>NC_064631.1:3827698-4127698 GCF_023864275.1 Schistocerca cancellata
AAACTTGGTTAGCACATTCTCCCTCAAACTGAGTTAATTACTGCATTTTCGTACCATTACAGTAGTTTAAAAGGCTTAAGGAAGCATCTTTGTCACAACAGAAAGGTAGTTTGAAAATTGGGCTGGCGACATTACAAAAAAAAAAAAAAAAACAGGAAGGGAGCCAACAGCACCCGGGTTTCCCAGGCGGTCACCCATCCAAGTACTAGCCGGGCCCGATGATGCTTAACTTCGGTGATCGGACGAGAACCGGTGTATTCATCATGGTATGGCCGTTGGCGCTCATCTAATGTAGGAGCACGGCAGAATTCGCGTTCGGCTTTTCTCCCAACACACAAAATGTTAGTTTTCGGCCGCATTTGACGAAAGCGCTTCCTTCCGCAACCGCCAGTTCCTCGAGGACGGCGCGGGGAGGCGCGCCCGGCGTCCCAGCAGAGTGACGGTCGAATTGGCGGGCGCACCGCCGCGTGTGTGAGACGCACTGCTGCTCGTTGCACCCCCTGTCATTCGCTGGGTGCGTGCGGCCTTCGACACTAGCGGAGGACGAATCTTGTCCCTGGTGTTCAGCGGAGGGCCTGTGCGGGGTGTGGCAGTGTCGTGCTGGAGGGCCCACTGGTACGATGTGGGCTTCCTCGCCTCCCCTCGCCTCGCCTCACACCAGGTGTCTGCGTAGTTTGCAGTGCATTCGCACCATTCCTATCCCTGTCCCTGACCCCGTCCCGACTTGTCCCGACTTTGCTCGACTGCCGCTCGCTGCCGCTCGGGTCGTGGTCCATATGACAGCGCAAGCACGACAAACGTCTGCGGGACGAGACGAGACGAGACGAGACGAGACGACTAAGGAATAAATTCGTGGTTACAAATCAAATTTGGAACTCTACACTCCTACACAAGAATAGGCGGTGACGTATTTCAGAAATCACCTGCCGATTCGTACTGTTTTGTCGTTTTCAAAGTCTTCTTGGCAAACTTGGTTAGCACATTCTCCCTCAAACTGAGTTAATTACTGCATTTTCGTACCATTACAGTAGTTTAAAAGGCTTAAGGAAGCATCTTTGTCACAACAGAAAGGTAGTTTGAAAATTGGGCTGGCGACATTACAAAAAAAAAAAAAAAAAACAGGAAGGGAGCCAACAGCACCCGGGTTTCCCAGGCGGTCACCCATCCAAGTACTAGCCGGGCCCGATGATGCTTAACTTCGGTGATCGGACGAGAACCGGTGTATTCATCATGGTATGGCCGTTGGCGCTCATCTAATGTAGGAGCACGGCAGAATTCGCGTTCGGCTTTTCTCCCAACACACAAAATGTTAGTTTTCGGCCGCATTTGACGAAAGCGCTTCCTTCCGCAACCGCCAGTTCCTCGAGGACGGCGCGGGGAGGCGCGCCCGGCGTCCCAGCAGAGTGACGGTCGAATTGGCGGGCGCACCGCCGCGTGTGTGAGACGCACTGCTGCTCGTTGCACCCCCTGTCATTCGCTGGGTGCGTGCGGCCTTCGACACTAGCGGAGGACGAATCTTGTCCCTGGTGTTCAGCGGAGGGCCTGTGCGGGGTGTGGCAGTGTCGTGCTGGAGGGCCCACTGGTACGATGTGGGCTTCCTCGCCTCCCCTCGCCTCGCCTCACACCAGGTGTCTGCGTAGTTTGCAGTGCATTCGCACCATTCCTATCCCTGTCCCTGACCCCGTCCCGACTTGTCCCGACTTTGCTCGACTGCCGCTCGCTGCCGCTCGGGTCGTGGTCCATATGACAGCGCAAGCACGACAAACGTCTGCGGGACGAGACGAGACGAGACGAGACGAGACGACTAAGGAATAAATTCGTGGTTACAAATCAAATTTGGAACTCTACACTCCTACACAAGAATAGGCGGTGACGTATTTCAGAAATCACCTGCCGATTCGTACTGTTTTGTCGTTTTCAAAGTCTTCTTGGCAAACTTGGTTAGCACATTCTCCCTCAAACTGAGTTAATTACTGCATTTTCGTACCATTACAGTAGTTTAAAAGGCTTAAGGAAGCATCTTTGTCACAACAGAAAGGTAGTTTGAAAATTGGGCTGGCGACATTACAAAAAAAAAAAAAAACAGGAAGGGAGCCAACAGCACCCGGGTTTCCCAGGCGGTCACCCATCCAAGTACTAGCCGGGCCCGATGATGCTTAACTTCGGTGATCGGACGAGAACCGGTGTATTCATCATGGTATGGCCGTTGGCGCTCATCTAATGTAGGAGCACGGCAGAATTCGCGTTCGGCTTTTCTCCCAACACACAAAATGTTAGTTTTCGGCCGCATTTGACGAAAGCGCTTCCTTCCGCAACCGCCAGTTCCTCGAGGACGGCGCGGGGAGGCGCGCCCGGCGTCCCAGCAGAGTGACGGCCGAATTGGCGGGCGCACCGCCGCGTGTGTGAGACGCACTGCTGCTCGTTGCACCCCCTGTCATTCGCTGGGTGCGTGCGGCCTTCGACACTAGCGGAGGACGAATCTTGTCCCTGGTGTTCAGCGGAGGGCCTCTGCGGGGTGTGGCAGTGTCGTGCTGGAGGGCCCACTGGTACGATGTGGGCTTCCTCGCCTCGCCTCGCCTCGCCTCACACCAGGTGTCTGCGTAGTTTGCAGTGCATTCGCACCATTCCTATCCCTGTCCCTGACCCCGTCCCGACTTGTCCCGACTTTGCTCGACTGCCGCTCGCTGCCGCTCGGGTCGTGGTCCATATGACAGCGCAAGCACGACAAACGTCTGCGGGACGAGACGAGACGAGACGAGACGAGACGACTAAGGAATAAATTCGTGGTTACAAATCAAATTTGGAACTCTACACTCCTACACAAGAATAGGCGGTGACGTATTTCAGAAATCACCTGCCGATTCGTACTGTTTTGTCGTTTTCAAAGTCTTCTTGGCAAACTTGGTTAGCACATTCTCCCTCAAACTGAGTTAATTACTGCATTTTCGTACCATTACAGTAGTTTAAAAGGCTTAAGGAAGCATCTTTGTCACAACAGAAAGGTAGTTTGAAAATTGGGCTGGCGACATTACAAAAAAAAAAAAAAAAACAGGAAGGGAGCCAACAGCACCCGGGTTTCCCAGGCGGTCACCCATCCAAGTACTAGCCGGGCCCGATGATGCTTAACTTCGGTGATCGGACGAGAACCGGTGTATTCATCATGGTATGGCCGTTGGCGCTCATCTAATGTAGGAGCACGGCAGAATTCGCGTTCGGCTTTTCTCCCAACACACAAAATGTTAGTTTTCGGCCGCATTTGACGAAAGCGCTTCCTTCCGCAACCGCCAGTTCCTCGAGGACGGCGCGGGGAGGCGCGCCCGGCGTCCCAGCAGAGTGACGGTCGAATTGGCGGGCGCACCGCCGCGTGTGTGAGACGCACTGCTGCTCGTTGCACCCCCTGTCATTCGCTGGGTGCGTGCGGCCTTCGACACTAGCGGAGGACGAATCTTGTCCCTGGTGTTCAGCGGAGGGCCTGTGCGGGGTGTGGCAGTGTCGTGCTGGAGGGCCCACTGGTACGATGTGGGCTTCCTCGCCTCCCCTCGCCTCGCCTCACACCAGGTGTCTGCGTAGTTTGCAGTGCATTCGCACCATTCCTATCCCTGTCCCTGACCCCGTCCCGACTTGTCCCGACTTTGCTCGACTGCCGCTCGCTGCCGCTCGGGTCGTGGTCCATATGACAGCGCAAGCACGACAAACGTCTGCGGGACGAGACGAGACGAGACGAGACGAGACGAGACGACTAAGGAATAAATTCGTGGTTACAAATCAAATTTGGAACTCTACACTCCTACACAAGAATAGGCGGTGACGTATTTCAGAAATCACCTGCCGATTCGTACTGTTTTGTCGTTTTCAAAGTCTTCTTGGCAAACTTGGTTAGCACATTCTCCCTCAAACTGAGTTAATTACTGCATTTTCGTACCATTACAGTAGTTTAAAAGGCTTAAGGAAGCATCTTTGTCACAACAGAAAGGTAGTTTGAAAATTGGGCTGGCGACATTACAAAAAAAAAAAAAACAGGAAGGGAGCCAACAGCACCCGGGTTTCCCAGGCGGTCACCCATCCAAGTACTAGCCGGGCCCGATGATGCTTAACTTCGGTGATCGGACGAGAACCGGTGTATTCATCATGGTATGGCCGTTGGCGCTCATCTAATGTAGGAGCACGGCAGAATTCGCGTTCGGCTTTTCTCCCAACACACAAAATGTTAGTTTTCGGCCGCATTTGACGAAAGCGCTTCCTTCCGCAACCGCCAGTTCCTCGAGGACGGCGCGGGGAGGCGCGCCCGGCGTCCCAGCAGAGTGACGGCCGAATTGGCGGGCGCACCGCCGCGTGTGTGAGACGCACTGCTGCTCGTTGCACCCCCTGTCATTCGCTGGGTGCGTGCGGCCTTCGACACTAGCGGAGGACGAATCTTGTCCCTGGTGTTCAGCGGAGGGCCTCTGCGGGGTGTGGCAGTGTCGTGCTGGAGGGCCCACTGGTACGATGTGGGCTTCCTCGCCTCGCCTCGCCTCGCCTCACACCAGGTGTCTGCGTAGTTTGCAGTGCATTCGCACCATTCCTATCCCTGTCCCTGACCCCGTCCCGACTTGTCCCGACTTTGCTCGACTGCCGCTCGCTGCCGCTCGGGTCGTGGTCCATATGACAGCGCAAGCACGACAAACGTCTGCGGGACGAGACGAGACGAGACGAGACGAGACGACTAAGGAATAAATTCGTGGTTACAAATCAAATTTGGAACTCTACACTCCTACACAAGAATAGGCGGTGACGTATTTCAGAAATCACCTGCCGATTCGTACTGTTTTGTCGTTTTCAAAGTCTTCTTGGCAAACTTGGTTAGCACATTCTCCCTCAAACTGAGTTAATTACTGCATTTTCGTACCATTACAGTAGTTTAAAAGGCTTAAGGAAGCATCTTTGTCACAACAGAAAGGTAGTTTGAAAATTGGGCTGGCGACATTACAAAAAAAAAAAAAAAAACAGGAAGGGAGCCAACAGCACCCGGGTTTCCCAGGCGGTCACCCATCCAAGTACTAGCCGGGCCCGATGATGCTTAACTTCGGTGATCGGACGAGAACCGGTGTATTCATCATGGTATGGCCGTTGGCGCTCATCTAATGTAGGAGCACGGCAGAATTCGCGTTCGGCTTTTCTCCCAACACACAAAATGTTAGTTTTCGGCCGCATTTGACGAAAGCGCTTCCTTCCGCAACCGCCAGTTCCTCGAGGACGGCGCGGGGAGGCGCGCCCGGCGTCCCAGCAGAGTGACGGTCGAATTGGCGGGCGCACCGCCGCGTGTGTGAGACGCACTGCTGCTCGTTGCACCCCCTGTCATTCGCTGGGTGCGTGCGGCCTTCGACACTAGCGGAGGACGAATCTTGTCCCTGGTGTTCAGCGGAGGGCCTGTGCGGGGTGTGGCAGTGTCGTGCTGGAGGGCCCACTGGTACGATGTGGGCTTCCTCGCCTCCCCTCGCCTCGCCTCACACCAGGTGTCTGCGTAGTTTGCAGTGCATTCGCACCATTCCTATCCCTGTCCCTGACCCCGTCCCGACTTGTCCCGACTTTGCTCGACTGCCGCTCGCTGCCGCTCGGGTCGTGGTCCATATGACAGCGCAAGCACGACAAACGTCTGCGGGACGAGACGAGACGAGACGAGACGAGACGACTAAGGAATAAATTCGTGGTTACAAATCAAATTTGGAACTCTACACTCCTACACAAGAATAGGCGGTGACGTATTTCAGAAATCACCTGCCGATTCGTACTGTTTTGTCGTTTTCAAAGTCTTCTTGGCAAACTTGGTTAGCACATTCTCCCTCAAACTGAGTTAATTACTGCATTTTCGTACCATTACAGTAGTTTAAAAGGCTTAAGGAAGCATCTTTGTCACAACAGAAAGGTAGTTTGAAAATTGGGCTGGCGACATTACAAAAAAAAAAAAAAACAGGAAGGGAGCCAACAGCACCCGGGTTTCCCAGGCGGTCACCCATCCAAGTACTAGCCGGGCCCGATGATGCTTAACTTCGGTGATCGGACGAGAACCGGTGTATTCATCATGGTATGGCCGTTGGCGCTCATCTAATGTAGGAGCACGGCAGAATTCGCGTTCGGCTTTTCTCCCAACACACAAAATGTTAGTTTTCGGCCGCATTTGACGAAAGCGCTTCCTTCCGCAACCGCCAGTTCCTCGAGGACGGCGCGGGGAGGCGCGCCCGGCGTCCCAGCAGAGTGACGGCCGAATTGGCGGGCGCACCGCCGCGTGTGTGAGACGCACTGCTGCTCGTTGCACCCCCTGTCATTCGCTGGGTGCGTGCGGCCTTCGACACTAGCGGAGGACGAATCTTGTCCCTGGTGTTCAGCGGAGGGCCTGTGCGGGGTGTGGCAGTGTCGTGCTGGAGGGCCCACTGGTACGATGTGGGCTTCCTCGCCTCGCCTCGCCTCGCCTCACACCAGGTGTCTGCGTAGTTTGCAGTGCATTCGCACCATTCCTATCCCTGTCCCTGACCCCGTCCCGACTTGTCCCGACTTTGCTCGACTGCCGCTCGCTGCCGCTCGGGTCGTGGTCCATATGACAGCGCAAGCACGACAAACGTCTGCGGGACGAGACGAGACGAGACGAGACGAGGCGACTAAGGAATAAATTCGTGGTTACAAATCAAATTTGGAACTCTACACTCCTACACAACAATAGGCGGTGACGTATTTCAGAAATCACCTGCCGATTCGTACTGTTTTGTCGTTTTCAAAGTCTTCTTGGCAAACTTGGTTAGCACATTCTCCCTCAAACTGAGTTAATTACTGCATTTTCGTACCATTACAGTAGTTTAAAAGGCTTAAGGAAGCATCTTTGTCACAACAGAAAGGTAGTTTGAAAATTGGGCTGGCGACATTACAAAAAAAAAAAAACAGGAAGGGAGCCAACAGCACCTGGGTTTCCCAGGCGGTCACCCATCCAAGTACTAGCCGGGCCCGATGATGCTTAACTTCGGTGATCGGACGAGAACCGGTGTATTCATCATGGTATGGCCGTTGGCGCTCATCTAATGTAGGAGCACGGCAGAATTCGCGTTCGGCTTTTCTCCCAACACACAAAATGTTAGTTTTCGGCCGCATTTGACGAAAGCGCTTCCTTCCGCAACCGCCAGTTCCTCGAGGACGGCGCGGGGAGGCGCGCCCGGCGTCCCAGCAGAGTGACGGCCGAATTGGCGGGCGCACCGCCGCGTGTGTGAGACGCACTGCTGCTCGTTGCACCCCCTGTCATTCGCTGGGTGCGTGCGGCCTTCGACACTAGCGGAGGACGAATCTTGTCCCTGGTGTTCAGCGGAGGGCCTGTGCGGGGTGTGGCAGTGTCGTGCTGGAGGGCCCACTGGTACGATGTGGGCTTCCTCGCCTCGCCTCGCCTCGCCTCACACCAGGTGTCTGCGTAGTTTGCAGTGCATTCGCACCATTCCTATCCCTGTCCCTGACCCCGTCCCGACTTGTCCCGACTTTGCTCGACTGCCGCTCGCTGCCGCTCGGGTCGTGGTCCATATGACAGCGCAAGCACGACAAACGTCTGCGGGACGAGACGAGACGAGACGAGACGAGACGACTAAGGAATAAATTCGTGGTTACAAATCAAATTTGGAACTCTACACTCCTACACAAGAATAGGCGGTGACGTATTTCAGAAATCACCTGCCGATTCGTACTGTTTTGTCGTTTTCAAAGTCTTCTTGGCAAACTTGGTTAGCACATTCTCCCTCAAACTGAGTTAATTACTGCATTTTCGTACCATTACAGTAGTTTAAAAGGCTTAAGGAAGCATCTTTGTCACAACAGAAAGGTAGTTTGAAAATTGGGCTGGCGACATTACAAAAAAAAAAAAACAGGAAGGGAGCCAACAGCACCTGGGTTTCCCAGGCGGTCACCCATCCAAGTACTAGCCGGGCCCGATGATGCTTAACTTCGGTGATCGGACGAGAACCGGTGTATTCATCATGGTATGGCCGTTGGCGCTCATCTAATGTAGGAGCACGGCAGAATTCGCGTTCGGCTTTTCTCCCAACACACAAAATGTTAGTTTTCGGCCGCATTTGACGAAAGCGCTTCCTTCCGCAACCGCCAGTTCCTCGAGGACGGCGCGGGGAGGCGCGCCCGGCGTCCCAGCAGAGTGACGGCCGAATTGGCGGGCGCACCGCCGCGTGTGTGAGACGCACTGCTGCTCGTTGCACCCCCTGTCATTCGCTGGGTGCGTGCGGCCTTCGACACTAGCGGAGGACGAATCTTGTCCCTGGTGTTCAGCGGAGGGCCTGTGCGGGGTGTGGCAGTGTCGTGCTGGAGGGCCCACTGGTACGATGTGGGCTTCCTCGCCTCGCCTCGCCTCGCCTCACACCAGGTGTCTGCGTAGTTTGCAGTGCATTCGCACCATTCCTATCCCTGTCCCTGACCCCGTCCCGACTTGTCCCGACTTTGCTCGACTGCCGCTCGCTGCCGCTCGGGTCGTGGTCCATATGACAGCGCAAGCACGACAAACGTCTGCGGGACGAGACGAGACGAGACGAGACGACTAAGGAATAAGTTCGTGGTTACAAATCAAATTTGGAACTCAACACACCTACACAACAATAGGCGGTGACGTATTTCAGAAATCACCTGCCGATTCGTAGTGTTTTGTCGTTTTCAAAGTCTTCTTGGCAAACTTGGTTAGCACATTCTCCCTCAAACTGAGTTAATTACTGCATTTTCGTACCATTACAGTAGTTTAAAAGGCTTAAGGAAGCATCTTTGTCACAACAGAAAGGTAGTTTGAAAATTGGGCTGGCGACATTACAAAAAAAAAAAACAGGAAGGGAGCCAACAGCACCCGGGTTTCCCAGGCGGTCACCCATCCAAGTACTAGCCGGGCCCGATGATGCTTAACTTCGGTGATCGGACGAGAACCGGTGTATTCATCATGGTATGGCCGTTGGCGCTCATCTAATGTAGGAGCACGGCAGAATTCGCGTTCGGCTTTTCTCCCAACACACAAAATGTTAGTTTTCGGCCGCATTTGACGAAAGCGCTTCCTTCCGCAACCGCCAGTTCCTCGAGGACGGCGCGGGGAGGCGCGCCCGGCGTCCCAGCAGAGTGACGGCCGAATTGGCGGGCGCACCGCCGCGTGTGTGAGACGCACTGCTGCTCGTTGCACCCCCTGTCATTCGCTGGGTGCGTGCGGCCTTCGACACTAGCGGAGGACGAATCTTGTCCCTGGTGTTCAGCGGAGGGCCTGTGCGGGGTGTGGCAGTGTCGTGCTGGAGGGCCCACTGGTACGATGTGGGCTTCCTCGCCTCGCCTCGCCTCGCCTAACACCAGGTGTCTGCGTAGTTTGCAGTGCATTCGCACCATTCCTATCCCTGTCCCTGACCCCGTCCCGACTTGTCCCGACTTTGCTCGACTGCCGCTCGCTGCCGCTCGGGTCGTGGTCCATATGACAGCGCAAGCACGACAAACGTCTGCGGGACGAGACGAGACGAGACGAGACGAGACGACTAAGGAATAAATTCGTGGTTACAAATCAAATTTGGAACTCTACACTCCTACACAAGAATAGGCGGTGACGTATTTCAGAAATCACCTGCCGATTCGTACTGTTTTGTCGTTTTCAAAGTCTTCTTGGCAAACTTGGTTAGCACATTCTCCCTCAAACTGAGTTAATTACTGCATTTTCGTACCATTACAGTAGTTTAAAAGGCTTAAGGAAGCATCTTTGTCACAACAGAAAGGTAGTTTGAAAATTGGGCTGGCGACATTACAAAAAAAAAAAACAGGAAGGGAGCCAACAGCACCCGGGTTTCCCAGGCGGTCACCCATCCAAGTACTAGCCGGACCCCATGATGCTTAACTTCGGTGATCGGACGAGAACCGGTGTATTCATCATGGTATGGCCGTTGGCGCTCATCTAATGTAGGAGCACGGCAGAATTCGCGTTCGGCTTTTCTCCCAACACACAAAATGTTAGTTTTCGGACGCATTTGACGAAAGCGCTTCCTTCCGCAACCGCCAGTTCCTCGAGGACGGCGCGGGGAGGCGCGCCCGGCGTCCCAGCAGAGTGACGGCCGAATTGGCGGGCGCACCGCCGCGTGTGTGAGACGCACTGCTGCTCGTTGCACCCCCTGTCATTCGCTGGGTGCGTGCGGCCTTCGACACTAGCGGAGGACGAATCTTGTCCCTGGTGTTCAGCGGAGGGCCTGTGCGGGGTGTGGCAGTGTCGTGCTGGAGGGCCCACTGGTACGATGTGGGCTTCCTCGCCTCGCCTCGCCTCGCCTCACACCAGGTGTCTGCGTAGTTTGCAGTGCATTCGCACCATTCCTATCCCTGTCCCTGACCCCGTCCCGACTTGTCCCGACTTTGCTCGACTGCCGCTCGCTGCCGCTCGGGTCGTGGTCCATATGACAGCGCAAGCACGACAAACGTCTGCGGGACGAGACGAGACGAGACGAGACGAGACGACTAAGGAATAAATTCGTGGTTACAAATCAAATTTGGAACTCTACACTCCTACACAAGAATAGGCGGTGACGTATTTCAGAAATCACCTGCCGATTCGTACTGTTTTGTCGTTTTCAAAGTCTTCTTGGCAAACTTGGTTAGCACATTCTCCCTCAAACTGAGTTAATTACTGCATTTTCGTACCATTACAGTAGTTTAAAAGGCTTAAGGAAGCATCTTTGTCACAACAGAAAGGTAGTTTGAAAATTGGGCTGGCGACATTACAAAAAAAAAAAAACAGGAAGGGAGCCAACAGCACCTGGGTTTCCCAGGCGGTCACCCATCCAAGTACTAGCCGGGCCCGATGATGCTTAACTTCGGTGATCGGACGAGAACCGGTGTATTCATCATGGTATGGCCGTTGGCGCTCATCTAATCTAGGAGCACGGCAGAATTCGCGTTCGGCTTTTCTCCCAACACACAAAATGTTAGTTTTCGGCCGCATTTGACGAAAGCGCTTCCTTCCGCAACCGCCAGTTCCTCGAGGACGGCGCGGGGAGGCGCGCCCGGCGTCCCAGCAGAGTGACGGCCGAATTGGCGGGCGCACCGCCGCGTGTGTGAGACGCACTGCTGCTCGTTGCACCCCCTGTCATTCGCTGGGTGCGTGCGGCCTTCGACACTAGCGGAGGACGAATCTTGTCCCTGGTGTTCAGCGGAGGGCCTGTGCGGGGTGTGGCAGTGTCGTGCTGGAGGGCCCACTGGTACGATGTGGGCTTCCTCGCCTCGCCTCGCCTCGCCTCACACCAGGTGTCTGCGTAGTTTGCAGTGCATTCGCACCATTCCTATCCCTGTCCCTGACCCCGTCCCGACTTGTCCCGACTTTGCTCGACTGCCGCTCGCTGCCGCTCGGGTCGTGGTCCATATGACAGCGCAAGCACGACAAACGTCTGCGGGACGAGACGAGACGAGACGAGACGAGACGACTAAGGAATAAATTCGTGGTTACAAATCAAATTTGGAACTCTACACTCCTACACAAGAATAGGCGGTGACGTATTTCAGAAATCACCTGCCGATTCGTACTGTTTTGTCGTTTTCAAAGTCTTCTTGGCAAACTTGGTTAGCACATTCTCCCTCAAACTGAGTTAATTACTGCATTTTCGTACCATTACAGTAGTTTAAAAGGCTTAAGGAAGCATCTTTGTCACAACAGAAAGGTAGTTTGAAAATTGGGCTGGCGACATTACAAAAAAAAAAAAACAGGAAGGGAGCCAACAGCACCTGGGTTTCCCAGGCGGTCACCCATCCAAGTACTAGCCGGGCCCGATGATGCTTAACTTCGGTGATCGGACGAGAACCGGTGTATTCATCATGGTATGGCCGTTGGCGCTCATCTAATCTAGGAGCACGGCAGAATTCGCGTTCGGCTTTTCTCCCAACACACAAAATGTTAGTTTTCGGCCGCATTTGACGAAAGCGCTTCCTTCCGCAACCGCCAGTTCCTCGAGGACGGCGCGGGGAGGCGCGCCCGGCGTCCCAGCAGAGTGACGGCCGAATTGGCGGGCGCACCGCCGCGTGTGTGAGACGCACTGCTGCTCGTTGCACCCCCTGTCATTCGCTGGGTGCGTGCGGCCTTCGACACTAGCGGAGGACGAATCTTGTCCCTGGTGTTCAGCGGAGGGCCTGTGCGGGGTGTGGCAGTGTCGTGCTGGAGGGCCCACTGGTACGATGTGGGCTTCCTCGCCTCGCCTCGCCTCGCCTCACACCAGGTGTCTGCGTAGTTTGCAGTGCATTCGCACCATTCCTATCCCTGTCCCTGACCCCGTCCCGACTTGTCCCGACTTTGCTCGACTGCCGCTCGCTGCCGCTCGGGTCGTGGTCCATATGACAGCGCAAGCACGACAAACGTCTGCGGGACGAGACGAGACGAGACGAGACGACTAAGGAATAAGTTCGTGGTTACAAATCAAATTTGGAACTCAACACACCTACACAACAATAGGCGGTGACGTATTTCAGAAATCACCTGCCGATTCGTAGTGTTTTGTCGTTTTCAAAGTCTTCTTGGCAAACTTGGTTAGCACATTCTCCCTCAAACTGAGTTAATTACTGCATTTTCGTACCATTACAGTAGTTTAAAAGGCTTAAGGAAGCATCTTTGTCACAACAGAAAGGTAGTTTGAAAATTGGGCTGGCGACATTACAAAAAAAAAAAACAGGAAGGGAGCCAACAGCACCCGGGTTTCCCAGGCGGTCACCCATCCAAGTACTAGCCGGACCCCATGATGCTTAACTTCGGTGATCGGACGAGAACCGGTGTATTCATCATGGTATGGCCGTTGGCGCTCATCTAATGTAGGAGCACGGCAGAATTCGCGTTCGGCTTTTCTCCCAACACACAAAATGTTAGTTTTCGGACGCATTTGACGAAAGCGCTTCCTTCCGCAACCGCCAGTTCCTCGAGGACGGCGCGGGGAGGCGCGCCCGGCGTCCCAGCAGAGTGACGGCCGAATTGGCGGGCGCACCGCCGCGTGTGTGAGACGCACTGCTGCTCGTTGCACCCCCTGTCATTCGCTGGGTGCGTGCGGCCTTCGACACTAGCGGAGGACGAATCTTGTCCCTGGTGTTCAGCGGAGGGCCTGTGCGGGGTGTGGCAGTGTCGTGCTGGAGGGCCCACTGGTACGATGTGGGCTTCCTCGCCTCGCCTCGCCTCGCCTCACACCAGGTGTCTGCGTAGTTTGCAGTGCATTCGCACCATTCCTATCCCTGTCCCTGACCCCGTCCCGACTTGTCCCGACTTTGCTCGACTGCCGCTCGCTGCCGCTCGGGTCGTGGTCCATATGACAGCGCAAGCACGACAAACGTCTGCGGGACGAGACGAGACGAGACGAGACGAGACGACTAAGGAATAAATTCGTGGTTACAAATCAAATTTGGAACTCTACACTCCTACACAAGAATAGGCGGTGACGTATTTCAGAAATCACCTGCCGATTCGTACTGTTTTGTCGTTTTCAAAGTCTTCTTGGCAAACTTGGTTAGCACATTCTCCCTCAAACTGAGTTAATTACTGCATTTTCGTACCATTACAGTAGTTTAAAAGGCTTAAGGAAGCATCTTTGTCACAACAGAAAGGTAGTTTGAAAATTGGGCTGGCGACATTACAAAAAAAAAAAAACAGGAAGGGAGCCAACAGCACCTGGGTTTCCCAGGCGGTCACCCATCCAAGTACTAGCCGGGCCCGATGATGCTTAACTTCGGTGATCGGACGAGAACCGGTGTATTCATCATGGTATGGCCGTTGGCGCTCATCTAATCTAGGAGCACGGCAGAATTCGCGTTCGGCTTTTCTCCCAACACACAAAATGTTAGTTTTCGGCCGCATTTGACGAAAGCGCTTCCTTCCGCAACCGCCAGTTCCTCGAGGACGGCGCGGGGAGGCGCGCCCGGCGTCCCAGCAGAGTGACGGCCGAATTGGCGGGCGCACCGCCGCGTGTGTGAGACGCACTGCTGCTCGTTGCACCCCCTGTCATTCGCTGGGTGCGTGCGGCCTTCGACACTAGCGGAGGACGAATCTTGTCCCTGGTGTTCAGCGGAGGGCCTGTGCGGGGTGTGGCAGTGTCGTGCTGGAGGGCCCACTGGTACGATGTGGGCTTCCTCGCCTCGCCTCGCCTCGCCTCACACCAGGTGTCTGCGTAGTTTGCAGTGCATTCGCACCATTCCTATCCCTGTCCCTGACCCCGTCCCGACTTGTCCCGACTTTGCTCGACTGCCGCTCGCTGCCGCTCGGGTCGTGGTCCATATGACAGCGCAAGCACGACAAACGTCTGCGGGACGAGACGAGACGAGACGAGACGAGACGACTAAGGAATAAATTCGTGGTTACAAATCAAATTTGGAACTCTACACTCCTACACAAGAATAGGCGGTGACGTATTTCAGAAATCACCTGCCGATTCGTACTGTTTTGTCGTTTTCAAAGTCTTCTTGGCAAACTTGGTTAGCACATTCTCCCTCAAACTGAGTTAATTACTGCATTTTCGTACCATTACAGTAGTTTAAAAGGCTTAAGGAAGCATCTTTGTCACAACAGAAAGGTAGTTTGAAAATTGGGCTGGCGACATTACAAAAAAAAAAAAACAGGAAGGGAGCCAACAGCACCTGGGTTTCCCAGGCGGTCACCCATCCAAGTACTAGCCGGGCCCGATGATGCTTAACTTCGGTGATCGGACGAGAACCGGTGTATTCATCATGGTATGGCCGTTGGCGCTCATCTAATCTAGGAGCACGGCAGAATTCGCGTTCGGCTTTTCTCCCAACACACAAAATGTTAGTTTTCGGCCGCATTTGACGAAAGCGCTTCCTTCCGCAACCGCCAGTTCCTCGAGGACGGCGCGGGGAGGCGCGCCCGGCGTCCCAGCAGAGTGACGGCCGAATTGGCGGGCGCACCGCCGCGTGTGTGAGACGCACTGCTGCTCGTTGCACCCCCTGTCATTCGCTGGGTGCGTGCGGCCTTCGACACTAGCGGAGGACGAATCTTGTCCCTGGTGTTCAGCGGAGGGCCTGTGCGGGGTGTGGCAGTGTCGTGCTGGAGGGCCCACTGGTACGATGTGGGCTTCCTCGCCTCGCCTCGCCTCGCCTCACACCAGGTGTCTGCGTAGTTTGCAGTGCATTCGCACCATTCCTATCCCTGTCCCTGACCCCGTCCCGACTTGTCCCGACTTTGCTCGACTGCCGCTCGCTGCCGCTCGGGTCGTGGTCCATATGACAGCGCAAGCACGACAAACGTCTGCGGGACGAGACGAGACGAGACGAGACGAGACGACTAAGGAATAAATTCGTGGTTACAAATCAAATTTGGAACTCTACACTCCTACACAAGAATAGGCGGTGACGTATTTCAGAAATCACCTGCCGATTCGTACTGTTTTGTCGTTTTCAAAGTCTTCTTGGCAAACTTGGTTAGCACATTCTCCCTCAAACTGAGTTAATTACTGCATTTTCGTACCATTACAGTAGTTTAAAAGGCTTAAGGAAGCATCTTTGTCACAACAGAAAGGTAGTTTGAAAATTGGGCTGGCGACATTACAAAAAAAAAAAAACAGGAAGGGAGCCAACAGCACCTGGGTTTCCCAGGCGGTCACCCATCCAAGTACTAGCCGGGCCCGATGATGCTTAACTTCGGTGATCGGACGAGAACCGGTGTATTCATCATGGTATGGCCGTTGGCGCTCATCTAATCTAGGAGCACGGCAGAATTCGCGTTCGGCTTTTCTCCCAACACACAAAATGTTAGTTTTCGGCCGCATTTGACGAAAGCGCTTCCTTCCGCAACCGCCAGTTCCTCGAGGACGGCGCGGGGAGGCGCGCCCGGCGTCCCAGCAGAGTGACGGCCGAATTGGCGGGCGCACCGCCGCGTGTGTGAGACGCACTGCTGCTCGTTGCACCCCCTGTCATTCGCTGGGTGCGTGCGGCCTTCGACACTAGCGGAGGACGAATCTTGTCCCTGGTGTTCAGCGGAGGGCCTGTGCGGGGTGTGGCAGTGTCGTGCTGGAGGGCCCACTGGTACGATGTGGGCTTCCTCGCCTCGCCTCGCCTCGCCTCACACCAGGTGTCTGCGTAGTTTGCAGTGCATTCGCACCATTCCTATCCCTGTCCCTGACCCCGTCCCGACTTGTCCCGACTTTGCTCGACTGCCGCTCGCTGCCGCTCGGGTCGTGGTCCATATGACAGCGCAAGCACGACAAACGTCTGCGGGACGAGACGAGACGAGACGAGACGAGACGACTAAGGAATAAATTCGTGGTTACAAATCAAATTTGGAACTCTACACTCCTACACAAGAATAGGCGGTGACGTATTTCAGAAATCACCTGCCGATTCGTACTGTTTTGTCGTTTTCAAAGTCTTCTTGGCAAACTTGGTTAGCACATTCTCCCTCAAACTGAGTTAATTACTGCATTTTCGTACCATTACAGTAGTTTAAAAGGCTTAAGGAAGCATCTTTGTCACAACAGAAAGGTAGTTTGAAAATTGGGCTGGCGACATTACAAAAAAAAAAAAACAGGAAGGGAGCCAACAGCACCTGGGTTTCCCAGGCGGTCACCCATCCAAGTACTAGCCGGGCCCGATGATGCTTAACTTCGGTGATCGGACGAGAACCGGTGTATTCATCATGGTATGGCCGTTGGCGCTCATCTAATGTAGGAGCACGGCAGAATTCGCGTTCGGCTTTTCTCCCAACACACAAAATGTTAGTTTTCGGCCGCATTTGACGAAAGCGCTTCCTTCCGCAACCGCCAGTTCCTCGAGGACGGCGCGGGGAGGCGCGCCCGGCGTCCCAGCAGAGTGACGGCCGAATTGGCGGGCGCACCGCCGCGTGTGTGAGACGCACTGCTGCTCGTTGCACCCCCTGTCATTCGCTGGGTGCGTGCGGCCTTCGACACTAGCGGAGGACGAATCTTGTCCCTGGTGTTCAGCGGAGGGCCTGTGCGGGGTGTGGCAGTGTCGTGCTGGAGGGCCCACTGGTACGATGTGGGCTTCCTCGCCTCGCCTCGCCTCGCCTCACACCAGGTGTCTGCGTAGTTTGCAGTGCATTCGCACCATTCCTATCCCTGTCCCTGACCCCGTCCCGACTTGTCCCGACTTTGCTCGACTGCCGCTCGCTGCCGCTCGGGTCGTGGTCCATATGACAGCGCAAGCACGACAAACGTCTGCGGGACGAGACGAGACGAGACGAGACGACTAAGGAATAAGTTCGTGGTTACAAATCAAATTTGGAACTCAACACACCTACACAACAATAGGCGGTGACGTATTTCAGAAATCACCTGCCGATTCGTAGTGTTTTGTCGTTTTCAAAGTCTTCTTGGCAAACTTGGTTAGCACATTCTCCCTCAAACTGAGTTAATTACTGCATTTTCGTACCATTACAGTAGTTTAAAAGGCTTAAGGAAGCATCTTTGTCACAACAGAAAGGTAGTTTGAAAATTGGGCTGGCGACATTACAAAAAAAAAAAACAGGAAGGGAGCCAACAGCACCCGGGTTTCCCAGGCGGTCACCCATCCAAGTACTAGCCGGGCCCGATGATGCTTAACTTCGGTGATCGGACGAGAACCGGTGTATTCATCATGGTATGGCCGTTGGCGCTCATCTAATGTAGGAGCACGGCAGAATTCGCGTTCGGCTTTTCTCCCAACACACAAAATGTTAGTTTTCGGCCGCATTTGACGAAAGCGCTTCCTTCCGCAACCGCCAGTTCCTCGAGGACGGCGCGGGGAGGCGCGCCCGGCGTCCCAGCAGAGTGACGGCCGAATTGGCGGGCGCACCGCCGCGTGTGTGAGACGCACTGCTGCTCGTTGCACCCCCTGTCATTCGCTGGGTGCGTGCGGCCTTCGACACTAGCGGAGGACGAATCTTGTCCCTGGTGTTCAGCGGAGGGCCTGTGCGGGGTGTGGCAGTGTCGTGCTGGAGGGCCCACTGGTACGATGTGGGCTTCCTCGCCTCGCCTCGCCTCGCCTAACACCAGGTGTCTGCGTAGTTTGCAGTGCATTCGCACCATTCCTATCCCTGTCCCTGACCCCGTCCCGACTTGTCCCGACTTTGCTCGACTGCCGCTCGCTGCCGCTCGGGTCGTGGTCCATATGACAGCGCAAGCACGACAAACGTCTGCGGGACGAGACGAGACGAGACGAGACGAGACGACTAAGGAATAAATTCGTGGTTACAAATCAAATTTGGAACTCTACACTCCTACACAAGAATAGGCGGTGACGTATTTCAGAAATCACCTGCCGATTCGTACTGTTTTGTCGTTTTCAAAGTCTTCTTGGCAAACTTGGTTAGCACATTCTCCCTCAAACTGAGTTAATTACTGCATTTTCGTACCGTTACAGTAGTTTAAAAGGCTTAAGGAAGCATCTTTGTCACAACAGAAAGGTAGTTTGAAAATTGGGCTGGCGACATTACAAAAAAAAAAAAACAGGAAGGGAGCCAACAGCACCCGGGTTTCCCAGGCGGTCACCCATCCAAGTACTAGCCGGACCCCATGACGCTTAACTTCGGTGATCGGACGAGAACCGGTGTATTCATCATGGTATGGCCGTTGGCGCTCATCTAATGTAGGAGCACGGCAGAATTCGCGTTCGGCTTTTCTCCCAACACACAAAATGTTAGTTTTCGGACGCATTTGACGAAAGCGCTTCCTTCCGCAACCGCCAGTTCCTCGAGGACGGCGCGGGGAGGCGCGCCCGGCGTCCCAGCAGAGTGACGGCCGAATTGGCGGGCGCACCGCCGCGTGTGTGAGACGCACTGCTGCTCGTTGCACCCCCTGTCATTCGCTGGGTGCGTGCGGCCTTCGACACTAGCGGAGGACGAATCTTGTCCCTGGTGTTCAGCGGAGGGCCTGTGCGGGGTGTGGCAGTGTCGTGCTGGAGGGTCCACTGGTACGATGTGGGCTTCCTCGCCTCGCCTCGCCTCGCCTCACACCAGGTGTCTGCGTAGTTTGCAGTGCATTCGCACCATTCCTATCCCTGTCCCTGACCCCGTCCCGACTTGTCCCGACTTTGCTCGACTGCCGCTCGCTGCCGCTCGGGTCGTGGTCCATATGACAGCGCAAGCACGACAAACGTCTGCGGGACGAGACGAGACGAGACGAGACGAGACGACTAAGGAATAAATTCGTGGTTACAAATCAAATTTGGAACTCTACACTCCTACACAAGAATAGGCGGTGACGTATTTCAGAAATCACCTGCCGATTCGTACTGTTTTGTCGTTTTCAAAGTCTTCTTGGCAAACTTGGTTAGCACATTCTCCCTCAAACTGAGTTAATTACTGCATTTTCGTACCATTACAGTAGTTTAAAAGGCTTAAGGAAGCATCTTTGTCACAACAGAAAGGTAGTTTGAAAATTGGGCTGGCGACATTACAAAAAAAAAAAAACAGGAAGGGAGCCAACAGCACCTGGGTTTCCCAGGCGGTCACCCATCCAAGTACTAGCCGGGCCCGATGATGCTTAACTTCGGTGATCGGACGAGAACCGGTGTATTCATCATGGTATGGCCGTTGGCGCTCATCTAATGTAGGAGCACGGCAGAATTCGCGTTCGGCTTTTCTCCCAACACACAAAATGTTAGTTTTCGGCCGCATTTGACGAAAGCGCTTCCTTCCGCAACCGCCAGTTCCTCGAGGACGGCGCGGGGAGGCGCGCCCGGCGTCCCAGCAGAGTGACGGCCGAATTGGCGGGCGCACCGCCGCGTGTGTGAGACGCACTGCTGCTCGTTGCACCCCCTGTCATTCGCTGGGTGCGTGCGGCCTTCGACACTAGCGGAGGACGAATCTTGTCCCTGGTGTTCAGCGGAGGGCCTGTGCGGGGTGTGGCAGTGTCGTGCTGGAGGGCCCACTGGTACGATGTGGGCTTCCTCGCCTCGCCTCGCCTCGCCTCACACCAGGTGTCTGCGTAGTTTGCAGTGCATTCGCACCATTCCTATCCCTGTCCCTGACCCCGTCCCGACTTGTCCCGACTTTGCTCGACTGCCGCTCGCTGCCGCTCGGGTCGTGGTCCATATGACAGCGCAAGCACGACAAACGTCTGCGGGACGAGACGAGACGAGACGAGACGACTAAGGAATAAGTTCGTGGTTACAAATCAAATTTGGAACTCAACACACCTACACAACAATAGGCGGTGACGTATTTCAGAAATCACCTGCCGATTCGTAGTGTTTTGTCGTTTTCAAAGTCTTCTTGGCAAACTTGGTTAGCACATTCTCCCTCAAACTGAGTTAATTACTGCATTTTCGTACCATTACAGTAGTTTAAAAGGCTTAAGGAAGCATCTTTGTCACAACAGAAAGGTAGTTTGAAAATTGGGCTGGCGACATTACAAAAAAAAAAAAACAGGAAGGGAGCCAACAGCACCCGGGTTTCCCAGGCGGTCACCCATCCAAGTACTAGCCGGGCCCGATGATGCTTAACTTCGGTGATCGGACGAGAACCGGTGTATTCATCATGGTATGGCCGTTGGCGCTCATCTAATGTAGGAGCACGGCAGAATTCGCGTTCGGCTTTTCTCCCAACACACAAAATGTTAGTTTTCGGCCGCATTTGACGAAAGCGCTTCCTTCCGCAACCGCCAGTTCCTCGAGGACGGCGCGGGGAGGCGCGCCCGGCGTCCCAGCAGAGTGACGGCCGAATTGGCGGGCGCACCGCCGCGTGTGTGAGACGCACTGCTGCTCGTTGCACCCCCTGTCATTCGCTGGGTGCGTGCGGCCTTCGACACTAGCGGAGGACGAATCTTGTCCCTGGTGTTCAGCGGAGGGCCTGTGCGGGGTGTGGCAGTGTCGTGCTGGAGGGCCCACTGGTACGATGTGGGCTTCCTCGCCTCGCCTCGCCTCGCCTAACACCAGGTGTCTGCGTAGTTTGCAGTGCATTCGCACCATTCCTATCCCTGTCCCTGACCCCGTCCCGACTTGTCCCGACTTTGCTCGACTGCCGCTCGCTGCCGCTCGGGTCGTGGTCCATATGACAGCGCAAGCACGACAAACGTCTGCGGGACGAGACGAGACGAGACGAGACGAGACGACTAAGGAATAAATTCGTGGTTACAAATCAAATTTGGAACTCTACACTCCTACACAAGAATAGGCGGTGACGTATTTCAGAAATCACCTGCCGATTCGTACTGTTTTGTCGTTTTCAAAGTCTTCTTGGCAAACTTGGTTAGCACATTCTCCCTCAAACTGAGTTAATTACTGCATTTTCGTACCATTACAGTAGTTTAAAAGGCTTAAGGAAGCATCTTTGTCACAACAGAAAGGTAGTTTGAAAATTGGGCTGGCGACATTACAAAAAAAAAAAAACAGGAAGGGAGCCAACAGCACCTGGGTTTCCCAGGCGGTCACCCATCCAAGTACTAGCCGGGCCCGATGATGCTTAACTTCGGTGATCGGACGAGAACCGGTGTATTCATCATGGTATGGCCGTTGGCGCTCATCTAATGTAGGAGCACGGCAGAATTCGCGTTCGGCTTTTCTCCCAACACACAAAATGTTAGTTTTCGGACGCATTTGACGAAAGCGCTTCCTTCCGCAACCGCCAGTTCCTCGAGGACGGCGCGGGGAGGCGCGCCCGGCGTCCCAGCAGAGTGACGGCCGAATTGGCGGGCGCACCGCCGCGTGTGTGAGACGCACTGCTGCTCGTTGCACCCCCTGTCATTCGCTGGGTGCGTGCGGCCTTCGACACTAGCGGAGGACGAATCTTGTCCCTGGTGTTCAGCGGAGGGCCTGTGCGGGGTGTGGCAGTGTCGTGCTGGAGGGTCCACTGGTACGATGTGGGCTTCCTCGCCTCGCCTCGCCTCGCCTCACACCAGGTGTCTGCGTAGTTTGCAGTGCATTCGCACCATTCCTATCCCTGTCCCTGACCCCGTCCCGACTTGTCCCGACTTTGCTCGACTGCCGCTCGCTGCCGCTCGGGTCGTGGTCCATATGACAGCGCAAGCACGACAAACGTCTGCGGGACGAGACGAGACGAGACGAGACGAGACGACTAAGGAATAAATTCGTGGTTACAAATCAAATTTGGAACTCTACACTCCTACACAAGAATAGGCGGTGACGTATTTCAGAAATCACCTGCCGATTCGTACTGTTTTGTCGTTTTCAAAGTCTTCTTGGCAAACTTGGTTAGCACATTCTCCCTCAAACTGAGTTAATTACTGCATTTTCGTACCATTACAGTAGTTTAAAAGGCTTAAGGAAGCATCTTTGTCACAACAGAAAGGTAGTTTGAAAATTGGGCTGGCGACATTACAAAAAAAAAAAAAACAGGAAGGGAGCCAACAGCACCTGGGTTTCCCAGGCGGTCACCCATCCAAGTACTAGCCGGGCCCGATGATGCTTAACTTCGGTGATCGGACGAGAACCGGTGTATTCATCATGGTATGGCCGTTGGCGCTCATCTAATGTAGGAGCACGGCAGAATTCGCGTTCGGCTTTTCTCCCAACACACAAAATGTTAGTTTTCGGCCGCATTTGACGAAAGCGCTTCCTTCCGCAACCGCCAGTTCCTCGAGGACGGCGCGGGGAGGCGCGCCCGGCGTCCCAGCAGAGTGACGGCCGAATTGGCGGGCGCACCGCCGCGTGTGTGAGACGCACTGCTGCTCGTTGCACCCCCTGTCATTCGCTGGGTGCGTGCGGCCTTCGACACTAGCGGAGGACGAATCTTGTCCCTGGTGTTCAGCGGAGGGCCTGTGCGGGGTGTGGCAGTGTCGTGCTGGAGGGCCCACTGGTACGATGTGGGCTTCCTCGCCTCGCCTCGCCTCGCCTCACACCAGGTGTCTGCGTAGTTTGCAGTGCATTCGCACCATTCCTATCCCTGTCCCTGACCCCGTCCCGACTTGTCCCGACTTTGCTCGACTGCCGCTCGCTGCCGCTCGGGTCGTGGTCCATATGACAGCGCAAGCACGACAAACGTCTGCGGGACGAGACGAGACGAGACGAGACGACTAAGGAATAAGTTCGTGGTTACAAATCAAATTTGGAACTCAACACACCTACACAACAATAGGCGGTGACGTATTTCAGAAATCACCTGCCGATTCGTAGTGTTTTGTCGTTTTCAAAGTCTTCTTGGCAAACTTGGTTAGCACATTCTCCCTCAAACTGAGTTAATTACTGCATTTTCGTACCATTACAGTAGTTTAAAAGGCTTAAGGAAGCATCTTTGTCACAACAGAAAGGTAGTTTGAAAATTGGGCTGGCGACATTACAAAAAAAAAAAAACAGGAAGGGAGCCAACAGCACCCGGGTTTCCCAGGCGGTCACCCATCCAAGTACTAGCCGGGCCCGATGATGCTTAACTTCGGTGATCGGACGAGAACCGGTGTATTCATCATGGTATGGCCGTTGGCGCTCATCTAATGTAGGAGCACGGCAGAATTCGCGTTCGGCTTTTCTCCCAACACACAAAATGTTAGTTTTCGGCCGCATTTGACGAAAGCGCTTCCTTCCGCAACCGCCAGTTCCTCGAGGACGGCGCGGGGAGGCGCGCCCGGCGTCCCAGCAGAGTGACGGCCGAATTGGCGGGCGCACCGCCGCGTGTGTGAGACGCACTGCTGCTCGTTGCACCCCCTGTCATTCGCTGGGTGCGTGCGGCCTTCGACACTAGCGGAGGACGAATCTTGTCCCTGGTGTTCAGCGGAGGGCCTGTGCGGGGTGTGGCAGTGTCGTGCTGGAGGGCCCACTGGTACGATGTGGGCTTCCTCGCCTCGCCTCGCCTCGCCTAACACCAGGTGTCTGCGTAGTTTGCAGTGCATTCGCACCATTCCTATCCCTGTCCCTGACCCCGTCCCGACTTGTCCCGACTTTGCTCGACTGCCGCTCGCTGCCGCTCGGGTCGTGGTCCATATGACAGCGCAAGCACGACAAACGTCTGCGGGACGAGACGAGACGAGACGAGACGAGACGACTAAGGAATAAATTCGTGGTTACAAATCAAATTTGGAACTCTACACTCCTACACAAGAATAGGCGGTGACGTATTTCAGAAATCACCTGCCGATTCGTACTGTTTTGTCGTTTTCAAAGTCTTCTTGGCAAACTTGGTTAGCACATTCTCCCTCAAACTGAGTTAATTACTGCATTTTCGTACCATTACAGTAGTTTAAAAGGCTTAAGGAAGCATCTTTGTCACAACAGAAAGGTAGTTTGAAAATTGGGCTGGCGACATTACAAAAAAAAAAAAACAGGAAGGGAGCCAACAGCACCTGGGTTTCCCAGGCGGTCACCCATCCAAGTACTAGCCGGGCCCGATGATGCTTAACTTCGGTGATCGGACGAGAACCGGTGTATTCATCATGGTATGGCCGTTGGCGCTCATCTAATGTAGGAGCACGGCAGAATTCGCGTTCGGCTTTTCTCCCAACACACAAAATGTTAGTTTTCGGCCGCATTTGACGAAAGCGCTTCCTTCCGCAACCGCCAGTTCCTCGAGGACGGCGCGGGGAGGCGCGCCCGGCGTCCCAGCAGAGTGACGGCCGAATTGGCGGGCGCACCGCCGCGTGTGTGAGACGCACTGCTGCTCGTTGCACCCCCTGTCATTCGCTGGGTGCGTGCGGCCTTCGACACTAGCGGAGGACGAATCTTGTCCCTGGTGTTCAGCGGAGGGCCTGTGCGGGGTGTGGCAGTGTCGTGCTGGAGGGCCCACTGGTACGATGTGGGCTTCCTCGCCTCGCCTCGCCTCGCCTCACACCAGGTGTCTGCGTAGTTTGCAGTGCATTCGCACCATTCCTATCCCTGTCCCTGACCCCGTCCCGACTTGTCCCGACTTTGCTCGACTGCCGCTCGCTGCCGCTCGGGTCGTGGTCCATATGACAGCGCAAGCACGACAAACGTCTGCGGGACGAGACGAGACGAGACGAGACGACTAAGGAATAAGTTCGTGGTTACAAATCAAATTTGGAACTCAACACACCTACACAACAATAGGCGGTGACGTATTTCAGAAATCACCTGCCGATTCGTAGTGTTTTGTCGTTTTCAAAGTCTTCTTGGCAAACTTGGTTAGCACATTCTCCCTCAAACTGAGTTAATTACTGCATTTTCGTACCATTACAGTAGTTTAAAAGGCTTAAGGAAGCATCTTTGTCACAACAGAAAGGTAGTTTGAAAATTGGGCTGGCGACATTACAAAAAAAAAAAAAACAGGAAGGGAGCCAACAGCACCCGGGTTTCCCAGGCGGTCACCCATCCAAGTACTAGCCGGGCCCGATGATGCTTAACTTCGGTGATCGGACGAGAACCGGTGTATTCATCATGGTATGGCCGTTGGCGCTCATCTAATGTAGGAGCACGGCAGAATTCGCGTTCGGCTTTTCTCCCAACACACAAAATGTTAGTTTTCGGCCGCATTTGACGAAAGCGCTTCCTTCCGCAACCGCCAGTTCCTCGAGGACGGCGCGGGGAGGCGCGCCCGGCGTCCCAGCAGAGTGACGGCCGAATTGGCGGGCGCACCGCCGCGTGTGTGAGACGCACTGCTGCTCGTTGCACCCCCTGTCATTCGCTGGGTGCGTGCGGCCTTCGACACTAGCGGAGGACGAATCTTGTCCCTGGTGTTCAGCGGAGGGCCTGTGCGGGGTGTGGCAGTGTCGTGCTGGAGGGCCCACTGGTACGATGTGGGCTTCCTCGCCTCGCCTCGCCTCGCCTCACACCAGGTGTCTGCGTAGTTTGCAGTGCATTCGCACCATTCCTATCCCTGTCCCTGACCCCGTCCCGACTTGTCCCGACTTTGCTCGACTGCCGCTCGCTGCCGCTCGGGTCGTGGTCCATATGACAGCGCAAGCACGACAAACGTCTGCGGGACGAGACGAGACGAGACGAGACGAGACGACTAAGGAATAAATTCGTGGTTACAAATCAAATTTGGAACTCTACACTCCTACACAAGAATAGGCGGTGACGTATTTCAGAAATCACCTGCCGATTCGTACTGTTTTGTCGTTTTCAAAGTCTTCTTGGCAAACTTGGTTAGCACATTCTCCCTCAAACTGAGTTAATTACTGCATTTTCGTACCATTACAGTAGTTTAAAAGGCTTAAGGAAGCATCTTTGTCACAACAGAAAGGTAGTTTGAAAATTGGGCTGGCGACATTACAAAAAAAAAAAAACAGGAAGGGAGCCAACAGCACCCGGGTTTATCAGGCGGTCACCCATCCAAGTACTAGCCGGGCCCGATGATGCTTAACTTCGGTGATCGGACGAGAACCGGTGTATTCATCATGGTATGGCCGTTGGCGCTCATCTAATGTAGGAGCACGGCAGAATTCGCGTTCGGCTTTTCTCCCAACACACAAAATGTTAGTTTTCGGCCGCATTTGACGAAAGCGCTTCCTTCCGCAACCGCCAGTTCCTCGAGGACGGCGCGGGGAGGCGCGCCCGGCGTCCCAGCAGAGTGACGGCCGAATTGGCGGGCGCACCGCCGCGTGTGTGAGACGCACTGCTGCTCGTTGCACCCCCTGTCATTCGCTGGGTGCGTGCGGCCTTCGACACTAGCGGAGGACGAATCTTGTCCCTGGTGTTCAGCGGAGGGCCTGTGCGGGGTGTGGCAGTGTCGTGCTGGAGGGCCCACTGGTACGATGTGGGCTTCCTCGCCTCGCCTCGCCACGCCTCACACCAGGTGTCTGCGTAGTTTGCAGTGCATTCGCACCATTCCTATCCCTGTCCCTGACCCCGTCCCGACTTGTCCCGACTTTGCTCGACTGCCGCTCGCTGCCGCTCGGGTCGTGGTCCATATGACAGCGCAAGCACGACAAACGTCTGCGGGACGAGACGAGACGAGACGAGACGAGACGACTAAGGAATAAATTCGTGGTTACAAATCAAATTTGGAACTCTACACTCCTACACAAGAATAGGCGGTGACGTATTTCAGAAATCACCTGCCGATTCGTACTGTTTTGTCGTTTTCAAAGTCTTCTTGGCAAACTTGGTTAGCACATTCTCCCTCAAACTGAGTTAATTACTGCATTTTCGTACCATTACAGTAGTTTAAAAGGCTTAAGGAAGCATCTTTGTCACAACAGAAAGGTAGTTTGAAAATTGGGCTGGCGACATTACAAAAAAAAAAAAACAGGAAGGGAGCCAACAGCACCCGGGTTTCCCAGGCGGTCACCCATCCAAGTACTAGCCGGGCCCGATGATGCTTAACTTCGGTGATCGGACGAGAACCGGTGTATTCATCATGGTATGGCCGTTGGCGCTCATCTAATGTAGGAGCACGGCAGAATTCGCGTTCGGCTTTTCTCCCAACACACAAAATGTTAGTTTTCGGCCGCATTTGACGAAAGCGCTTCCTTCCGCAACCGCCAGTTCCTCGAGGACGGCGCGGGGAGGCGCGCCCGGCGTCCCAGCAGAGTGACGGCCGAATTGGCGGGCGCACCGCCGCGTGTGTGAGACGCACTGCTGCTCGTTGCACCCCCTGTCATTCGCTGGGTGCGTGCGGCCTTCGACACTAGCGGAGGACGAATCTTGTCCCTGGTGTTCAGCGGAGGGCCTGTGCGGGGTGTGGCAGTGTCGTGCTGGAGGGCCCACTGGTACGATGTGGGCTTCCTCGCCTCGCCTCGCCACGCCTCACACCAGGTGTCTGCGTAGTTTGCAGTGCATTCGCACCATTCCTATCCCTGTCCCTGACCCCGTCCCGACTTGTCCCGACTTTGCTCGACTGCCGCTCGCTGCCGCTCGGGTCGTGGTCCATATGACAGCGCAAGCACGACAAACGTCTGCGGGACGAGACGAGACGAGACGAGACGACTAAGGAATAAATTCGTGGTTACAAATCAAATTTGGAACTCTACACTCCTACACAAGAATAGGCGGTGACGTATTTCAGAAATCACCTGCCGATTCGTACTGTTTTGTCGTTTTCAAAGTCTTCTTGGCAAACTTGGTTAGCACATTCTCCCTCAAACTGAGTTAATTACTGCATTTTCGTACCATTACAGTAGTTTAAAAGGCTTAAGGAAGCATCTTTGTCACAACAGAAAGGTAGTTTGAAAATTGGGCTGGCGACATTACAAAAAAAAAAAAAAAACAGGAAGGGAGCCAACAGCACCCGGGTTTCCCAGGCGGTCACCCATCCAAGTACTAGCCGGGCCCGATGATGCTTAACTTCGGTGATCGGACGAGAACCGGTGTATTCATCATGGTATGGCCGTTGGCGCTCATCTAATGTAGGAGCACGGCAGAATTCGCGTTCGGCTTTTCTCCCAACACACAAAATGTTAGTTTTCGGCCGCATTTGACGAAAGCGCTTCCTTCCGCAACCGCCAGTTCCTCGAGGACGGCGCGGGGAGGCGCGCCCGGCGTCCCAGCAGAGTGACGGCCGAATTGGCGGGCGCACCGCCGCGTGTGTGAGACGCACTGCTGCTCGTTGCACCCCCTGTCATTCGCTGGGTGCGTGCGGCCTTCGACACTAGCGGAGGACGAATCTTGTCCCTGGTGTTCAGCGGAGGGCCTGTGCGGGGTGTGGCAGTGTCGTGCTGGAGGGCCCACTGGTACGATGTGGGCTTCCTCGCCTCGCCTCGCCTCGCCTCACACCAGGTGTCTGCGTAGTTTGCAGTGCATTCGCACCATTCCTATCCCTGTCCCTGACCCCGTCCCGACTTGTCCCGACTTTGCTCGACTGCCGCTCGCTGCCGCTCGGGTCGTGGTCCATATGACAGCGCAAGCACGACAAACGTCTGCGGGACGAGACGAGACGAGACGAGACGACTAAGGAATAAGTTCGTGGTTACAAATCAAATTTGGAACTCAACACACCTACACAACAATAGGCGGTGACGTATTTCAGAAATCACCTGCCGATTCGTAGTGTTTTGTCGTTTTCAAAGTCTTCTTGGCAAACTTGGTTAGCACATTCTCCCTCAAACTGAGTTAATTACTGCATTTTCGTACCATTACAGTAGTTTAAAAGGCTTAAGGAAGCATCTTTGTCACAACAGAAAGGTAGTTTGAAAATTGGGCTGGCGACATTACAAAAAAAAAAAAACAGGAAGGGAGCCAACAGCACCCGGGTTTCCCAGGCGGTCACCCATCCAAGTACTAGCCGGGCCCGATGATGCTTAACTTCGGTGATCGGACGAGAACCGGTGTATTCATCATGGTATGGCCGTTGGCGCTCATCTAATGTAGGAGCACGGCAGAATTCGCGTTCGGCTTTTCTCCCAACACACAAAATGTTAGTTTTCGGCCGCATTTGACGAAAGCGCTTCCTTCCGCAACCGCCAGTTCCTCGAGGACGGCGCGGGGAGGCGCGCCCGGCGTCCCAGCAGAGTGACGGCCGAATTGGCGGGCGCACCGCCGCGTGTGTGAGACGCACTGCTGCTCGTTGCACCCCCTGTCATTCGCTGGGTGCGTGCGGCCTTCGACACTAGCGGAGGACGAATCTTGTCCCTGGTGTTCAGCGGAGGGCCTGTGCGGGGTGTGGCAGTGTCGTGCTGGAGGGCCCACTGGTACGATGTGGGCTTCCTCGCCTCGCCTCGCCTCGCCTCACACCAGGTGTCTGCGTAGTTTGCAGTGCATTCGCACCATTCCTATCCCTGTCCCTGACCCCGTCCCGACTTGTCCCGACTTTGCTCGACTGCCGCTCGCTGCCGCTCGGGTCGTGGTCCATATGACAGCGCAAGCACGACAAACGTCTGCGGGACGAGACGAGACGAGACGAGACGAGACGACTAAGGAATAAATTCGTGGTTACAAATCAAATTTGGAACTCTACACTCCTACACAAGAATAGGCGGTGACGTATTTCAGAAATCACCTGCCGATTCGTACTGTTTTGTCGTTTTCAAAGTCTTCTTGGCAAACTTGGTTAGCACATTCTCCCTCAAACTGAGTTAATTACTGCATTTTCGTACCATTACAGTAGTTTAAAAGGCTTAAGGAAGCATCTTTGTCACAACAGAAAGGTAGTTTGAAAATTGGGCTGGCGACATTACAAAAAAAAAAAAACAGGAAGGGAGCCAACAGCACCCGGGTTTCCCAGGCGGTCACCCATCCAAGTACTAGCCGGGCCCGATGATGCTTAACTTCGGTGATCGGACGAGAACCGGTGTATTCATCATGGTATGGCCGTTGGCGCTCATCTAATGTAGGAGCACGGCAGAATTCGCGTTCGGCTTTTCTCCCAACACACAAAATGTTAGTTTTCGGCCGCATTTGACGAAAGCGCTTCCTTCCGCAACCGCCAGTTCCTCGAGGACGGCGCGGGGAGGCGCGCCCGGCGTCCCAGCAGAGTGACGGCCGAATTGGCGGGCGCACCGCCGCGTGTGTGAGACGCACTGCTGCTCGTTGCACCCCCTGTCATTCGCTGGGTGCGTGCGGCCTTCGACACTAGCGGAGGACGAATCTTGTCCCTGGTGTTCAGCGGAGGGCCTGTGCGGGGTGTGGCAGTGTCGTGCTGGAGGGCCCACTGGTACGATGTGGGCTTCCTCGCCTCGCCTCGCCACGCCTCACACCAGGTGTCTGCGTAGTTTGCAGTGCATTCGCACCATTCCTATCCCTGTCCCTGACCCCGTCCCGACTTGTCCCGACTTTGCTCGACTGCCGCTCGCTGCCGCTCGGGTCGTGGTCCATATGACAGCGCAAGCACGACAAACGTCTGCGGGACGAGACGAGACGAGACGAGACGACTAAGGAATAAATTCGTGGTTACAAATCAAATTTGGAACTCTACACTCCTACACAAGAATAGGCGGTGACGTATTTCAGAAATCACCTGCCGATTCGTACTGTTTTGTCGTTTTCAAAGTCTTCTTGGCAAACTTGGTTAGCACATTCTCCCTCAAACTGAGTTAATTACTGCATTTTCGTACCATTACAGTAGTTTAAAAGGCTTAAGGAAGCATCTTTGTCACAACAGAAAGGTAGTTTGAAAATTGGGCTGGCGACATTACAAAAAAAAAAAAAAAACAGGAAGGGAGCCAACAGCACCCGGGTTTCCCAGGCGGTCACCCATCCAAGTACTAGCCGGGCCCGATGATGCTTAACTTCGGTGATCGGACGAGAACCGGTGTATTCATCATGGTATGGCCGTTGGCGCTCATCTAATGTAGGAGCACGGCAGAATTCGCGTTCGGCTTTTCTCCCAACACACAAAATGTTAGTTTTCGGCCGCATTTGACGAAAGCGCTTCCTTCCGCAACCGCCAGTTCCTCGAGGACGGCGCGGGGAGGCGCGCCCGGCGTCCCAGCAGAGTGACGGCCGAATTGGCGGGCGCACCGCCGCGTGTGTGAGACGCACTGCTGCTCGTTGCACCCCCTGTCATTCGCTGGGTGCGTGCGGCCTTCGACACTAGCGGAGGACGAATCTTGTCCCTGGTGTTCAGCGGAGGGCCTGTGCGGGGTGTGGCAGTGTCGTGCTGGAGGGCCCACTGGTACGATGTGGGCTTCCTCGCCTCGCCTCGCCTCGCCTCACACCAGGTGTCTGCGTAGTTTGCAGTGCATTCGCACCATTCCTATCCCTGTCCCTGACCCCGTCCCGACTTGTCCCGACTTTGCTCGACTGCCGCTCGCTGCCGCTCGGGTCGTGGTCCATATGACAGCGCAAGCACGACAAACGTCTGCGGGACGAGACGAGACGAGACGAGACGAGACGACTAAGGAATAAATTCGTGGTTACAAATCAAATTTGGAACTCTACACTCCTACACAAGAATAGGCGGTGACGTAATTCAGAAATCACCTGCCGATTCGTACTGTTTTGTCGTTTTCAAAGTCTTCTTGGCAAACTTGGTTAGCACATTCTCCCTCAAACTGAGTTAATTACTGCATTTTCGTACCATTACAGTAGTTTAAAAGGCTTAAGGAAGCATCTTTGTCACAACAGAAAGGTAGTTTGAAAATTGGGCTGGCGACATTACAAAAAAAAAAAAAAACAGGAAGGGAGCCAACAGCACCCGGGTTTCCCAGGCGGTCACCCATCCAAGTACTAGCCGGGCCCGATGATGCTTAACTTCGGTGATCGGACGAGAACCGGTGTTTTCATCATGGTATGGCCGTTGGCGCTCATCTAATGTAGGAGCACGGCAGAATTCGCGTTCGGCTTTTCTCCCAACACACAAAATGTTAGTTTTCGGCCGCATTTGACGAAAGCGCTTCCTTCCGCAACCGCCAGTTCCTCGAGGACGGCGCGGGGAGGCGCGCCCGGCGTCCCAGCAGAGTGACGGCCGAATTGGCGGGCGCACCGCCGCGTGTGTGAGACGCACTGCTGCTCGTTGCACCCCCTGTCATTCGCTGGGTGCGTGCGGCCTTCGACACTAGCGGAGGACGAATCTTGTCCCTGGTGTTCAGCGGAGGGCCTGTGCGGGGTGTGGCAGTGTCGTGCTGGAGGGCCCACTGGTAGCGATGTGGGCTTCCTCGCCTCGCCTCGCCTCGCCTCACACCAGGTGTCTGCGTAGTTTGCAGTGCATTCGCACCATTCCTATCCCTGTCCCTGACCCCGTCCCGACTTGTCCCGACTTTGCTCGACTGCCGCTCGCTGCCGCTCGGGTCGTGGTCCATATGACAGCGCAAGCACGACAAACGTCTGCGGGACGAGACGAGACGAGACGAGACGACTAAGGAATAAGTTCGTGGTTACAAATCAAATTTGGAACTCAACACACCTACACAACAATAGGCGGTGACGTATTTCAGAAATCACCTGCCGATTCGTAGTGTTTTGTCGTTTTCAAAGTCTTCTTGGCAAACTTGGTTAGCACATTCTCCCTCAAACTGAGTTAATTACTGCATTTTCGTACCATTACAGTAGTTTAAAAGGCTTAAGGAAGCATCTTTGTCACAACAGAAAGGTAGTTTGAAAATTGGGCTGGCGACATTACAAAAAAAAAAAACAGGAAGGGAGCCAACAGCACCCGGGTTTCCCAGGCGGTCACCCATCCAAGTACTAGCCGGGCCCGATGATGCTTAACTTCGGTGATCGGACGAGAACCGGTGTATTCATCATGGTATGGCCGTTGGCGCTCATCTAATGTAGGAGCACGGCAGAATTCGCGTTCGGCTTTTCTCCCAACACACAAAATGTTAGTTTTCGGCCGCATTTGACGAAAGCGCTTCCTTCCGCAACCGCCAGTTCCTCGAGGACGGCGCGGGGAGGCGCGCCCGGCGTCCCAGCAGAGTGACGGCCGAATTGGCGGGCGCACCGCCGCGTGTGTGAGACGCACTGCTGCTCGTTGCACCCCCTGTCATTCGCTGGGTGCGTGCGGCCTTCGACACTAGCGGAGGACGAATCTTGTCCCTGGTGTTCAGCGGAGGGCCTGTGCGGGGTGTGGCAGTGTCGTGCTGGAGGGCCCACTGGTACGATGTGGGCTTCCTCGCCTCGCCTCGCCTCGCCTCACACCAGGTGTCTGCGTAGTTTGCAGTGCATTCGCACCATTCCTATCCCTGTCCCTGACCCCGTCCCGACTTGTCCCGACTTTGCTCGACTGCCGCTCGCTGCCGCTCGGGTCGTGGTCCATATGACAGCGCAAGCACGACAAACGTCTGCGGGACGAGACGAGACGAGACGAGACGAGACGACTAAGGAATAAATTCGTGGTTACAAATCAAATTTGGAACTCTACACTCCTACACAAGAATAGGCGGTGACGTAATTCAGAAATCACCTGCCGATTCGTACTGTTTTGTCGTTTTCAAAGTCTTCTTGGCAAACTTGGTTAGCACATTCTCCCTCAAACTGAGTTAATTACTGCATTTTCGTACCATTACAGTAGTTTAAAAGGCTTAAGGAAGCATCTTTGTCACAACAGAAAGGTAGTTTGAAAATTGGGCTGGCGACATTACAAAAAAAAAAAAACAGGAAGGGAGCCAACAGCACCCGGGTTTCCCAGGCGGTCACCCATCCAAGTACTAGCCGGGCCCGATGATGCTTAACTTCGGTGATCGGACGAGAACCGGTGTATTCATCATGGTATGGCCGTTGGCGCTCATCTAATGTAGGAGCACGGCAGAATTCGCGTTCGGCTTTTCTCCCAACACACAAAATGTTAGTTTTCGGCCGCATTTGACGAAAGCGCTTCCTTCCGCAACCGCCAGTTCCTCGAGGACGGCGCGGGGAGGCGCGCCCGGCGTCCCAGCAGAGTGACGGCCGAATTGGCGGGCGCACCGCCGCGTGTGTGAGACGCACTGCTGCTCGTTGCACCCCCTGTCATTCGCTGGGTGCGTGCGGCCTTCGACACTAGCGGAGGACGAATCTTGTCCCTGGTGTTCAGCGGAGGGCCTGTGCGGGGTGTGGCAGTGTCGTGCTGGAGGGCCCACTGGTACGATGTGGGCTTCCTCGCCTCGCCTCGCCTCGCCTCACACCAGGTGTCTGCGTAGTTTGCAGTGCATTCGCACCATTCCTATCCCTGTCCCTGACCCCGTCCCGACTTGTCCCGACTTTGCTCGACTGCCGCTCGCTGCCGCTCGGGTCGTGGTCCATATGACAGCGCAAGCACGACAAACGTCTGCGGGACGAGACGAGACGAGACGAGACGAGACGACTAAGGAATAAATTCGTGGTTACAAATCAAATTTGGAACTCTACACTCCTACACAAGAATAGGCGGTGACGTATTTCAGAAATCACCTGCCGATTCGTACTGTTTTGTCGTTTTCAAAGTCTTCTTGGCAAACTTGGTTAGCACATTCTCCCTCAAACTGAGTTAATTACTGCATTTTCGTACCATTACAGTAGTTTAAAAGGCTTAAGGAAGCATCTTTGTCACAACAGAAAGGTAGTTTGAAAATTGGGCTGGCGACATTACAAAAAAAAAAAAAACAGGAAGGGAGCCAACAGCACCCGGGTTTCCCAGGCGGTCACCCATCCAAGTACTAGCCGGGCCCGATGATGCTTAACTTCGGTGATCGGACGAGAACCGGTGTATTCATCATGGTATGGCCGTTGGCGCTCATCTAATGTAGGAGCACGGCAGAATTCGCGTTCGGCTTTTCTCCCAACACACAAAATGTTAGTTTTCGGCCGCATTTGACGAAAGCGCTTCCTTCCGCAACCGCCAGTTCCTCGAGGACGGCGCGGGGAGGCGCGCCCGGCGTCCCAGCAGAGTGACGGCCGAATTGGCGGGCGCACCGCCGCGTGTGTGAGACGCACTGCTGCTCGTTGCACCCCCTGTCATTCGCTGGGTGCGTGCGGCCTTCGACACTAGCGGAGGACGAATCTTGTCCCTGGTGTTCAGCGGAGGGCCTGTGCGGGGTGTGGCAGTGTCGTGCTGGAGGGCCCACTGGTACGATGTGGGCTTCCTCGCCTCGCCTCGCCTCGCCTCACACCAGGTGTCTGCGTAGTTTGCAGTGCATTCGCACCATTCCTATCCCTGTCCCTGACCCCGTCCCGACTTGTCCCGACTTTGCTCGACTGCCGCTCGCTGCCGCTCGGGTCGTGGTCCATATGACAGCGCAAGCACGACAAACGTCTGCGGGACGAGACGAGACGAGACGAGACGAGACGACTAAGGAATAAATTCGTGGTTACAAATCAAATTTGGAACTCTACACTCCTACACAAGAATAGGCGGTGACGTAATTCAGAAATCACCTGCCGATTCGTACTGTTTTGTCGTTTTCAAAGTCTTCTTGGCAAACTTGGTTAGCACATTCTCCCTCAAACTGAGTTAATTACTGCATTTTCGTACCATTACAGTAGTTTAAAAGGCTTAAGGAAGCATCTTTGTCACAACAGAAAGGTAGTTTGAAAATTGGGCTGGCGACATTACAAAAAAAAAAAAACAGGAAGGGAGCCAACAGCACCCGGGTTTCCCAGGCGGTCACCCATCCAAGTACTAGCCGGGCCCGATGATGCTTAACTTCGGTGATCGGACGAGAACCGGTGTATTCATCATGGTATGGCCGTTGGCGCTCATCTAATGTAGGAGCACGGCAGAATTCGCGTTCGGCTTTTCTCCCAACACACAAAATGTTAGTTTTCGGCCGCATTTGACGAAAGCGCTTCCTTCCGCAACCGCCAGTTCCTCGAGGACGGCGCGGGGAGGCGCGCCCGGCGTCCCAGCAGAGTGACGGCCGAATTGGCGGGCGCACCGCCGCGTGTGTGAGACGCACTGCTGCTCGTTGCACCCCCTGTCATTCGCTGGGTGCGTGCGGCCTTCGACACTAGCGGAGGACGAATCTTGTCCCTGGTGTTCAGCGGAGGGCCTGTGCGGGGTGTGGCAGTGTCGTGCTGGAGGGCCCACTGGTACGATGTGGGCTTCCTCGCCTCGCCTCGCCTCGCCTCACACCAGGTGTCTGCGTAGTTTGCAGTGCATTCGCACCATTCCTATCCCTGTCCCTGACCCCGTCCCGACTTGTCCCGACTTTGCTCGACTGCCGCTCGCTGCCGCTCGGGTCGTGGTCCATATGACAGCGCAAGCACGACAAACGTCTGCGGGACGAGACGAGACGAGACGAGACGACTAAGGAATAAGTTCGTGGTTACAAATCAAATTTGGAACTCAACACACCTACACAACAATAGGCGGTGACGTATTTCAGAAATCACCTGCCGATTCGTAGTGTTTTGTCGTTTTCAAAGTCTTCTTGGCAAACTTGGTTAGCACATTCTCCCTCAAACTGAGTTAATTACTGCATTTTCGTACCATTACAGTAGTTTAAAAGGCTTAAGGAAGCATCTTTGTCACAACAGAAAGGTAGTTTGAAAATTGGGCTGGCGACATTACAAAAAAAAAAAACAGGAAGGGAGCCAACAGCACCCGGGTTTCCCAGGCGGTCACCCATCCAAGTACTAGCCGGGCCCGCTGATGCTTAACTTCGGTGATCGGACGAGAACCGGTGTATTCATCATGGTATGGCCGTTGGCGCTCATCTAATGTAGGAGCACGGCAGAATTCGCGTTCGGCTTTTCTCCCAACACACAAAATGTTAGTTTTCGGCCGCATTTGACGAAAGCGCTTCCTTCCGCAACCGCCAGTTCCTCGAGGACGGCGCGGGGAGGCGCGCCCGGCGTCCCAGCAGAGTGACGGCCGAATTGGCGGGCGCACCGCCGCGTGTGTGAGACGCACTGCTGCTCGTTGCACCCCCTGTCATTCGCTGGGTGCGTGCGGCCTTCGACACTAGCGGAGGACGAATCTTGTCCCTGGTGTTCAGCGGAGGGCCTGTGCGGGGTGTGGCAGTGTCGTGCTGGAGGGCCCACTGGTACGATGTGGGCTTCCTCGCCTCGCCTCGCCTCGCCTCACACCAGGTGTCTGCGTAGTTTGCAGTGCATTCGCACCATTCCTATCCCTGTCCCTGACCCCGTCCCGACTTGTCCCGACTTTGCTCGACTGCCGCTCGCTGCCGCTCGGGTCGTGGTCCATATGACAGCGCAAGCACGACAAACGTCTGCGGGACGAGACGAGACGAGACGAGACGAGACGACTAAGGAATAAATTCGTGGTTACAAATCAAATTTGGAACTCTACACTCCTACACAAGAATAGGCGGTGACGTAATTCAGAAATCACCTGCCGATTCGTACTGTTTTGTCGTTTTCAAAGTCTTCTTGGCAAACTTGGTTAGCACATTCTCCCTCAAACTGAGTTAATTACTGCATTTTCGTACCATTACAGTAGTTTAAAAGGCTTAAGGAAGCATCTTTGTCACAACAGAAAGGTAGTTTGAAAATTGGGCTGGCGACATTACAAAAAAAAAAAAACAGGAAGGGAGCCAACAGCACCCGGGTTTCCCAGGCGGTCACCCATCCAAGTACTAGCCGGGCCCGATGATGCTTAACTTCGGTGATCGGACGAGAACCGGTGTATTCATCATGGTATGGCCGTTGGCGCTCATCTAATGTAGGAGCACGGCAGAATTCGCGTTCGGCTTTTCTCCCAACACACAAAATGTTAGTTTTCGGCCGCATTTGACGAAAGCGCTTCCTTCCGCAACCGCCAGTTCCTCGAGGACGGCGCGGGGAGGCGCGCCCGGCGTCCCAGCAGAGTGACGGCCGAATTGGCGGGCGCACCGCCGCGTGTGTGAGACGCACTGCTGCTCGTTGCACCCCCTGTCATTCGCTGGGTGCGTGCGGCCTTCGACACTAGCGGAGGACGAATCTTGTCCCTGGTGTTCAGCGGAGGGCCTGTGCGGGGTGTGGCAGTGTCGTGCTGGAGGGCCCACTGGTACGATGTGGGCTTCCTCGCCTCGCCTCGCCTCGCCTCACACCAGGTGTCTGCGTAGTTTGCAGTGCATTCGCACCATTCCTATCCCTGTCCCTGACCCCGTCCCGACTTGTCCCGACTTTGCTCGACTGCCGCTCGCTGCCGCTCGGGTCGTGGTCCATATGACAGCGCAAGCACGACAAACGTCTGCGGGACGAGACGAGACGAGACGAGACGACTAAGGAATAAGTTCGTGGTTACAAATCAAATTTGGAACTCAACACACCTACACAACAATAGGCGGTGACGTATTTCAGAAATCACCTGCCGATTCGTAGTGTTTTGTCGTTTTCAAAGTCTTCTTGGCAAACTTGGTTAGCACATTCTCCCTCAAACTGAGTTAATTACTGCATTTTCGTACCATTACAGTAGTTTAAAAGGCTTAAGGAAGCATCTTTGTCACAACAGAAAGGTAGTTTGAAAATTGGGCTGGCGACATTACAAAAAAAAAAACAGGAAGGGAGCCAACAGCACCCGGGTTTCCCAGGCGGTCACCCATCCAAGTACTAGCCGGGCCCGATGATGCTTAACTTCGGTGATCGGACGAGAACCGGTGTATTCATCATGGTATGGCCGTTGGCGCTCATCTAATGTAGGAGCACGGCAGAATTCGCGTTCGGCTTTTCTCCCAACACACAAAATGTTAGTTTTCGGCCGCATTTGACGAAAGCGCTTCCTTCCGCAACCGCCAGTTCCTCGAGGACGGCGCGGGGAGGCGCGCCCGGCGTCCCAGCAGAGTGACGGCCGAATTGGCGGGCGCACCGCCGCGTGTGTGAGACGCACTGCTGCTCGTTGCACCCCCTGTCATTCGCTGGGTGCGTGCGGCCTTCGACACTAGCGGAGGACGAATCTTGTCCCTGGTGTTCAGCGGAGGGCCTGTGCGGGGTGTGGCAGTGTCGTGCTGGAGGGCCCACTGGTACGATGTGGGCTTCCTCGCCTCGCCTCGCCTCGCCTCACACCAGGTGTCTGCGTAGTTTGCAGTGCATTCGCACCATTCCTATCCCTGTCCCTGACCCCGTCCCGACTTGTCCCGACTTTGCTCGACTGCCGCTCGCTGCCGCTCGGGTCGTGGTCCATATGACAGCGCAAGCACGACAAACGTCTGCGGGACGAGACGAGACGAGACGAGACGAGACGACTAAGGAATAAATTCGTGGTTACAAATCAAATTTGGAACTCTACACTCCTACACAAGAATAGGCGGTGACGTAATTCAGAAATCACCTGCCGATTCGTACTGTTTTGTCGTTTTCAAAGTCTTCTTGGCAAACTTGGTTAGCACATTCTCCCTCAAACTGAGTTAATTACTGCATTTTCGTACCATTACAGTAGTTTAAAAGGCTTAAGGAAGCATCTTTGTCACAACAGAAAGGTAGTTTGAAAATTGGGCTGGCGACATTACAAAAAAAAAAAACAGGAAGGGAGCCAACAGCACCCGGGTTTCCCAGGCGGTCACCCATCCAAGTACTAGCCGGGCCCGCTGATGCTTAACTTCGGTGATCGGACGAGAACCGGTGTATTCATCATGGTATGGCCGTTGGCGCTCATCTAATGTAGGAGCACGGCAGAATTCGCGTTCGGCTTTTCTCCCAACACACAAAATGTTAGTTTTCGGCCGCATTTGACGAAAGCGCTTCCTTCCGCAACCGCCAGTTCCTCGAGGACGGCGCGGGGAGGCGCGCCCGGCGTCCCAGCAGAGTGACGGCCGAATTGGCGGGCGCACCGCCGCGTGTGTGAGACGCACTGCTGCTCGTTGCACCCCCTGTCATTCGCTGGGTGCGTGCGGCCTTCGACACTAGCGGAGGACGAATCTTGTCCCTGGTGTTCAGCGGAGGGCCTGTGCGGGGTGTGGCAGTGTCGTGCTGGAGGGCCCACTGGTACGATGTGGGCTTCCTCGCCTCGCCTCGCCTCGCCTCACACCAGGTGTCTGCGTAGTTTGCAGTGCATTCGCACCATTCCTATCCCTGTCCCTGACCCCGTCCCGACTTGTCCCGACTTTGCTCGACTGCCGCTCGCTGCCGCTCGGGTCGTGGTCCATATGACAGCGCAAGCACGACAAACGTCTGCGGGACGAGACGAGACGAGACGAGACGAGACGACTAAGGAATAAATTCGTGGTTACAAATCAAATTTGGAACTCTACACTCCTACACAAGAATAGGCGGTGACGTAATTCAGAAATCACCTGCCGATTCGTACTGTTTTGTCGTTTTCAAAGTCTTCTTGGCAAACTTGGTTAGCACATTCTCCCTCAAACTGAGTTAATTACTGCATTTTCGTACCATTACAGTAGTTTAAAAGGCTTAAGGAAGCATCTTTGTCACAACAGAAAGGTAGTTTGAAAATTGGGCTGGCGACATTACAAAAAAAAAAAAACAGGAAGGGAGCCAACAGCACCCGGGTTTCCCAGGCGGTCACCCATCCAAGTACTAGCCGGGCCCGATGATGCTTAACTTCGGTGATCGGACGAGAACCGGTGTATTCATCATGGTATGGCCGTTGGCGCTCATCTAATGTAGGAGCACGGCAGAATTCGCGTTCGGCTTTTCTCCCAACACACAAAATGTTAGTTTTCGGCCGCATTTGACGAAAGCGCTTCCTTCCGCAACCGCCAGTTCCTCGAGGACGGCGCGGGGAGGCGCGCCCGGCGTCCCAGCAGAGTGACGGCCGAATTGGCGGGCGCACCGCCGCGTGTGTGAGACGCACTGCTGCTCGTTGCATTCGCTGGGTGCGTGCGGCCTTCGACACTAGCGGAGGACGAATCTTGTCCCTGGTGTTCAGCGGAGGGCCTGTGCGGGGTGTGGCAGTGTCGTGCTGGAGGGCCCACTGGTACGATGTGGGCTTCCTCGCCTCGCCTCGCCTCGCCTCACACCAGGTGTCTGCGTAGTTTGCAGTGCATTCGCACCATTCCTATCCCTGTCCCTGACCCCGTCCCGACTTGTCCCGACTTTGCTCGACTGCCGCTCGCTGCCGCTCGGGTCGTGGTCCATATGACAGCGCAAGCACGACAAACGTCTGCGGGACGAGACGAGACGAGACGAGACGACTAAGGAATAAGTTCGTGGTTACAAATCAAATTTGGAACTCAACACACCTACACAACAATAGGCGGTGACGTATTTCAGAAATCACCTGCCGATTCGTAGTGTTTTGTCGTTTTCAAAGTCTTCTTGGCAAACTTGGTTAGCACATTCTCCCTCAAACTGAGTTAATTACTGCATTTTCGTACCATTACAGTAGTTTAAAAGGCTTAAGGAAGCATCTTTGTCACAACAGAAAGGTAGTTTGAAAATTGGGCTGGCGACATTACAAAAAAAAAAACAGGAAGGGAGCCAACAGCACCCGGGTTTCCCAGGCGGTCACCCATCCAAGTACTAGCCGGGCCCGATGATGCTTAACTTCGGTGATCGGACGAGAACCGGTGTATTCATCATGGTATGGCCGTTGGCGCTCATCTAATGTAGGAGCACGGCAGAATTCGCGTTCGGCTTTTCTCCCAACACACAAAATGTTAGTTTTCGGCCGCATTTGACGAAAGCGCTTCCTTCCGCAACCGCCAGTTCCTCGAGGACGGCGCGGGGAGGCGCGCCCGGCGTCCCAGCAGAGTGACGGCCGAATTGGCGGGCGCACCGCCGCGTGTGTGAGACGCACTGCTGCTCGTTGCACCCCCTGTCATTCGCTGGGTGCGTGCGGCCTTCGACACTAGCGGAGGACGAATCTTGTCCCTGGTGTTCAGCGGAGGGCCTGTGCGGGGTGTGGCAGTGTCGTGCTGGAGGGCCCACTGGTACGATGTGGGCTTCCTCGCCTCGCCTCGCCTCGCCTCACACCAGGTGTCTGCGTAGTTTGCAGTGCATTCGCACCATTCCTATCCCTGTCCCTGACCCCGTCCCGACTTGTCCCGACTTTGCTCGACTGCCGCTCGCTGCCGCTCGGGTCGTGGTCCATATGACAGCGCAAGCACGACAAACGTCTGCGGGACGAGACGAGACGAGACGAGACGAGACGACTAAGGAATAAATTCGTGGTTACAAATCAAATTTGGAACTCTACACTCCTACACAAGAATAGGCGGTGACGTAATTCAGAAATCACCTGCCGATTCGTACTGTTTTGTCGTTTTCAAAGTCTTCTTGGCAAACTTGGTTAGCACATTCTCCCTCAAACTGAGTTAATTACTGCATTTTCGTACCATTACAGTAGTTTAAAAGGCTTAAGGAAGCATCTTTGTCACAACAGAAAGGTAGTTTGAAAATTGGGCTGGCGACATTACAAAAAAAAAAAAACAGGAAGGGAGCCAACAGCACCCGGGTTTCCCAGGCGGTCACCCATCCAAGTACTAGCCGGGCCCGATGATGCTTAACTTCGGTGATCGGACGAGAACCGGTGTATTCATCATGGTATGGCCGTTGGCGCTCATCTAATGTAGGAGCACGGCAGAATTCGCGTTCGGCTTTTCTCCCAACACACAAAATGTTAGTTTTCGGCCGCATTTGACGAAAGCGCTTCCTTCCGCAACCGCCAGTTCCTCGAGGACGGCGCGGGGAGGCGCGCCCGGCGTCCCAGCAGAGTGACGGCCGAATTGGCGGGCGCACCGCCGCGTGTGTGAGACGCACTGCTGCTCGTTGCACCCCCTGTCATTCGCTGGGTGCGTGCGGCCTTCGACACTAGCGGAGGACGAATCTTGTCCCTGGTGTTCAGCGGAGGGCCTGTGCGGGGTGTGGCAGTGTCGTGCTGGAGGGCCCACTGGTACGATGTGGGCTTCCTCGCCTCGCCTCGCCTCGCCTCACACCAGGTGTCTGCGTAGTTTGCAGTGCATTCGCACCATTCCTATCCCTGTCCCTGACCCCGTCCCGACTTGTCCCGACTTTGCTCGACTGCCGCTCGCTGCCGCTCGGGTCGTGGTCCATATGACAGCGCAAGCACGACAAACGTCTGCGGGACGAGACGAGACGAGACGAGACGAGACGACTAAGGAATAAATTCGTGGTTACAAATCAAATTTGGAACTCTACACTCCTACACAAGAATAGGCGGTGACGTATTTCAGAAATCACCTGCCGATTCGTACTGTTTTGTCGTTTTCAAAGTCTTCTTGGCAAACTTGGTTAGCACATTCTCCCTCAAACTGAGTTAATTACTGCATTTTCGTACCATTACAGTAGTTTAAAAGGCTTAAGGAAGCATCTTTGTCACAACAGAAAGGTAGTTTGAAAATTGGGCTGGCGACATTACAAAAAAAAAAAAACAGGAAGGGAGCCAACAGCACCCGGGTTTCCCAGGCGGTCACCCATCCAAGTACTAGCCGGGCCCGATGATGCTTAACTTCGGTGATCGGACGAGAACCGGTGTATTCATCATGGTATGGCCGTTGGCGCTCATCTAATGTAGGAGCACGGCAGAATTCGCGTTCGGCTTTTCTCCCAACACACAAAATGTTAGTTTTCGGCCGCATTTGACGAAAGCGCTTCCTTCCGCAACCGCCAGTTCCTCGAGGACGGCGCGGGGAGGCGCGCCCGGCGTCCCAGCAGAGTGACGGCCGAATTGGCGGGCGCACCGCCGCGTGTGTGAGACGCACTGCTGCTCGTTGCACCCCCTGTCATTCGCTGGGTGCGTGCGGCCTTCGACACTAGCGGAGGACGAATCTTGTCCCTGGTGTTCAGCGGAGGGCCTGTGCGGGGTGTGGCAGTGTCGTGCTGGAGGGCCCACTGGTACGATGTGGGCTTCCTCGCCTCGCCTCGCCTCGCCTCACACCAGGTGTCTGCGTAGTTTGCAGTGCATTCGCACCATTCCTATCCCTGTCCCTGACCCCGTCCCGACTTGTCCCGACTTTGCTCGACTGCCGCTCGCTGCCGCTCGGGTCGTGGTCCATATGACAGCGCAAGCACGACAAACGTCTGCGGGACGAGACGAGACGAGACGAGACGAGACGACTAAGGAATAAATTCGTGGTTACAAATCAAATTTGGAACTCTACACTCCTACACAAGAATAGGCGGTGACGTAATTCAGAAATCACCTGCCGATTCGTACTGTTTTGTCGTTTTCAAAGTCTTCTTGGCAAACTTGGTTAGCACATTCTCCCTCAAACTGAGTTAATTACTGCATTTTCGTACCATTACAGTAGTTTAAAAGGCTTAAGGAAGCATCTTTGTCACAACAGAAAGGTAGTTTGAAAATTGGGCTGGCGACATTACAAAAAAAAAAAAACAGGAAGGGAGCCAACAGCACCCGGGTTTCCCAGGCGGTCACCCATCCAAGTACTAGCCGGGCCCGATGATGCTTAACTTCGGTGATCGGACGAGAACCGGTGTATTCATCATGGTATGGCCGTTGGCGCTCATCTAATGTAGGAGCACGGCAGAATTCGCGTTCGGCTTTTCTCCCAACACACAAAATGTTAGTTTTCGGCCGCATTTGACGAAAGCGCTTCCTTCCGCAACCGCCAGTTCCTCGAGGACGGCGCGGGGAGGCGCGCCCGGCGTCCCAGCAGAGTGACGGCCGAATTGGCGGGCGCACCGCCGCGTGTGTGAGACGCACTGCTGCTCGTTGCACCCCCTGTCATTCGCTGGGTGCGTGCGGCCTTCGACACTAGCGGAGGACGAATCTTGTCCCTGGTGTTCAGCGGAGGGCCTGTGCGGGGTGTGGCAGTGTCGTGCTGGAGGGCCCACTGGTACGATGTGGGCTTCCTCGCCTCGCCTCGCCTCGCCTCACACCAGGTGTCTGCGTAGTTTGCAGTGCATTCGCACCATTCCTATCCCTGTCCCTGACCCCGTCCCGACTTGTCCCGACTTTGCTCGACTGCCGCTCGCTGCCGCTCGGGTCGTGGTCCATATGACAGCGCAAGCACGACAAACGTCTGCGGGACGAGACGAGACGAGACGAGACGAGACGACTAAGGAATAAATTCGTGGTTACAAATCAAATTTGGAACTCTACACTCCTACACAAGAATAGGCGGTGACGTAATTCAGAAATCACCTGCCGATTCGTACTGTTTTGTCGTTTTCAAAGTCTTCTTGGCAAACTTGGTTAGCACATTCTCCCTCAAACTGAGTTAATTACTGCATTTTCGTACCATTACAGTAGTTTAAAAGGCTTAAGGAAGCATCTTTGTCACAACAGAAAGGTAGTTTGAAAATTGGGCTGGCGACATTACAAAAAAAAAAAAACAGGAAGGGAGCCAACAGCACCCGGGTTTCCCAGGCGGTCACCCATCCAAGTACTAGCCGGGCCCGATGATGCTTAACTTCGGTGATCGGACGAGAACCGGTGTATTCATCATGGTATGGCCGTTGGCGCTCATCTAATGTAGGAGCACGGCAGAATTCGCGTTCGGCTTTTCTCCCAACACACAAAATGTTAGTTTTCGGCCGCATTTGACGAAAGCGCTTCCTTCCGCAACCGCCAGTTCCTCGAGGACGGCGCGGGGAGGCGCGCCCGGCGTCCCAGCAGAGTGACGGCCGAATTGGCGGGCGCACCGCCGCGTGTGTGAGACGCACTGCTGCTCGTTGCACCCCCTGTCATTCGCTGGGTGCGTGCGGCCTTCGACACTAGCGGAGGACGAATCTTGTCCCTGGTGTTCAGCGGAGGGCCTGTGCGGGGTGTGGCAGTGTCGTGCTGGAGGGCCCACTGGTACGATGTGGGCTTCCTCGCCTCGCCTCGCCTCGCCTCACACCAGGTGTCTGCGTAGTTTGCAGTGCATTCGCACCATTCCTATCCCTGTCCCTGACCCCGTCCCGACTTGTCCCGACTTTGCTCGACTGCCGCTCGCTGCCGCTCGGGTCGTGGTCCATATGACAGCGCAAGCACGACAAACGTCTGCGGGACGAGACGAGACGAGACGAGACGAGACGACTAAGGAATAAATTCGTGGTTACAAATCAAATTTGGAACTCTACACTCCTACACAAGAATAGGCGGTGACGTATTTCAGAAATCACCTGCCGATTCGTACTGTTTTGTCGTTTTCAAAGTCTTCTTGGCAAACTTGGTTAGCACATTCTCCCTCAAACTGAGTTAATTACTGCATTTTCGTACCATTACAGTAGTTTAAAAGGCTTAAGGAAGCATCTTTGTCACAACAGAAAGGTAGTTTGAAAATTGGGCTGGCGACATTACAAAAAAAAAAAAAAAACAGGAAGGGAGCCAACAGCACCCGGGTTTCCCAGGCGGTCACCCATCCAAGTACTAGCCGGGCCCGATGATGCTTAACTTCGGTGATCGGACGAGAACCGGTATATTCATCATGGTATGGCCGTTGGCGCTCATCTAATGTAGGAGCACGGCAGAATTCGCGTTCGGCTTTTCTCCCAACACACAAAATGTTAGTTTTCGGCCGCATTTGACGAAAGCGCTTCCTTCCGCAACCGCCAGTTCCTCGAGGACGGCGCGGGGAGGCGCGCCCGGCGTCCCAGCAGAGTGACGGCCGAATTGGCGGGCGCACCGCCGCGTGTGTGAGACGCACTGCTGCTCGTTGCACCCCCTGTCATTCGCTGGGTGCGTGCGGCCTTCGACACTAGCGGAGGACGAATCTTGTCCCTGGTGTTCAGCGGAGGGCCTGTGCGGGGTGTGGCAGTGTCGTGCTGGAGGGCCCACTGGTACGATGTGGGCTTCCTCGCCTCGCCTCGCCTCGCCTCACACCAGGTGTCTGCGTAGTTTGCAGTGCATTCGCACCATTCCTATCCCTGTCCCTGACCCCGTCCCGACTTGTCCCGACTTTGCTCGACTGCCGCTCGCTGCCGCTCGGGTCGTGGTCCATATGACAGCGCAAGCACGACAAACGTCTGCGGGACGAGACGAGACGAGACGAGACGAGACGACTAAGGAATAAATTCGTGGTTACAAATCAAATTTGGAACTCTACACTCCTACACAAGAATAGGCGGTGACGTATTTCAGAAATCACCTGCCGATTCGTACTGTTTTGTCGTTTTCAAAGTCTTCTTGGCAAACTTGGTTAGCACATTCTCCCTCAAACTGAGTTAATTACTGCATTTTCGTACCATTACAGTAGTTTAAAAGGCTTAAGGAAGCATCTTTGTCACAACAGAAAGGTAGTTTGAAAATTGGGCTGGCGACATTACAAAAAAAAAAAAAAAAACAGGAAGGGAGCCAACAGCACCCGGGTTTCCCAGGCGGTCACCCATCCAAGTACTAGCCGGGCCCGATGATGCTTAACTTCGGTGATCGGACGAGAACCGGTATATTCATCATGGTATGGCCGTTGGCGCTCATCTAATGTAGGAGCACGGCAGAATTCGCGTTCGGCTTTTCTCCCAACACACAAAATGTTAGTTTTCGGCCGCATTTGACGAAAGCGCTTCCTTCCGCAACCGCCAGTTCCTCGAGGACGGCGCGGGGAGGCGCGCCCGGCGTCCCAGCAGAGTGACGGCCGAATTGGCGGGCGCACCGCCGCGTGTGTGAGACGCACTGCTGCTCGTTGCACCCCCTGTCATTCGCTGGGTGCGTGCGGCCTTCGACACTAGCGGAGGACGAATCTTGTCCCTGGTGTTCAGCGGAGGGCCTGTGCGGGGTGTGGCAGTGTCGTGCTGGAGGGCCCACTGGTACGATGTGGGCTTCCTCGCCTCGCCTCGCCTCGCCTCACACCAGGTGTCTGCGTAGTTTGCAGTGCATTCGCACCATTCCTATCCCTGTCCCTGACCCCGTCCCGACTTGTCCCGACTTTGCTCGACTGCCGCTCGCTGCCGCTCGGGTCGTGGTCCATATGACAGCGCAAGCACGACAAACGTCTGCGGGACGAGACGAGACGAGACGAGACGAGACGACTAAGGAATAAATTCGTGGTTACAAATCAAATTTGGAACTCTACACTCCTACACAAGAATAGGCGGTGACGTATTTCAGAAATCACCTGCCGATTCGTACTGTTTTGTCGTTTTCAAAGTCTTCTTGGCAAACTTGGTTAGCACATTCTCCCTCAAACTGAGTTAATTACTGCATTTTCGTACCATTACAGTAGTTTAAAAGGCTTAAGGAAGCATCTTTGTCACAACAGAAAGGTAGTTTGAAAATTGGGCTGGCGACATTACAAAAAAAAAAAAAAAAACAGGAAGGGAGCCAACAGCACCCGGGTTTCCCAGGCGGTCACCCATCCAAGTACTAGCCGGGCCCGATGATGCTTAACTTCGGTGATCGGACGAGAACCGGTGTATTCATCATGGTATGGCCGTTGGCGCTCATCTAATGTAGGAGCACGGCAGAATTCGCGTTCGGCTTTTCTCCCAACACACAAAATGTTAGTTTTCGGCCGCATTTGACGAAAGCGCTTCCTTCCGCAACCGCCAGTTCCTCGAGGACGGCGCGGGGAGGCGCGCCCGGCGTCCCAGCAGAGTGACGGCCGAATTGGCGGGCGCACCGCCGCGTGTGTGAGACGCACTGCTGCTCGTTGCACCCCCTGTCATTCGCTGGGTGCGTGCGGCCTTCGACACTAGCGGAGGACGAATCTTGTCCCTGGTGTTCAGCGGAGGGCCTGTGCGGGGTGTGGCAGTGTCGTGCTGGAGGGCCCACTGGTACGATGTGGGCTTCCTCGCCTCGCCTCGCCTCGCCTCACACCAGGTGTCTGCGTAGTTTGCAGTGCATTCGCACCATTCCTATCCCTGTCCCTGACCCCGTCCCGACTTGTCCCGACTTTGCTCGACTGCCGCTCGCTGCCGCTCGGGTCGTGGTCCATATGACAGCGCAAGCACGACAAACGTCTGCGGGACGAGACGAGACGAGACGAGACGAGACGACTAAGGAATAAATTCGTGGTTACAAATCAAATTTGGAACTCTACACTCCTACACAAGAATAGGCGGTGACGTATTTCAGAAATCACCTGCCGATTCGTACTGTTTTGTCGTTTTCAAAGTCTTCTTGGCAAACTTGGTTAGCACATTCTCCCTCAAACTGAGTTAATTACTGCATTTTCGTACCATTACAGTAGTTTAAAAGGCTTAAGGAAGCATCTTTGTCACAACAGAAAGGTAGTTTGAAAATTGGGCTGGCGACATTACAAAAAAAAAAAAAACAGGAAGGGAGCCAACAGCACCCGGGTTTCCCAGGCGGTCACCCATCCAAGTACTAGCCGGGCCCGATGATGCTTAACTTCGGTGATCGGACGAGAACCGGTGTATTCATCATGGTATGGCCGTTGGCGCTCATCTAATGTAGGAGCACGGCAGAATTCGCGTTCGGCTTTTCTCCCAACACACAAAATGTTAGTTTTCGGCCGCATTTGACGAAAGCGCTTCCTTCCGCAACCGCCAGTTCCTCGAGGACGGCGCGGGGAGGCGCGCCCGGCGTCCCAGCAGAGTGACGGCCGAATTGGCGGGCGCACCGCCGCGTGTGTGAGACGCACTGCTGCTCGTTGCACCCCCTGTCATTCGCTGGGTGCGTGCGGCCTTCGACACTAGCGGAGGACGAATCTTGTCCCTGGTGTTCAGCGGAGGGCCTGTGCGGGGTGTGGCAGTGTCGTGCTGGAGGGCCCACTGGTACGATGTGGGCTTCCTCGCCTCGCCTCGCTTCGCCTCACACCAGGTGTCTGCGTAGTTTGCAGTGCATTCGCACCATTCCTATCCCTGTCCCTGACCCCGTCCCGACTTGTCCCGACTTTGCTCGACTGCCGCTCGCTGCCGCTCGGGTCGTGGTCCATATGACAGCGCAAGCACGACAAACGTCTGCGGGACGAGACGAGACGAGACGAGACGAGACGACTAAGGAATAAATTCGTGGTTACAAATCAAATTTGGAACTCTACACTCCTACACAAGAATAGGCGGTGACGTATTTCAGAAATCACCTGCCGATTCGTACTGTTTTGTCGTTTTCAAAGTCTTCTTGGCAAACTTGGTTAGCACATTCTCCCTCAAACTGAGTTAATTACTGCATTTTCGTACCATTACAGTAGTTTAAAAGGCTTAAGGAAGCATCTTTGTCACAACAGAAAGGTAGTTTGAAAATTGGGCTGGCGACATTACAAAAAAAAAAAAAAAACAGGAAGGGAGCCAACAGCACCCGGGTTTCCCAGGCGGTCACCCATCCAAGTACTAGCCGGGCCCGATGATGCTTAACTTCGGTGATCGGACGAGAACCGGTGTATTCATCATGGTATGGCCGTTGGCGCTCATCTAATGTAGGAGCACGGCAGAATTCGCGTTCGGCTTTTCTCCCAACACACAAAATGTTAGTTTTCGGCCGCATTTGACGAAAGCGCTTCCTTCCGCAACCGCCAGTTCCTCGAGGACGGCGCGGGGAGGCGCGCCCGGCGTCCCAGCAGAGTGACGGCCGAATTGGCGGGCGCACCGCCGCGTGTGTGAGACGCACTGCTGCTCGTTGCACCCCCTGTCATTCGCTGGGTGCGTGCGGCCTTCGACACTAGCGGAGGACGAATCTTGTCCCTGGTGTTCAGCGGAGGGCCTGTGCGGGGTGTGGCAGTGTCGTGCTGGAGGGCCCACTGGTACGATGTGGGCTTCCTCGCCTCGCCTCGCCTCGCCTCACACCAGGTGTCTGCGTAGTTTGCAGTGCATTCGCACCATTCCTATCCCTGTCCCTGACCCCGTCCCGACTTGTCCCGACTTTGCTCGACTGCCGCTCGCTGCCGCTCGGGTCGTGGTCCATATGACAGCGCAAGCACGACAAACGTCTGCGGGACGAGACGAGACGAGACGAGACGAGACGACTAAGGAATAAATTCGTGGTTACAAATCAAATTTGGAACTCTACACTCCTACACAAGAATAGGCGGTGACGTATTTCAGAAATCACCTGCCGATTCGTACTGTTTTGTCGTTTTCAAAGTCTTCTTGGCAAACTTGGTTAGCACATTCTCCCTCAAACTGAGTTAATTACTGCATTTTCGTACCATTACAGTAGTTTAAAAGGCTTAAGGAAGCATCTTTGTCACAACAGAAAGGTAGTTTGAAAATTGGGCTGGCGACATTACAAAAAAAAAAAAAAAAACAGGAAGGGAGCCAACAGCACCCGGGTTTCCCAGGCGGTCACCCATCCAAGTACTAGCCGGGCCCGATGATGCTTAACTTCGGTGATCGGACGAGAACCGGTGTATTCATCATGGTATGGCCGTTGGCGCTCATCTAATGTAGGAGCACGGCAGAATTCGCGTTCGGCTTTTCTCCCAACACACAAAATGTTAGTTTTCGGCCGCATTTGACGAAAGCGCTTCCTTCCGCAACCGCCAGTTCCTCGAGGACGGCGCGGGGAGGCGCGCCCGGCGTCCCAGCAGAGTGACGGCCGAATTGGCGGGCGCACCGCCGCGTGTGTGAGACGCACTGCTGCTCGTTGCACCCCCTGTCATTCGCTGGGTGCGTGCGGCCTTCGACACTAGCGGAGGACGAATCTTGTCCCTGGTGTTCAGCGGAGGGCCTGTGCGGGGTGTGGCAGTGTCGTGCTGGAGGGCCCACTGGTACGATGTGGGCTTCCTCGCCTCGCCTCGCCTCGCCTCACACCAGGTGTCTGCGTAGTTTGCAGTGCATTCGCACCATTCCTATCCCTGTCCCTGACCCCGTCCCGACTTGTCCCGACTTTGCTCGACTGCCGCTCGCTGCCGCTCGGGTCGTGGTCCATATGACAGCGCAAGCACGACAAACGTCTGCGGGACGAGACGAGACGAGACGAGACGAGACGACTAAGGAATAAATTCGTGGTTACAAATCAAATTTGGAACTCTACACTCCTACACAAGAATAGGCGGTGACGTATTTCAGAAATCACCTGCCGATTCGTACTGTTTTGTCGTTTTCAAAGTCTTCTTGGCAAACTTGGTTAGCACATTCTCCCTCAAACTGAGTTAATTACTGCATTTTCGTACCATTACAGTAGTTTAAAAGGCTTAAGGAAGCATCTTTGTCACAACAGAAAGGTAGTTTGAAAATTGGGCTGGCGACATTACAAAAAAAAAAAAAACAGGAAGGGAGCCAACAGCACCCGGGTTTCCCAGGCGGTCACCCATCCAAGTACTAGCCGGGCCCGATGATGCTTAACTTCGGTGATCGGACGAGAACCGGTGTATTCATCATGGTATGGCCGTTGGCGCTCATCTAATGTAGGAGCACGGCAGAATTCGCGTTCGGCTTTTCTCCCAACACACAAAATGTTAGTTTTCGGCCGCATTTGACGAAAGCGCTTCCTTCCGCAACCGCCAGTTCCTCGAGGACGGCGCGGGGAGGCGCGCCCGGCGTCCCAGCAGAGTGACGGCCGAATTGGCGGGCGCACCGCCGCGTGTGTGAGACGCACTGCTGCTCGTTGCACCCCCTGTCATTCGCTGGGTGCGTGCGGCCTTCGACACTAGCGGAGGACGAATCTTGTCCCTGGTGTTCAGCGGAGGGCCTGTGCGGGGTGTGGCAGTGTCGTGCTGGAGGGCCCACTGGTACGATGTGGGCTTCCTCGCCTCGCCTCGCTTCGCCTCACACCAGGTGTCTGCGTAGTTTGCAGTGCATTCGCACCATTCCTATCCCTGTCCCTGACCCCGTCCCGACTTGTCCCGACTTTGCTCGACTGCCGCTCGCTGCCGCTCGGGTCGTGGTCCATATGACAGCGCAAGCACGACAAACGTCTGCGGGACGAGACGAGACGAGACGAGACGAGACGACTAAGGAATAAATTCGTGGTTACAAATCAAATTTGGAACTCTACACTCCTACACAAGAATAGGCGGTGACGTATTTCAGAAATCACCTGCCGATTCGTACTGTTTTGTCGTTTTCAAAGTCTTCTTGGCAAACTTGGTTAGCACATTCTCCCTCAAACTGAGTTAATTACTGCATTTTCGTACCATTACAGTAGTTTAAAAGGCTTAAGGAAGCATCTTTGTCACAACAGAAAGGTAGTTTGAAAATTGGGCTGGCGACATTACAAAAAAAAAAAAAAAACAGGAAGGGAGCCAACAGCACCCGGGTTTCCCAGGCGGTCACCCATCCAAGTACTAGCCGGGCCCGATGATGCTTAACTTCGGTGATCGGACGAGAACCGGTGTATTCATCATGGTATGGCCGTTGGCGCTCATCTAATGTAGGAGCACGGCAGAATTCGCGTTCGGCTTTTCTCCCAACACACAAAATGTTAGTTTTCGGCCGCATTTGACGAAAGCGCTTCCTTCCGCAACCGCCAGTTCCTCGAGGACGGCGCGGGGAGGCGCGCCCGGCGTCCCAGCAGAGTGACGGCCGAATTGGCGGGCGCACCGCCGCGTGTGTGAGACGCACTGCTGCTCGTTGCACCCCCTGTCATTCGCTGGGTGCGTGCGGCCTTCGACACTAGCGGAGGACGAATCTTGTCCCTGGTGTTCAGCGGAGGGCCTGTGCGGGGTGTGGCAGTGTCGTGCTGGAGGGCCCACTGGTACGATGTGGGCTTCCTCGCCTCGCCTCGCCTCGCCTCACACCAGGTGTCTGCGTAGTTTGCAGTGCATTCGCACCATTCCTATCCCTGTCCCTGACCCCGTCCCGACTTGTCCCGACTTTGCTCGACTGCCGCTCGCTGCCGCTCGGGTCGTGGTCCATATGACATCGCAAGCACGACAAACGTCTGCGGGACGAGACGAGACGAGACGAGACGAGACGACTAAGGAATAAATTCGTGGTTACAAATCAAATTTGGAACTCTACACTCCTACACAAGAATAGGCGGTGACGTATTTCAGAAATCACCTGCCGATTCGCAGTGTTTTGTCGTTTTCAAAGTCTTCTTGGCAAACTTGGTTAGCACATTCTCCCTCAAACTGAGTTAATTACTGCATTTTCGTACCATTACAGTAGTTTAAAAGGCTTAAGGAAGCATCTTTGTCACAACAGAAAGGTAGTTTGAAAATTGGGCTGGCGACATTACAAAAAAAAAAAAACAGGAAGGGAGCCAACAGCACCCGGGTTTCCCAGGCGGTCACCCATCCAAGTACTAGCCGGGCCCGATGATGCTTAACTTCGGTGATCGGACGAGAACCGGTGTATTCATCATGGTATGGCCGTTGGCGCTCATCTAATGTAGGAGCACGGCAGAATTCGCGTTCGGCTTTTCTCCCAACACACAAAATGTTAGTTTTCGGCCGCATTTGACGAAAGCGCTTCCTTCCGCAACCGCCAGTTCCTCGAGGACGGCGCGGGGAGGCGCGCCCGGCGTCCCAGCAGAGTGACGGCCGAATTGGCGGGCGCACCGCCGCGTGTGTGAGACGCACTGCTGCTCGTTGCACCCCCTGTCATTCGCTGGGTGCGTGCGGCCTTCGACACTAGCGGAGGACGAATCTTGTCCCTGGTGTTCAGCGGAGGGCCTGTGCGGGGTGTGGCAGTGTCGTGCTGGAGGGCCCACTGGTACGATGTGGGCTTCCTCGCCTCGCCTCGCCTCGCCTCACACCAGGTGTCTGCGTAGTTTGCAGTGCATTCGCACCATTCCTATCCCTGTCCCTGACCCCGTCCCGACTTGTCCCGACTTTGCTCGACTGCCGCTCGCTGCCGCTCGGGTCGTGGTCCATATGACAGCGCAAGCACGACAAACGTCTGCGGGACGAGACGAGACGAGACGAGACGAGACGACTAAGGAATAAATTCGTGGTTACAAATCAAATTTGGAACTCTACACTCCTACACAAGAATAGGCGGTGACGTATTTCAGAAATCACCTGCCGATTCGTACTGTTTTGTCGTTTTCAAAGTCTTCTTGGCAAACTTGGTTAGCACATTCTCCCTCAAACTGAGTTAATTACTGCATTTTCGTACCATTACAGTAGTTTAAAAGGCTTAAGGAAGCATCTTTGTCACAACAGAAAGGTAGTTTGAAAATTGGGCTGGCGACATTACAAAAAAAAAAAAAAAAACAGGAAGGGAGCCAACAGCACCCGGGTTTCCCAGGCGGTCACCCATCCAAGTACTAGCCGGGCCCGATGATGCTTAACTTCGGTGATCGGACGAGAACCGGTATATTCATCATGGTATGGCCGTTGGCGCTCATCTAATGTAGGAGCACGGCAGAATTCGCGTTCGGCTTTTCTCCCAACACACAAAATGTTAGTTTTCGGCCGCATTTGACGAAAGCGCTTCCTTCCGCAACCGCCAGTTCCTCGAGGACGGCGCGGGGAGGCGCGCCCGGCGTCCCAGCAGAGTGACGGCCGAATTGGCGGGCGCACCGCCGCGTGTGTGAGACGCACTGCTGCTCGTTGCACCCCCTGTCATTCGCTGGGTGCGTGCGGCCTTCGACACTAGCGGAGGACGAATCTTGTCCCTGGTGTTCAGCGGAGGGCCTGTGCGGGGTGTGGCAGTGTCGTGCTGGAGGGCCCACTGGTACGATGTGGGCTTCCTCGCCTCGCCTCGCCTCGCCTCACACCAGGTGTCTGCGTAGTTTGCAGTGCATTCGCACCATTCCTATCCCTGTCCCTGACCCCGTCCCGACTTGTCCCGACTTTGCTCGACTGCCGCTCGCTGCCGCTCGGGTCGTGGTCCATATGACAGCGCAAGCACGACAAACGTCTGCGGGACGAGACGAGACGAGACGAGACGAGACGACTAAGGAATAAATTCGTGGTTACAAATCAAATTTGGAACTCTACACTCCTACACAAGAATAGGCGGTGACGTATTTCAGAAATCACCTGCCGATTCGTACTGTTTTGTCGTTTTCAAAGTCTTCTTGGCAAACTTGGTTAGCACATTCTCCCTCAAACTGAGTTAATTACTGCATTTTCGTACCATTACAGTAGTTTAAAAGGCTTAAGGAAGCATCTTTGTCACAACAGAAAGGTAGTTTGAAAATTGGGCTGGCGACATTACAAAAAAAAAAAAAAACAGGAAGGGAGCCAACAGCACCCGGGTTTCCCAGGCGGTCACCCATCCAAGTACTAGCCGGGCCCGATGATGCTTAACTTCGGTGATCGGACGAGAACCGGTGTATTCATCATGGTATGGCCGTTGGCGCTCATCTAATGTAGGAGCACGGCAGAATTCGCGTTCGGCTTTTCTCCCAACACACAAAATGTTAGTTTTCGGCCGCATTTGACGAAAGCGCTTCCTTCCGCAACCGCCAGTTCCTCGAGGACGGCGCGGGGAGGCGCGCCCGGCGTCCCAGCAGAGTGACGGCCGAATTGGCGGGCGCACCGCCGCGTGTGTGAGACGCACTGCTGCTCGTTGCACCCCCTGTCATTCGCTGGGTGCGTGCGGCCTTCGACACTAGCGGAGGACGAATCTTGTCCCTGGTGTTCAGCGGAGGGCCTGTGCGGGGTGTGGCAGTGTCGTGCTGGAGGGCCCACTGGTACGATGTGGGCTTCCTCGCCTCGCCTCGCCTCGCCTCACACCAGGTGTCTGCGTAGTTTGCAGTGCATTCGCACCATTCCTATCCCTGTCCCTGACCCCGTCCCGACTTGTCCCGACTTTGCTCGACTGCCGCTCGCTGCCGCTCGGGTCGTGGTCCATATGACAGCGCAAGCACGACAAACGTCTGCGGGACGAGACGAGACGAGACGAGACGAGACGACTAAGGAATAAATTCGTGGTTACAAATCAAATTTGGAACTCTACACTCCTACACAAGAATAGGCGGTGACGTATTTCAGAAATCACCTGCCGATTCGCAGTGTTTTGTCGTTTTCAAAGTCTTCTTGGCAAACTTGGTTAGCACATTCTCCCTCAAACTGAGTTAATTACTGCATTTTCGTACCATTACAGTAGTTTAAAAGGCTTAAGGAAGCATCTTTGTCACAACAGAAAGGTAGTTTGAAAATTGGGCTGGCGACATTACAAAAAAAAAAAACAGGAAGGGAGCCAACAGCACCCGGGTTTCCCAGGCGGTCACCCATCCAAGTACTAGCCGGGCCCGATGATGCTTAACTTCGGTGATCGGACGAGAACCGGTGTATTCACCATGGTATGGCCGTTGGCGCTCATCTAATGTAGGAGCACGGCAGAATTCGCGTTCGGCTTTTCTCCCAACACACAAAATGTTAGTTTTCGGCCGCATTTGACGAAAGCGCTTCCTTCCGCAACCGCCAGTTCCTCGAGGACGGCGCGGGGAGGCGCGCCCGGCGTCCCAGCAGAGTGACGGCCGAATTGGCGGGCGCACCGCCGCGTGTGTGAGACGCACTGCTGCTCGTTGCACCCCCTGTCATTCGCTGGGTGCGTGCGGCCTTCGACACTAGCGGAGGACGAATCTTGTCCCTGGTGTTCAGCGGAGGGCCTGTGCGGGGTGTGGCAGTGTCGTGCTGGAGGGCCCACTGGTACGATGTGGGCTTCCTCGCCTCGCCTCGCCTCGCCTCACACCAGGTGTCTGCGTAGTTTGCAGTGCATTCGCACCATTCCTATCCCTGTCCCTGACCCCGTCCCGACTTGTCCCGACTTTGCTCGACTGCCGCTCGCTGCCGCTCGGGTCGTGGTCCATATGACAGCGCAAGCACGACAAACGTCTGCGGGACGAGACGAGACGAGACGAGACGAGACGACTAAGGAATAAATTCGTGGTTACAAATCAAATTTGGAACTCTACACTCCTACACAAGAATAGGCGGTGACGTATTTCAGAAATCACCTGCCGATTCGCAGTGTTTTGTCGTTTTCAAAGTCTTCTTGGCAAACTTGGTTAGCACATTCTCCCTCAAACTGAGTTAATTACTGCATTTTCGTACCATTACAGTAGTTTAAAAGGCTTAAGGAAGCATCTTTGTCACAACAGAAAGGTAGTTTGAAAATTGGGCTGGCGACATTACAAAAAAAAAAAACAGGAAGGGAGCCAACAGCACCCGGGTTTCCCAGGCGGTCACCCATCCAAGTACTAGCCGGGCCCGATGATGCTTAACTTCGGTGATCGGACGAGAACCGGTGTATTCATCATGGTATGGCCGTTGGCGCTCATCTAATGTAGGAGCACGGCAGAATTCGCGTTCGGCTTTTCTCCCAACACACAAAATGTTAGTTTTCGGCCGCATTTGACGAAAGCGCTTCCTTCCGCAACCGCCAGTTCCTCGAGGACGGCGCGGGGAGGCGCGCCCGGCGTCCCAGCAGAGTGACGGCCGAATTGGCGGGCGCACCGCCGCGTGTGTGAGACGCACTGCTGCTCGTTGCACCCCCTGTCATTCGCTGGGTGCGTGCGGCCTTCGACACTAGCGGAGGACGAATCTTGTCCCTGGTGTTCAGCGGAGGGCCTGTGCGGGGTGTGGCAGTGTCGTGCTGGAGGGCCCACTAGTACGATGTGGGCTTCCTCGCCTCGCCTCGCCTCGCCTCACACCAGGTGTCTGCGTAGTTTGCAGTGCATTCGCACCATTCCTATCCCTGTCCCTGACCCCGTCCCGACTTGTCCCGACTTTGCTCGACTGCCGCTCGCTGCCGCTCGGGTCGTGGTCCATATGACAGCGCAAGCACGACAAACGTCTGCGGGACGAGACGAGACGAGACGAGACGAGACGACTAAGGAATAAATTCGTGGTTACAAATCAAATTTGGAACTCTACACTCCTACACAAGAATAGGCGGTGACGTATTTCAGAAATCACCTGCCGATTCGTACTGTTTTGTCGTTTTCAAAGTCTTCTTGGCAAACTTGGTTAGCACATTCTCCCTCAAACTGAGTTAATTACTGCATTTTCGTACCATTACAGTAGTTTAAAAGGCTTAAGGAAGCATCTTTGTCACAACAGAAAGGTAGTTTGAAAATTGGGCTGGCGACATTACAAAAAAAAAAAAAAAAACAGGAAGGGAGCCAACAGCACCCGGGTTTCCCAGGCGGTCACCCATCCAAGTACTAGCCGGGCCCGATGATGCTTAACTTCGGTGATCGGACGAGAACCGGTATATTCATCATGGTATGGCCGTTGGCGCTCATCTAATGTAGGAGCACGGCAGAATTCGCGTTCGGCTTTTCTCCCAACACACAAAATGTTAGTTTTCGGCCGCATTTGACGAAAGCGCTTCCTTCCGCAACCGCCAGTTCCTCGAGGACGGCGCGGGGAGGCGCGCCCGGCGTCCCAGCAGAGTGACGGCCGAATTGGCGGGCGCACCGCCGCGTGTGTGAGACGCACTGCTGCTCGTTGCACCCCCTGTCATTCGCTGGGTGCGTGCGGCCTTCGACACTAGCGGAGGACGAATCTTGTCCCTGGTGTTCAGCGGAGGGCCTGTGCGGGGTGTGGCAGTGTCGTGCTGGAGGGCCCACTGGTACGATGTGGGCTTCCTCGCCTCGCCTCGCCTCGCCTCACACCAGGTGTCTGCGTAGTTTGCAGTGCATTCGCACCATTCCTATCCCTGTCCCTGACCCCGTCCCGACTTGTCCCGACTTTGCTCGACTGCCGCTCGCTGCCGCTCGGGTCGTGGTCCATATGACAGCGCAAGCACGACAAACGTCTGCGGGACGAGACGAGACGAGACGAGACGAGACGACTAAGGAATAAATTCGTGGTTACAAATCAAATTTGGAACTCTACACTCCTACACAAGAATAGGCGGTGACGTATTTCAGAAATCACCTGCCGATTCGTACTGTTTTGTCGTTTTCAAAGTCTTCTTGGCAAACTTGGTTAGCACATTCTCCCTCAAACTGAGTTAATTACTGCATTTTCGTACCATTACAGTAGTTTAAAAGGCTTAAGGAAGCATCTTTGTCACAACAGAAAGGTAGTTTGAAAATTGGGCTGGCGACATTACAAAAAAAAAAAAACAGGAAGGGAGCCAACAGCACCCGGGTTTCCCAGGCGGTCACCCATCCAAGTACTAGCCGGGCCCGATGATGCTTAACTTCGGTGATCGGACGAGAACCGGTGTATTCATCATGGTATGGCCGTTGGCGCTCATCTAATGTAGGAGCACGGCAGAATTCGCGTTCGGCTTTTCTCCCAACACACAAAATGTTAGTTTTCGGCCGCATTTGACGAAAGCGCTTCCTTCCGCAACCGCCAGTTCCTCGAGGACGGCGCGGGGAGGCGCGCCCGGCGTCCCAGCAGAGTGACGGCCGAATTGGCGGGCGCACCGCCGCGTGTGTGAGACGCACTGCTGCTCGTTGCACCCCCTGTCATTCGCTGGGTGCGTGCGGCCTTCGACACTAGCGGAGGACGAATCTTGTCCCTGGTGTTCAGCGGAGGGCCTGTGCGGGGTGTGGCAGTGTCGTGCTGGAGGGCCCACTGGTACGATGTGGGCTTCCTCGCCTCGCCTCGCCTCGCCTCACACCAGGTGTCTGCGTAGTTTGCAGTGCATTCGCACCATTCCTATCCCTGTCCCTGACCCCGTCCCGACTTGTCCCGACTTTGCTCGACTGCCGCTCGCTGCCGCTCGGGTCGTGGTCCATATGACAGCGCAAGCACGACAAACGTCTGCGGGACGAGACGAGACGAGACGAGACGAGACGACTAAGGAATAAATTCGTGGTTACAAATCAAATTTGGAACTCTACACTCCTACACAAGAATAGGCGGTGACGTATTTCAGAAATCACCTGCCGATTCGTACTGTTTTGTCGTTTTCAAAGTCTTCTTGGCAAACTTGGTTAGCACATTCTCCCTCAAACTGAGTTAATTACTGCATTTTCGTACCATTACAGTAGTTTAAAAGGCTTAAGGAAGCATCTTTGTCACAACAGAAAGGTAGTTTGAAAATTGGGCTGGCGACATTACAAAAAAAAAAAAAAAACAGGAAGGGAGCCAACAGCACCCGGGTTTCCCAGGCGGTCACCCATCCAAGTACTAGCCGGGCCCGATGATGCTTAACTTCGGTGATCGGACGAGAACCGGTGTATTCATCATGGTATGGCCGTTGGCGCTCATCTAATGTAGGAGCACGGCAGAATTCGCGTTCGGCTTTTCTCCCAACACACAAAATGTTAGTTTTCGGCCGCATTTGACGAAAGCGCTTCCTTCCGCAACCGCCAGTTCCTCGAGGACGGCGCGGGGAGGCGCGCCCGGCGTCCCAGCAGAGTGACGGCCGAATTGGCGGGCGCACCGCCGCGTGTGTGAGACGCACTGCTGCTCGTTGCACCCCCTGTCATTCGCTGGGTGCGTGCGGCCTTCGACACTAGCGGAGGACGAATCTTGTCCCTGGTGTTCAGCGGAGGGCCTGTGCGGGGTGTGGCAGTGTCGTGCTGGAGGGCCCACTGGTACGATGTGGGCTTCCTCGCCTCGCCTCGCCTCGCCTCACACCAGGTGTCTGCGTAGTTTGCAGTGCATTCGCACCATTCCTATCCCTGTCCCTGACCCCGTCCCGACTTGTCCCGACTTTGCTCGACTGCCGCTCGCTGCCGCTCGGGTCGTGGTCCATATGACAGCGCAAGCACGACAAACGTCTGCGGGACGAGACGAGACGAGACGAGACGACTAAGGAATAAATTCGTGGTTACAAATCAAATTTGGAACTCTACACTCCTACACAAGAATAGGCGGTGACGTATTTCAGAAATCACCTGCCGATTCGTACTGTTTTGTCGTTTTCAAAGTCTTCTTGGCAAACTTGGTTAGCACATTCTCCCTCAAACTGAGTTAATTACTGCATTTTCGTACCATTACAGTAGTTTAAAAGGCTTAAGGAAGCATCTTTGTCACAACAGAAAGGTAGTTTGAAAATTGGGCTGGCGACATTACAAAAAAAAAAAAAAAAACAGGAAGGGAGCCAACAGCACCCGGGTTTCCCAGGCGGTCACCCATCCAAGTACTAGCCGGGCCCGATGATGCTTAACTTCGGTGATCGGACGAGAACCGGTGTATTCATCATGGTATGGCCGTTGGCGCTCATCTAATGTAGGAGTACGGCAGAATTCGCGTTCGGCTTTTCTCCCAACACACAAAATGTTAGTTTTCGGCCGCATTTGACGAAAGCGCTTCCTTCCGCAACCGCCAGTTCCTCGAGGACGGCGCGGGGAGGCGCGCCCGGCGTCCCAGCAGAGTGACGGCCGAATTGGCGGGCGCACCGCCGCGTGTGTGAGACGCACTGCTGCTCGTTGCACCCCCTGTCATTCGCTGGGTGCGTGCGGCCTTCGACACTAGCGGAGGACGAATCTTGTCCCTGGTGTTCAGCGGAGGGCCTGTGCGGGGTGTGGCAGTGTCGTGCTGGAGGGCCCACTGGTACGATGTGGGCTTCCTCGCCTCGCCTCGCCTCGCCTCACACCAGGTGTCTGCGTAGTTTGCAGTGCATTCGCACCATTCCTATCCCTGTCCCTGACCCCGTCCCGACTTGTCCCGACTTTGCTCGACTGCCGCTCGCTGCCGCTCGGGTCGTGGTCCATATGACAGCGCAAGCACGACAAACGTCTGCGGGACGAGACGAGACGAGACGAGACGACTAAGGAATAAATTCGTGGTTACAAATCAAATTTGGAACTCTACACTCCTACACAAGAATAGGCGGTGACGTATTTCAGAAATCACCTGCCGATTCGTACTGTTTTGTCGTTTTCAAAGTCTTCTTGGCAAACTTGGTTAGCACATTCTCCCTCAAACTGAGTTAATTACTGCATTTTCGTACCATTACAGTAGTTTAAAAGGCTTAAGGAAGCATCTTTGTCACAACAGAAAGGTAGTTTGAAAATTGGGCTGGCGACATTACAAAAAAAAAAAAAAAAACAGGAAGGGAGCCAACAGCACCCGGGTTTCCCAGGCGGTCACCCATCCAAGTACTAGCCGGGCCCGATGATGCTTAACTTCGGTGATCGGACGAGAACCGGTGTATTCATCATGGTATGGCCGTTGGCGCTCATCTAATGTAGGAGTACGGCAGAATTCGCGTTCGGCTTTTCTCCCAACACACAAAATGTTAGTTTTCGGCCGCATTTGACGAAAGCGCTTCCTTCCGCAACCGCCAGTTCCTCGAGGACGGCGCGGGGAGGCGCGCCCGGCGTCCCAGCAGAGTGACGGCCGAATTGGCGGGCGCACCGCCGCGTGTGTGAGACGCACTGCTGCTCGTTGCACCCCCTGTCATTCGCTGGGTGCGTGCGGCCTTCGACACTAGCGGAGGACGAATCTTGTCCCTGGTGTTCAGCGGAGGGCCTGTGCGGGGTGTGGCAGTGTCGTGCTGGAGGGCCCACTGGTACGATGTGGGCTTCCTCGCCTCGCCTCGCCTCGCCTCACACCAGGTGTCTGCGTAGTTTGCAGTGCATTCGCACCATTCCTATCCCTGTCCCTGACCCCGTCCCGACTTGTCCCGACTTTGCTCGACTGCCGCTCGCTACCGCTCGGGTCGTGGTCCATATGACAGCGCAAGCACGACAAACGTCTGCGGGACGAGACGAGACGAGACGAGACGAGACGACTAAGGAATAAATTCGTGGTTACAAATCAAATTTGGAACTCTACACTCCTACACAAGAATAGGCGGTGACGTATTTCAGAAATCACCTGCCGATTCGTACTGTTTTGTCGTTTTCAAAGTCTTCTTGGCAAACTTGGTTAGCACATTCTCCCTCAAACTGAGTTAATTACTGCATTTTCGTACCATTACAGTAGTTTAAAAGGCTTAAGGAAGCATCTTTGTCACAACAGAAAGGTAGTTTGAAAATTGGGCTGGCGACATTACAAAAAAAAAAAAACAGGAAGGGAGCCAACAGCACCCGGGTTTCCCAGGCGGTCACCCATCCAAGTACTAGCCGGGCCCGATGATGCTTAACTTCGGTGATCGGACGAGAACCGGTGTATTCATCATGGTATGGCCGTTGGCGCTCATCTAATGTAGGAGCACGGCAGAATTCGCGTTCGGCTTTTCTCCCAACACACAAAATGTTAGTTTTCGGCCGCATTTGACGAAAGCGCTTCCTTCCGCAACCGCCAGTTCCTCGAGGACGGCGCGGGGAGGCGCGCCCGGCGTCCCAGCAGAGTGACGGCCGAATTGGCGGGCGCACCGCCGCGTGTGTGAGACGCACTGCTGCTCGTTGCACCCCCTGTCATTCGCTGGGTGCGTGCGGCCTTCGACACTAGCGGAGGACGAATCTTGTCCCTGGTGTTCAGCGGAGGGCCTGTGCGGGGTGTGGCAGTGTCGTGCTGGAGGGCCCACTGGTACGATGTGGGCTTCCTCGCCTCGCCTCGCCTCGCCTCACACCAGGTGTCTGCGTAGTTTGCAGTGCATTCGCACCATTCCTATCCCTGTCCCTGACCCCGTCCCGACTTGTCCCGACTTTGCTCGACTGCCGCTCGCTGCCGCTCGGGTCGTGGTCCATATGACAGCGCAAGCACGACAAACGTCTGCGGGACGAGACGAGACGAGACGAGACGAGACGACTAAGGAATAAATTCGTGGTTACAAATCAAATTTGGAACTCTACACTCCTACACAAGAATAGGCGGTGACGTATTTCAGAAATCACCTGCCGATTCGTACTGTTTTGTCGTTTTCAAAGTCTTCTTGGCAAACTTGGTTAGCACATTCTCCCTCAAACTGAGTTAATTACTGCATTTTCGTACCATTACAGTAGTTTAAAAGGCTTAAGGAAGCATCTTTGTCACAACAGAAAGGTAGTTTGAAAATTGGGCTGGCGACATTACAAAAAAAAAAAAAAAACAGGAAGGGAGCCAACAGCACCCGGGTTTCCCAGGCGGTCACCCATCCAAGTACTAGCCGGGCCCGATGATGCTTAACTTCGGTGATCGGACGAGAACCGGTGTATTCATCATGGTATGGCCGTTGGCGCTCATCTAATGTAGGAGCACGGCAGAATTCGCGTTCGGCTTTTCTCCCAACACACAAAATGTTAGTTTTCGGCCGCATTTGACGAAAGCGCTTCCTTCCGCAACCGCCAGTTCCTCGAGGACGGCGCGGGGAGGCGCGCCCGGCGTCCCAGCAGAGTGACGGCCGAATTGGCGGGCGCACCGCCGCGTGTGTGAGACGCACTGCTGCTCGTTGCACCCCCTGTCATTCGCTGGGTGCGTGCGGCCTTCGACACTAGCGGAGGACGAATCTTGTCCCTGGTGTTCAGCGGAGGGCCTGTGCGGGGTGTGGCAGTGTCGTGCTGGAGGGCCCACTGGTACGATGTGGGCTTCCTCGCCTCGCCTCGCCTCGCCTCACACCAGGTGTCTGCGTAGTTTGCAGTGCATTCGCACCATTCCTATCCCTGTCCCTGACCCCGTCCCGACTTGTCCCGACTTTGCTCGACTGCCGCTCGCTGCCGCTCGGGTCGTGGTCCATATGACAGCGCAAGCACGACAAACGTCTGCGGGACGAGACGAGACGAGACGAGACGACTAAGGAATAAATTCGTGGTTACAAATCAAATTTGGAACTCTACACTCCTACACAAGAATAGGCGGTGACGTATTTCAGAAATCACCTGCCGATTCGTACTGTTTTGTCGTTTTCAAAGTCTTCTTGGCAAACTTGGTTAGCACATTCTCCCTCAAACTGAGTTAATTACTGCATTTTCGTACCATTACAGTAGTTTAAAAGGCTTAAGGAAGCATCTTTGTCACAACAGAAAGGTAGTTTGAAAATTGGGCTGGCGACATTACAAAAAAAAAAAAAAAAACAGGAAGGGAGCCAACAGCACCCGGGTTTCCCAGGCGGTCACCCATCCAAGTACTAGCCGGGCCCGATGATGCTTAACTTCGGTGATCGGACGAGAACCGGTGTATTCATCATGGTATGGCCGTTGGCGCTCATCTAATGTAGGAGTACGGCAGAATTCGCGTTCGGCTTTTCTCCCAACACACAAAATGTTAGTTTTCGGCCGCATTTGACGAAAGCGCTTCCTTCCGCAACCGCCAGTTCCTCGAGGACGGCGCGGGGAGGCGCGCCCGGCGTCCCAGCAGAGTGACGGCCGAATTGGCGGGCGCACCGCCGCGTGTGTGAGACGCACTGCTGCTCGTTGCACCCCCTGTCATTCGCTGGGTGCGTGCGGCCTTCGACACTAGCGGAGGACGAATCTTGTCCCTGGTGTTCAGCGGAGGGCCTGTGCGGGGTGTGGCAGTGTCGTGCTGGAGGGCCCACTGGTACGATGTGGGCTTCCTCGCCTCGCCTCGCCTCGCCTCACACCAGGTGTCTGCGTAGTTTGCAGTGCATTCGCACCATTCCTATCCCTGTCCCTGACCCCGTCCCGACTTGTCCCGACTTTGCTCGACTGCCGCTCGCTGCCGCTCGGGTCGTGGTCCATATGACAGCGCAAGCACGACAAACGTCTGCGGGACGAGACGAGACGAGACGAGACGAGACGACTAAGGAATAAATTCGTGGTTACAAATCAAATTTGGAACTCTACACTCCTACACAAGAATAGGCGGTGACGTATTTCAGAAATCACCTGCCGATTCGTACTGTTTTGTCGTTTTCAAAGTCTTCTTGGCAAACTTGGTTAGCACATTCTCCCTCAAACTGAGTTAATTACTGCATTTTCGTACCATTACAGTAGTTTAAAAGGCTTAAGGAAGCATCTTTGTCACAACAGAAAGGTAGTTTGAAAATTGGGCTGGCGACATTACAAAAAAAAAAAAAAAACAGGAAGGGAGCCAACAGCACCCGGGTTTCCCAGGCGGTCACCCATCCAAGTACTAGCCGGGCCCGATGATGCTTAACTTCGGTGATCGGACGAGAACCGGTGTATTCATCATGGTATGGCCGTTGGCGCTCATCTAATGTAGGAGCACGGCAGAATTCGCGTTCGGCTTTTCTCCCAACACACAAAATGTTAGTTTTCGGCCGCATTTGACGAAAGCGCTTCCTTCCGCAACCGCCAGTTCCTCGAGGACGGCGCGGGGAGGCGCGCCCGGCGTCCCAGCAGAGTGACGGCCGAATTGGCGGGCGCACCGCCGCGTGTGTGAGACGCACTGCTGCTCGTTGCACCCCCTGTCATTCGCTGGGTGCGTGCGGCCTTCGACACTAGCGGAGGACGAATCTTGTCCCTGGTGTTCAGCGGAGGGCCTGTGCGGGGTGTGGCAGTGTCGTGCTGGAGGGCCCACTGGTACGATGTGGGCTTCCTCGCCTCGCCTCGCCTCGCCTCACACCAGGTGTCTGCGTAGTTTGCAGTGCATTCGCACCATTCCTATCCCTGTCCCTGACCCCGTCCCGACTTGTCCCGACTTTGCTCGACTGCCGCTCGCTGCCGCTCGGGTCGTGGTCCATATGACAGCGCAAGCACGACAAACGTCTGCGGGACGAGACGAGACGAGACGAGACGACTAAGGAATAAATTCGTGGTTACAAATCAAATTTGGAACTCTACACTCCTACACAAGAATAGGCGGTGACGTATTTCAGAAATCACCTGCCGATTCGTACTGTTTTGTCGTTTTCAAAGTCTTCTTGGCAAACTTGGTTAGCACATTCTCCCTCAAACTGAGTTAATTACTGCATTTTCGTACCATTACAGTAGTTTAAAAGGCTTAAGGAAGCATCTTTGTCACAACAGAAAGGTAGTTTGAAAATTGGGCTGGCGACATTACAAAAAAAAAAAAAAAAACAGGAAGGGAGCCAACAGCACCCGGGTTTCCCAGGCGGTCACCCATCCAAGTACTAGCCGGGCCCGATGATGCTTAACTTCGGTGATCGGACGAGAACCGGTGTATTCATCATGGTATGGCCGTTGGCGCTCATCTAATGTAGGAGTACGGCAGAATTCGCGTTCGGCTTTTCTCCCAACACACAAAATGTTAGTTTTCGGCCGCATTTGACGAAAGCGCTTCCTTCCGCAACCGCCAGTTCCTCGAGGACGGCGCGGGGAGGCGCGCCCGGCGTCCCAGCAGAGTGACGGCCGAATTGGCGGGCGCACCGCCGCGTGTGTGAGACGCACTGCTGCTCGTTGCACCCCCTGTCATTCGCTGGGTGCGTGCGGCCTTCGACACTAGCGGAGGACGAATCTTGTCCCTGGTGTTCAGCGGAGGGCCTGTGCGGGGTGTGGCAGTGTCGTGCTGGAGGGCCCACTGGTACGATGTGGGCTTCCTCGCCTCGCCTCGCCTCGCCTCACACCAGGTGTCTGCGTAGTTTGCAGTGCATTCGCACCATTCCTATCCCTGTCCCTGACCCCGTCCCGACTTGTCCCGACTTTGCTCGACTGCCGCTCGCTGCCGCTCGGGTCGTGGTCCATATGACAGCGCAAGCACGACAAACGTCTGCGGGACGAGACGAGACGAGACGAGACGAGACGACTAAGGAATAAATTCGTGGTTACAAATCAAATTTGGAACTCTACACTCCTACACAAGAATAGGCGGTGACGTATTTCAGAAATCACCTGCCGATTCGTACTGTTTTGTCGTTTTCAAAGTCTTCTTGGCAAACTTGGTTAGCACATTCTCCCTCAAACTGAGTTAATTACTGCATTTTCGTACCATTACAGTAGTTTAAAAGGCTTAAGGAAGCATCTTTGTCACAACAGAAAGGTAGTTTGAAAATTGGGCTGGCGACATTACAAAAAAAAAAAAAAAACAGGAAGGGAGCCAACAGCACCCGGGTTTCCCAGGCGGTCACCCATCCAAGTACTAGCCGGGCCCGATGATGCTTAACTTCGGTGATCGGACGAGAACCGGTGTATTCATCATGGTATGGCCGTTGGCGCTCATCTAATGTAGGAGCACGGCAGAATTCGCGTTCGGCTTTTCTCCCAACACACAAAATGTTAGTTTTCGGCCGCATTTGACGAAAGCGCTTCCTTCCGCAACCGCCAGTTCCTCGAGGACGGCGCGGGGAGGCGCGCCCGGCGTCCCAGCAGAGTGACGGCCGAATTGGCGGGCGCACCGCCGCGTGTGTGAGACGCACTGCTGCTCGTTGCACCCCCTGTCATTCGCTGGGTGCGTGCGGCCTTCGACACTAGCGGAGGACGAATCTTGTCCCTGGTGTTCAGCGGAGGGCCTGTGCGGGGTGTGGCAGTGTCGTGCTGGAGGGCCCACTGGTACGATGTGGGCTTCCTCGCCTCGCCTCGCCTCGCCTCACACCAGGTGTCTGCGTAGTTTGCAGTGCATTCGCACCATTCCTATCCCTGTCCCTGACCCCGTCCCGACTTGTCCCGACTTTGCTCGACTGCCGCTCGCTGCCGCTCGGGTCGTGGTCCATATGACAGCGCAAGCACGACAAACGTCTGCGGGACGAGACGAGACGAGACGAGACGAGACGACTAAGGAATAAATTCGTGGTTACAAATCAAATTTGGAACTCTACACTCCTACACAAGAATAGGCGGTGACGTATTTCAGAAATCACCTGCCGATTCGTACTGTTTTGTCGTTTTCAAAGTCTTCTTGGCAAACTTGGTTAGCACATTCTCCCTCAAACTGAGTTAATTACTGCATTTTCGTACCATTACAGTAGTTTAAAAGGCTTAAGGAAGCATCTTTGTCACAACAGAAAGGTAGTTTGAAAATTGGGCTGGCGACATTACAAAAAAAAAAAAAAAACAGGAAGGGAGCCAACAGCACCCGGGTTTCCCAGGCGGTCACCCATCCAAGTACTAGCCGGGCCCGATGATGCTTAACTTCGGTGATCGGACGAGAACCGGTGTATTCATCATGGTATGGCCGTTGGCGCTCATCTAATGTAGGAGCACGGCAGAATTCGCGTTCGGCTTTTCTCCCAACACACAAAATGTTAGTTTTCGGCCGCATTTGACGAAAGCGCTTCCTTCCGCAACCGCCAGTTCCTCGAGGACGGCGCGGGGAGGCGCGCCCGGCGTCCCAGCAGAGTGACGGCCGAATTGGCGGGCGCACCGCCGCGTGTGTGAGACGCACTGCTGCTCGTTGCACCCCCTGTCATTCGCTGGGTGCGTGCGGCCTTCGACACTAGCGGAGGACGAATCTTGTCCCTGGTGTTCAGCGGAGGGCCTGTGCGGGGTGTGGCAGTGTCGTGCTGGAGGGCCCACTGGTACGATGTGGGCTTCCTCGCCTCGCCTCGCCTCGCCTCACACCAGGTGTCTGCGTAGTTTGCAGTGCATTCGCACCATTCCTATCCCTGTCCCTGACCCCGTCCCGACTTGTCCCGACTTTGCTCGACTGCCGCTCGCTGCCGCTCGGGTCGTGGTCCATATGACAGCGCAAGCACGACAAACGTCTGCGGGACGAGACGAGACGAGACGAGACGAGACGACTAAGGAATAAATTCGTGGTTACAAATCAAATTTGGAACTCTACACTCCTACACAAGAATAGGCGGTGACGTATTTCAGAAATCACCTGCCGATTCGTACTGTTTTGTCGTTTTCAAAGTCTTCTTGGCAAACTTGGTTAGCACATTCTCCCTCAAACTGAGTTAATTACTGCATTTTCGTACCATTACAGTAGTTTAAAAGGCTTAAGGAAGCATCTTTGTCACAACAGAAAGGTAGTTTGAAAATTGGGCTGGCGACATTACAAAAAAAAAAAAAAAAACAGGAAGGGAGCCAACAGCACCCGGGTTTCCCAGGCGGTCACCCATCCAAGTACTAGCCGGGCCCGATGATGCTTAACTTCGGTGATCGGACGAGAACCGGTATATTCATCATGGTATGGCCGTTGGCGCTCATCTAATGTAGGAGCACGGCAGAATTCGCGTTCGGCTTTTCTCCCAACACACAAAATGTTAGTTTTCGGCCGCATTTGACGAAAGCGCTTCCTTCCGCAACCGCCAGTTCCTCGAGGACGGCGCGGGGAGGCGCGCCCGGCGTCCCAGCAGAGTGACGGCCGAATTGGCGGGCGCACCGCCGCGTGTGTGAGACGCACTGCTGCTCGTTGCACCCCCTGTCATTCGCTGGGTGCGTGCGGCCTTCGACACTAGCGGAGGACGAATCTTGTCCCTGGTGTTCAGCGGAGGGCCTGTGCGGGGTGTGGCAGTGTCGTGCTGGAGGGCCCACTGGTACGATGTGGGCTTCCTCGCCTCGCCTCGCCTCGCCTCACACCAGGTGTCTGCGTAGTTTGCAGTGCATTCGCACCATTCCTATCCCTGTCCCTGACCCCGTCCCGACTTGTCCCGACTTTGCTCGACTGCCGCTCGCTGCCGCTCGGGTCGTGGTCCATATGACAGCGCAAGCACGACAAACGTCTGCGGGACGAGACGAGACGAGACGAGACGAGACGACTAAGGAATAAATTCGTGGTTACAAATCAAATTTGGAACTCTACACTCCTACACAAGAATAGGCGGTGACGTATTTCAGAAATCACCTGCCGATTCGTACTGTTTTGTCGTTTTCAAAGTCTTCTTGGCAAACTTGGTTAGCACATTCTCCCTCAAACTGAGTTAATTACTGCATTTTCGTACCATTACAGTAGTTTAAAAGGCTTAAGGAAGCATCTTTGTCACAACAGAAAGGTAGTTTGAAAATTGGGCTGGCGACATTACAAAAAAAAAAAAACAGGAAGGGAGCCAACAGCACCCGGGTTTCCCAGGCGGTCACCCATCCAAGTACTAGCCGGGCCCGATGATGCTTAACTTCGGTGATCGGACGAGAACCGGTGTATTCATCATGGTATGGCCGTTGGCGCTCATCTAATGTAGGAGCACGGCAGAATTCGCGTTCGGCTTTTCTCCCAACACACAAAATGTTAGTTTTCGGCCGCATTTGACGAAAGCGCTTCCTTCCGCAACCGCCAGTTCCTCGAGGACGGCGCGGGGAGGCGCGCCCGGCGTCCCAGCAGAGTGACGGCCGAATTGGCGGGCGCACCGCCGCGTGTGTGAGACGCACTGCTGCTCGTTGCACCCCCTGTCATTCGCTGGGTGCGTGCGGCCTTCGACACTAGCGGAGGACGAATCTTGTCCCTGGTGTTCAGCGGAGGGCCTGTGCGGGGTGTGGCAGTGTCGTGCTGGAGGGCCCACTGGTACGATGTGGGCTTCCTCGCCTCGCCTCGCCTCGCCTCACACCAGGTGTCTGCGTAGTTTGCAGTGCATTCGCACCATTCCTATCCCTGTCCCTGACCCCGTCCCGACTTGTCCCGACTTTGCTCGACTGCCGCTCGCTGCCGCTCGGGTCGTGGTCCATATGACAGCGCAAGCACGACAAACGTCTGCGGGACGAGACGAGACGAGACGAGACGAGACGACTAAGGAATAAATTCGTGGTTACAAATCAAATTTGGAACTCTACACTCCTACACAAGAATAGGCGGTGACGTATTTCAGAAATCACCTGCCGATTCGTACTGTTTTGTCGTTTTCAAAGTCTTCTTGGCAAACTTGGTTAGCACATTCTCCCTCAAACTGAGTTAATTACTGCATTTTCGTACCATTACAGTAGTTTAAAAGGCTTAAGGAAGCATCTTTGTCACAACAGAAAGGTAGTTTGAAAATTGGGCTGGCGACATTACAAAAAAAAAAAAAAAACAGGAAGGGAGCCAACAGCACCCGGGTTTCCCAGGCGGTCACCCATCCAAGTACTAGCCGGGCCCGATGATGCTTAACTTCGGTGATCGGACGAGAACCGGTGTATTCATCATGGTATGGCCGTTGGCGCTCATCTAATGTAGGAGCACGGCAGAATTCGCGTTCGGCTTTTCTCCCAACACACAAAATGTTAGTTTTCGGCCGCATTTGACGAAAGCGCTTCCTTCCGCAACCGCCAGTTCCTCGAGGACGGCGCGGGGAGGCGCGCCCGGCGTCCCAGCAGAGTGACGGCCGAATTGGCGGGCGCACCGCCGCGTGTGTGAGACGCACTGCTGCTCGTTGCACCCCCTGTCATTCGCTGGGTGCGTGCGGCCTTCGACACTAGCGGAGGACGAATCTTGTCCCTGGTGTTCAGCGGAGGGCCTGTGCGGGGTGTGGCAGTGTCGTGCTGGAGGGCCCACTGGTACGATGTGGGCTTCCTCGCCTCGCCTCGCCTCGCCTCACACCAGGTGTCTGCGTAGTTTGCAGTGCATTCGCACCATTCCTATCCCTGTCCCTGACCCCGTCCCGACTTGTCCCGACTTTGCTCGACTGCCGCTCGCTGCCGCTCGGGTCGTGGTCCATATGACAGCGCAAGCACGACAAACGTCTGCGGGACGAGACGAGACGAGACGAGACGACTAAGGACTAAATTCGTGGTTACAAATCAAATTTGGAACTCTACACTCCTACACAAGAATAGGCGGTGACGTATTTCAGAAATCACCTGCCGATTCGTACTGTTTTGTCGTTTTCAAAGTCTTCTTGGCAAACTTGGTTAGCACATTCTCCCTCAAACTGAGTTAATTACTGCATTTTCGTACCATTACAGTAGTTTAAAAGGCTTAAGGAAGCATCTTTGTCACAACAGAAAGGTAGTTTGAAAATTGGGCTGGCGACATTACAAAAAAAAAAAAAAAAACAGGAAGGGAGCCAACAGCACCCGGGTTTCCCAGGCGGTCACCCATCCAAGTACTAGCCGGGCCCGATGATGCTTAACTTCGGTGATCGGACGAGAACCGGTGTATTCATCATGGTATGGCCGTTGGCGCTCATCTAATGTAGGAGTACGGCAGAATTCGCGTTCGGCTTTTCTCCCAACACACAAAATGTTAGTTTTCGGCCGCATTTGACGAAAGCGCTTCCTTCCGCAACCGCCAGTTCCTCGAGGACGGCGCGGGGAGGCGCGCCCGGCGTCCCAGCAGAGTGACGGCCGAATTGGCGGGCGCACCGCCGCGTGTGTGAGACGCACTGCTGCTCGTTGCACCCCCTGTCATTCGCTGGGTGCGTGCGGCCTTCGACACTAGCGGAGGACGAATCTTGTCCCTGGTGTTCAGCGGAGGGCCTGTGCGGGGTGTGGCAGTGTCGTGCTGGAGGGCCCACTGGTACGATGTGGGCTTCCTCGCCTCGCCTCGCCTCGCCTCACACCAGGTGTCTGCGTAGTTTGCAGTGCATTCGCACCATTCCTATCCCTGTCCCTGACCCCGTCCCGACTTGTCCCGACTTTGCTCGACTGCCGCTCGCTGCCGCTCGGGTCGTGGTCCATATGACAGCGCAAGCACGACAAACGTCTGCGGGACGAGACGAGACGAGACGAGACGAGACGACTAAGGAATAAATTCGTGGTTACAAATCAAATTTGGAACTCTACACTCCTACACAAGAATAGGCGGTGACGTATTTCAGAAATCACCTGCCGATTCGTACTGTTTTGTCGTTTTCAAAGTCTTCTTGGCAAACTTGGTTAGCACATTCTCCCTCAAACTGAGTTAATTACTGCATTTTCGTACCATTACAGTAGTTTAAAAGGCTTAAGGAAGCATCTTTGTCACAACAGAAAGGTAGTTTGAAAATTGGGCTGGCGACATTACAAAAAAAAAAAAAAACAGGAAGGGAGCCAACAGCACCCGGGTTTCCCAGGCGGTCACCCATCCAAGTACTAGCCGGGCCCGATGATGCTTAACTTCGGTGATCGGACGAGAACCGGTGTATTCATCATGGTATGGCCGTTGGCGCTCATCTAATGTAGGAGCACGGCAGAATTCGCGTTCGGCTTTTCTCCCAACACACAAAATGTTAGTTTTCGGCCGCATTTGACGAAAGCGCTTCCTTCCGCAACCGCCAGTTCCTCGAGGACGGCGCGGGGAGGCGCGCCCGGCGTCCCAGCAGAGTGACGGCCGAATTGGCGGGCGCACCGCCGCGTGTGTGAGACGCACTGCTGCTCGTTGCACCCCCTGTCATTCGCTGGGTGCGTGCGGCCTTCGACACTAGCGGAGGACGAATCTTGTCCCTGGTGTTCAGCGGAGGGCCTGTGCGGGGTGTGGCAGTGTCGTGCTGGAGGGCCCACTGGTACGATGTGGGCTTCCTCGCCTCGCCTCGCCTCGCCTCACACCAGGTGTCTGCGTAGTTTGCAGTGCATTCGCACCATTCCTATCCCTGTCCCTGACCCCGTCCCGACTTGTCCCGACTTTGCTCGACTGCCGCTCGCTGCCGCTCGGGTCGTGGTCCATATGACAGCGCAAGCACGACAAACGTCTGCGGGACGAGACGAGACGAGACGAGACGAGACGACTAAGGAATAAATTCGTGGTTACAAATCAAATTTGGAACTCTACACTCCTACACAAGAATAGGCGGTGACGTATTTCAGAAATCACCTGCCGATTCGTACTGTTTTGTCGTTTTCAAAGTCTTCTTGGCAAACTTGGTTAGCACATTCTCCCTCAAACTGAGTTAATTACTGCATTTTCGTACCATTACAGTAGTTTAAAAGGCTTAAGGAAGCATCTTTGTCACAACAGAAAGGTAGTTTGAAAATTGGGCTGGCGACATTACAAAAAAAAAAAAAAAAACAGGAAGGGAGCCAACAGCACCCGGGTTTCCCAGGCGGTCACCCATCCAAGTACTAGCCGGGCCCGATGATGCTTAACTTCGGTGATCGGACGAGAACCGGTATATTCATCATGGTATGGCCGTTGGCGCTCATCTAATGTAGGAGCACGGCAGAATTCGCGTTCGGCTTTTCTCCCAACACACAAAATGTTAGTTTTCGGCCGCATTTGACGAAAGCGCTTCCTTCCGCAACCGCCAGTTCCTCGAGGACGGCGCGGGGAGGCGCGCCCGGCGTCCCAGCAGAGTGACGGCCGAATTGGCGGGCGCACCGCCGCGTGTGTGAGACGCACTGCTGCTCGTTGCACCCCCTGTCATTCGCTGGGTGCGTGCGGCCTTCGACACTAGCGGAGGACGAATCTTGTCCCTGGTGTTCAGCGGAGGGCCTGTGCGGGGTGTGGCAGTGTCGTGCTGGAGGGCCCACTGGTACGATGTGGGCTTCCTCGCCTCGCCTCGCCTCGCCTCACACCAGGTGTCTGCGTAGTTTGCAGTGCATTCGCACCATTCCTATCCCTGTCCCTGACCCCGTCCCGACTTGTCCCGACTTTGCTCGACTGCCGCTCGCTGCCGCTCGGGTCGTGGTCCATATGACAGCGCAAGCACGACAAACGTCTGCGGGACGAGACGAGACGAGACGAGACGAGACGACTAAGGAATAAATTCGTGGTTACAAATCAAATTTGGAACTCTACACTCCTACACAAGAATAGGCGGTGACGTATTTCAGAAATCACCTGCCGATTCGTACTGTTTTGTCGTTTTCAAAGTCTTCTTGGCAAACTTGGTTAGCACATTCTCCCTCAAACTGAGTTAATTACTGCATTTTCGTACCATTACAGTAGTTTAAAAGGCTTAAGGAAGCATCTTTGTCACAACAGAAAGGTAGTTTGAAAATTGGGCTGGCGACATTACAAAAAAAAAAAAAAAAACAGGAAGGGAGCCAACAGCACCCGGGTTTCCCAGGCGGTCACCCATCCAAGTACTAGCCGGGCCCGATGATGCTTAACTTCGGTGATCGGACGAGAACCGGTGTATTCATCATGGTATGGCCGTTGGCGCTCATCTAATGTAGGAGCACGGCAGAATTCGCGTTCGGCTTTTCTCCCAACACACAAAATGTTAGTTTTCGGCCGCATTTGACGAAAGCGCTTCCTTCCGCAACCGCCAGTTCCTCGAGGACGGCGCGGGGAGGCGCGCCCGGCGTCCCAGCAGAGTGACGGCCGAATTGGCGGGCGCACCGCCGCGTGTGTGAGACGCACTGCTGCTCGTTGCACCCCCTGTCATTCGCTGGGTGCGTGCGGCCTTCGACACTAGCGGAGGACGAATCTTGTCCCTGGTGTTCAGCGGAGGGCCTGTGCGGGGTGTGGCAGTGTCGTGCTGGAGGGCCCACTGGTACGATGTGGGCTTCCTCGCCTCGCCTCGCCTCGCCTCACACCAGGTGTCTGCGTAGTTTGCAGTGCATTCGCACCATTCCTATCCCTGTCCCTGACCCCGTCCCGACTTGTCCCGACTTTGCTCGACTGCCGCTCGCTGCCGCTCGGGTCGTGGTCCATATGACAGCGCAAGCACGACAAACGTCTGCGGGACGAGACGAGACGAGACGAGACGACTAAGGACTAAATTCGTGGTTACAAATCAAATTTGGAACTCTACACTCCTACACAAGAATAGGCGGTGACGTATTTCAGAAATCACCTGCCGATTCGTACTGTTTTGTCGTTTTCAAAGTCTTCTTGGCAAACTTGGTTAGCACATTCTCCCTCAAACTGAGTTAATTACTGCATTTTCGTACCATTACAGTAGTTTAAAAGGCTTAAGGAAGCATCTTTGTCACAACAGAAAGGTAGTTTGAAAATTGGGCTGGCGACATTACAAAAAAAAAAAAAAAACAGGAAGGGAGCCAACAGCACCCGGGTTTCCCAGGCGGTCACCCATCCAAGTACTAGCCGGGCCCGATGATGCTTAACTTCGGTGATCGGACGAGAACCGGTGTATTCATCATGGTATGGCCGTTGGCGCTCATCTAATGTAGGAGTACGGCAGAATTCGCGTTCGGCTTTTCTCCCAACACACAAAATGTTAGTTTTCGGCCGCATTTGACGAAAGCGCTTCCTTCCGCAACCGCCAGTTCCTCGAGGACGGCGCGGGGAGGCGCGCCCGGCGTCCCAGCAGAGTGACGGCCGAATTGGCGGGCGCACCGCCGCGTGTGTGAGACGCACTGCTGCTCGTTGCACCCCCTGTCATTCGCTGGGTGCGTGCGGCCTTCGACACTAGCGGAGGACGAATCTTGTCCCTGGTGTTCAGCGGAGGGCCTGTGCGGGGTGTGGCAGTGTCGTGCTGGAGGGCCCACTGGTACGATGTGGGCTTCCTCGCCTCGCCTCGCCTCGCCTCACACCAGGTGTCTGCGTAGTTTGCAGTGCATTCGCACCATTCCTATCCCTGTCCCTGACCCCGTCCCGACTTGTCCCGACTTTGCTCGACTGCCGCTCGCTGCCGCTCGGGTCGTGGTCCATATGACAGCGCAAGCACGACAAACGTCTGCGGGACGAGACGAGACGAGACGAGACGAGACGACTAAGGAATAAATTCGTGGTTACAAATCAAATTTGGAACTCTACACTCCTACACAAGAATAGGCGGTGACGTATTTCAGAAATCACCTGCCGATTCGTACTGTTTTGTCGTTTTCAAAGTCTTCTTGGCAAACTTGGTTAGCACATTCTCCCTCAAACTGAGTTAATTACTGCATTTTCGTACCATTACAGTAGTTTAAAAGGCTTAAGGAAGCATCTTTGTCACAACAGAAAGGTAGTTTGAAAATTGGGCTGGCGACATTACAAAAAAAAAAAAAAACAGGAAGGGAGCCAACAGCACCCGGGTTTCCCAGGCGGTCACCCATCCAAGTACTAGCCGGGCCCGATGATGCTTAACTTCGGTGATCGGACGAGAACCGGTGTATTCATCATGGTATGGCCGTTGGCGCTCATCTAATGTAGGAGCACGGCAGAATTCGCGTTCGGCTTTTCTCCCAACACACAAAATGTTAGTTTTCGGCCGCATTTGACGAAAGCGCTTCCTTCCGCAACCGCCAGTTCCTCGAGGACGGCGCGGGGAGGCGCGCCCGGCGTCCCAGCAGAGTGACGGCCGAATTGGCGGGCGCACCGCCGCGTGTGTGAGACGCACTGCTGCTCGTTGCACCCCCTGTCATTCGCTGGGTGCGTGCGGCCTTCGACACTAGCGGAGGACGAATCTTGTCCCTGGTGTTCAGCGGAGGGCCTGTGCGGGGTGTGGCAGTGTCGTGCTGGAGGGCCCACTGGTACGATGTGGGCTTCCTCGCCTCGCCTCGCCTCGCCTCACACCAGGTGTCTGCGTAGTTTGCAGTGCATTCGCACCATTCCTATCCCTGTCCCTGACCCCGTCCCGACTTGTCCCGACTTTGCTCGACTGCCGCTCGCTGCCGCTCGGGTCGTGGTCCATATGACAGCGCAAGCACGACAAACGTCTGCGGGACGAGACGAGACGAGACGAGACGAGACGACTAAGGAATAAATTCGTGGTTACAAATCAAATTTGGAACTCTACACTCCTACACAAGAATAGGCGGTGACGTATTTCAGAAATCACCTGCCGATTCGTACTGTTTTGTCGTTTTCAAAGTCTTCTTGGCAAACTTGGTTAGCACATTCTCCCTCAAACTGAGTTAATTACTGCATTTTCGTACCATTACAGTAGTTTAAAAGGCTTAAGGAAGCATCTTTGTCACAACAGAAAGGTAGTTTGAAAATTGGGCTGGCGACATTACAAAAAAAAAAAAAAAAACAGGAAGGGAGCCAACAGCACCCGGGTTTCCCAGGCGGTCACCCATCCAAGTACTAGCCGGGCCCGATGATGCTTAACTTCGGTGATCGGACGAGAACCGGTATATTCATCATGGTATGGCCGTTGGCGCTCATCTAATGTAGGAGCACGGCAGAATTCGCGTTCGGCTTTTCTCCCAACACACAAAATGTTAGTTTTCGGCCGCATTTGACGAAAGCGCTTCCTTCCGCAACCGCCAGTTCCTCGAGGACGGCGCGGGGAGGCGCGCCCGGCGTCCCAGCAGAGTGACGGCCGAATTGGCGGGCGCACCGCCGCGTGTGTGAGACGCACTGCTGCTCGTTGCACCCCCTGTCATTCGCTGGGTGCGTGCGGCCTTCGACACTAGCGGAGGACGAATCTTGTCCCTGGTGTTCAGCGGAGGGCCTGTGCGGGGTGTGGCAGTGTCGTGCTGGAGGGCCCACTGGTACGATGTGGGCTTCCTCGCCTCGCCTCGCCTCGCCTCACACCAGGTGTCTGCGTAGTTTGCAGTGCATTCGCACCATTCCTATCCCTGTCCCTGACCCCGTCCCGACTTGTCCCGACTTTGCTCGACTGCCGCTCGCTGCCGCTCGGGTCGTGGTCCATATGACAGCGCAAGCACGACAAACGTCTGCGGGACGAGACGAGACGAGACGAGACGAGACGACTAAGGAATAAATTCGTGGTTACAAATCAAATTTGGAACTCTACACTCCTACACAAGAATAGGCGGTGACGTATTTCAGAAATCACCTGCCGATTCGTACTGTTTTGTCGTTTTCAAAGTCTTCTTGGCAAACTTGGTTAGCACATTCTCCCTCAAACTGAGTTAATTACTGCATTTTCGTACCATTACAGTAGTTTAAAAGGCTTAAGGAAGCATCTTTGTCACAACAGAAAGGTAGTTTGAAAATTGGGCTGGCGACATTACAAAAAAAAAAAAAAACAGGAAGGGAGCCAACAGCACCCGGGTTTCCCAGGCGGTCACCCATCCAAGTACTAGCCGGGCCCGATGATGCTTAACTTCGGTGATCGGACGAGAACCGGTGTATTCATCATGGTATGGCCGTTGGCGCTCATCTAATGTAGGAGCACGGCAGAATTCGCGTTCGGCTTTTCTCCCAACACACAAAATGTTAGTTTTCGGCCGCATTTGACGAAAGCGCTTCCTTCCGCAACCGCCAGTTCCTCGAGGACGGCGCGGGGAGGCGCGCCCGGCGTCCCAGCAGAGTGACGGCCGAATTGGCGGGCGCACCGCCGCGTGTGTGAGACGCACTGCTGCTCGTTGCACCCCCTGTCATTCGCTGGGTGCGTGCGGCCTTCGACACTAGCGGAGGACGAATCTTGTCCCTGGTGTTCAGCGGAGGGCCTGTGCGGGGTGTGGCAGTGTCGTGCTGGAGGGCCCACTGGTACGATGTGGGCTTCCTCGCCTCGCCTCGCCTCGCCTCACACCAGGTGTCTGCGTAGTTTGCAGTGCATTCGCACCATTCCTATCCCTGTCCCTGACCCCGTCCCGACTTGTCCCGACTTTGCTCGACTGCCGCTCGCTGCCGCTCGGGTCGTGGTCCATATGACAGCGCAAGCACGACAAACGTCTGCGGGACGAGACGAGACGAGACGAGACGAGACGACTAAGGAATAAATTCGTGGTTACAAATCAAATTTGGAACTCTACACTCCTACACAAGAATAGGCGGTGACGTATTTCAGAAATCACCTGCCGATTCGTACTGTTTTGTCGTTTTCAAAGTCTTCTTGGCAAACTTGGTTAGCACATTCTCCCTCAAACTGAGTTAATTACTGCATTTTCGTACCATTACAGTAGTTTAAAAGGCTTAAGGAAGCATCTTTGTCACAACAGAAAGGTAGTTTGAAAATTGGGCTGGCGACATTACAAAAAAAAAAAAAAAACAGGAAGGGAGCCAACAGCACCCGGGTTTCCCAGGCGGTCACCCATCCAAGTACTAGCCGGGCCCGATGATGCTTAACTTCGGTGATCGGACGAGAACCGGTGTATTCATCATGGTATGGCCGTTGGCGCTCATCTAATGTAGGAGCACGGCAGAATTCGCGTTCGGCTTTTCTCCCAACACACAAAATGTTAGTTTTCGGCCGCATTTGACGAAAGCGCTTCCTTCCGCAACCGCCAGTTCCTCGAGGACGGCGCGGGGAGGCGCGCCCGGCGTCCCAGCAGAGTGACGGCCGAATTGGCGGGCGCACCGCCGCGTGTGTGAGACGCACTGCTGCTCGTTGCACCCCCTGTCATTCGCTGGGTGCGTGCGGCCTTCGACACTAGCGGAGGACGAATCTTGTCCCTGGTGTTCAGCGGAGGGCCTGTGCGGGGTGTGGCAGTGTCGTGCTGGAGGGCCCACTGGTACGATGTGGGCTTCCTCGCCTCGCCTCGCCTCGCCTCACACCAGGTGTCTGCGTAGTTTGCAGTGCATTCGCACCATTCCTATCCCTGTCCCTGACCCCGTCCCGACTTGTCCCGACTTTGCTCGACTGCCGCTCGCTGCCGCTCGGGTCGTGGTCCATATGACAGCGCAAGCACGACAAACGTCTGCGGGACGAGACGAGACGAGACGAGACGAGACGACTAAGGAATAAATTCGTGGTTACAAATCAAATTTGGAACTCTACACTCCTACACAAGAATAGGCGGTGACGTATTTCAGAAATCACCTGCCGATTCGTACTGTTTTGTCGTTTTCAAAGTCTTCTTGGCAAACTTGGTTAGCACATTCTCCCTCAAACTGAGTTAATTACTGCATTTTCGTACCATTACAGTAGTTTAAAAGGCTTAAGGAAGCATCTTTGTCACAACAGAAAGGTAGTTTGAAAATTGGGCTGGCGACATTACAAAAAAAAAAAAAAAACAGGAAGGGAGCCAACAGCACCCGGGTTTCCCAGGCGGTCACCCATCCAAGTACTAGCCGGGCCCGATGATGCTTAACTTCGGTCATCGGACGAGAACCGGTGTATTCATCATGGTATGGCCGTTGGCGCTCATCTAATGTAGGAGCACGGCAGAATTCGCGTTCGGCTTTTCTCCCAACACACAAAATGTTAGTTTTCGGCCGCATTTGACGAAAGCGCTTCCTTCCGCAACCGCCAGTTCCTCGAGGACGGCGCGGGGAGGCGCGCCCGGCGTCCCAGCAGAGTGACGGCCGAATTGGCGGGCGCACCGCCGCGTGTGTGAGACGCACTGCTGCTCGTTGCACCCCCTGTCATTCGCTGGGTGCGTGCGGCCTTCGACACTAGCGGAGGACGAATCTTGTCCCTGGTGTTCAGCGGAGGGCCTGTGCGGGGTGTGGCAGTGTCGTGCTGGAGGGCCCACTGGTACGATGTGGGCTTCCTCGCCTCGCCTCGCCTCGCCTCACACCAGGTGTCTGCGTAGTTTGCAGTGCATTCGCACCATTCCTATCCCTGTCCCTGACCCCGTCCCGACTTGTCCCGACTTTGCTCGACTGCCGCTCGCTGCCGCTCGGGTCGTGGTCCATATGACAGCGCAAGCACGACAAACGTCTGCGGGACGAGACGAGACGAGACGAGACGAGACGACTAAGGAATAAATTCGTGGTTACAAATCAAATTTGGAACTCTACACTCCTACACAAGAATAGGCGGTGACGTATTTCAGAAATCACCTGCCGATTCGTACTGTTTTGTCGTTTTCAAAGTCTTCTTGGCAAACTTGGTTAGCACATTCTCCCTCAAACTGAGTTAATTACTGCATTTTCGTACCATTACAGTAGTTTAAAAGGCTTAAGGAAGCATCTTTGTCACAACAGAAAGGTAGTTTGAAAATTGGGCTGGCGACATTACAAAAAAAAAAAAAAAAACAGGAAGGGAGCCAACAGCACCCGGGTTTCCCAGGCGGTCACCCATCCAAGTACTAGCCGGGCCCGATGATGCTTAACTTCGGTGATCGGACGAGAACCGGTGTATTCATCATGGTATGGCCGTTGGCGCTCATCTAATGTAGGAGCACGGCAGAATTCGCGTTCGGCTTTTCTCCCAACACACAAAATGTTAGTTTTCGGCCGCATTTGACGAAAGCGCTTCCTTCCGCAACCGCCAGTTCCTCGAGGACGGCGCGGGGAGGCGCGCCCGGCGTCCCAGCAGAGTGACGGCCGAATTGGCGGGCGCACCGCCGCGTGTGTGAGACGCACTGCTGCTCGTTGCACCCCCTGTCATTCGCTGGGTGCGTGCGGCCTTCGACACTAGCGGAGGACGAATCTTGTCCCTGGTGTTCAGCGGAGGGCCTGTGCGGGGTGTGGCAGTGTCGTGCTGGAGGGCCCACTGGTACGATGTGGGCTTCCTCGCCTCGCCTCGCCTCGCCTCACACCAGGTGTCTGCGTAGTTTGCAGTGCATTCGCACCATTCCTATCCCTGTCCCTGACCCCGTCCCGACTTGTCCCGACTTTGCTCGACTGCCGCTCGCTGCCGCTCGGGTCGTGGTCCATATGACAGCGCAAGCACGACAAACGTCTGCGGGACGAGACGAGACGAGACGAGACGAGACGACTAAGGAATAAATTCGTGGTTACAAATCAAATTTGGAACTCTACACTCCTACACAAGAATAGGCGGTGACGTATTTCAGAAATCACCTGCCGATTCGTACTGTTTTGTCGTTTTCAAAGTCTTCTTGGCAAACTTGGTTAGCACATTCTCCCTCAAACTGAGTTAATTACTGCATTTTCGTACCATTACAGTAGTTTAAAAGGCTTAAGGAAGCATCTTTGTCACAACAGAAAGGTAGTTTGAAAATTGGGCTGGCGACATTACAAAAAAAAAAAAAAAACAGGAAGGGAGCCAACAGCACCCGGGTTTCCCAGGCGGTCACCCATCCAAGTACTAGCCGGGCCCGATGATGCTTAACTTCGGTCATCGGACGAGAACCGGTGTATTCATCATGGTATGGCCGTTGGCGCTCATCTAATGTAGGAGCACGGCAGAATTCGCGTTCGGCTTTTCTCCCAACACACAAAATGTTAGTTTTCGGCCGCATTTGACGAAAGCGCTTCCTTCCGCAACCGCCAGTTCCTCGAGGACGGCGCGGGGAGGCGCGCCCGGCGTCCCAGCAGAGTGACGGCCGAATTGGCGGGCGCACCGCCGCGTGTGTGAGACGCACTGCTGCTCGTTGCACCCCCTGTCATTCGCTGGGTGCGTGCGGCCTTCGACACTAGCGGAGGACGAATCTTGTCCCTGGTGTTCAGCGGAGGGCCTGTGCGGGGTGTGGCAGTGTCGTGCTGGAGGGCCCACTGGTACGATGTGGGCTTCCTCGCCTCGCCTCGCCTCGCCTCACACCAGGTGTCTGCGTAGTTTGCAGTGCATTCGCACCATTCCTATCCCTGTCCCTGACCCCGTCCCGACTTGTCCCGACTTTGCTCGACTGCCGCTCGCTGCCGCTCGGGTCGTGGTCCATATGACAGCGCAAGCACGACAAACGTCTGCGGGACGAGACGAGACGAGACGAGACGAGACGACTAAGGAATAAATTCGTGGTTACAAATCAAATTTGGAACTCTACACTCCTACACAAGAATAGGCGGTGACGTATTTCAGAAATCACCTGCCGATTCGTACTGTTTTGTCGTTTTCAAAGTCTTCTTGGCAAACTTGGTTAGCACATTCTCCCTCAAACTGAGTTAATTACTGCATTTTCGTACCATTACAGTAGTTTAAAAGGCTTAAGGAAGCATCTTTGTCACAACAGAAAGGTAGTTTGAAAATTGGGCTGGCGACATTACAAAAAAAAAAAAAAAAACAGGAAGGGAGCCAACAGCACCCGGGTTTCCCAGGCGGTCACCCATCCAAGTACTAGCCGGGCCCGATGATGCTTAACTTCGGTCATCGGACGAGAACCGGTGTATTCATCATGGTATGGCCGTTGGCGCTCATCTAATGTAGGAGCACGGCAGAATTCGCGTTCGGCTTTTCTCCCAACACACAAAATGTTAGTTTTCGGCCGCATTTGACGAAAGCGCTTCCTTCCGCAACCGCCAGTTCCTCGAGGACGGCGCGGGGAGGCGCGCCCGGCGTCCCAGCAGAGTGACGGCCGAATTGGCGGGCGCACCGCCGCGTGTGTGAGACGCACTGCTGCTCGTTGCACCCCCTGTCATTCGCTGGGTGCGTGCGGCCTTCGACACTAGCGGAGGACGAATCTTGTCCCTGGTGTTCAGCGGAGGGCCTGTGCGGGGTGTGGCAGTGTCGTGCTGGAGGGCCCACTGGTACGATGTGGGCTTCCTCGCCTCGCCTCGCCTCGCCTCACACCAGGTGTCTGCGTAGTTTGCAGTGCATTCGCACCATTCCTATCCCTGTCCCTGACCCCGTCCCGACTTGTCCCGACTTTGCTCGACTGCCGCTCGCTGCCGCTCGGGTCGTGGTCCATATGACAGCGCAAGCACGACAAACGTCTGCGGGACGAGACGAGACGAGACGAGACGACTAAGGAATAAGTTCGTGGTTACAAATCAAATTTGGAACTCAACACACCTACACAACAATAGGCGGTGACGTATTTCAGAAATCACCTGCCGATTCGTAGTGTTTTGTCGTTTTCAAAGTCTTCTTGGCAAACTTGGTTAGCACATTCTCCCTCAAACTGAGTTAATTACTGCATTTTCGTACCATTACAGTAGTTTAAAAGGCTTAAGGAAGCATCTTTGTCACAACAGAAAGGTAGTTTGAAAATTGGGCTGGCGACATTACAAAAAAAAAAAAACAGGAAGGGAGCCAACAGCACCCGGGTTTCCCAGGCGGTCACCCATCCAAGTACTAGCCGGGCCCGATGATGCTTAACTTCGGTGATCGGACGAGAACCGGTGTATTCATCATGGTATGGCCGTTGGCGCTCATCCAATGTAGGAGCACGGCAGAATTCGCGTTCGGCTTTTCTCCCAACACACAAAATGTTAGTTTTCGGCCGCATTTGACGAAAGCGCTTCCTTCCGCAACCGCCAGTTCCTCGAGGACGGCGCGGGGAGGCGCGCCCGGCGTCCCAGCAGAGTGACGGCCGAATTGGCGGGCGCACCGCCGCGTGTGTGAGACGCACTGCTGCTCGTTGCACCCCCTGTCATTCGCTGGGTGCGTGCGGCCTTCGACACTAGCGGAGGACGAATCTTGTCCCTGGTGTTCAGCGGAGGGCCTGTGCGGGGTGTGGCAGTGTCGTGCTGGAGGGCCCACTGGTACGATGTGGGCTTCCTCGCCTCGCCTCGCCTCGCCTCACACCAGGTGTCTGCGTAGTTTGCAGTGCATTCGCACCATTCCTATCCCTGTCCCTGACCCCGTCCCGACTTGTCCCGACTTTGCTCGACTGCCGCTCGCTGCCGCTCGGGTCGTGGTCCATATGACAGCGCAAGCACGACAAACGTCTGCGGGACGAGACGAGACGAGACGAGACGAGACGACTAAGGAATAAATTCGTGGTTACAAATCAAATTTGGAACTCTACACTCCTACACAAGAATAGGCGGTGACGTATTTCAGAAATCACCTGCCGATTCGTACTGTTTTGTCGTTTTCAAAGTCTTCTTGGCAAACTTGGTTAGCACATTCTCCCTCAAACTGAGTTAATTACTGCATTTTCGTACCATTACAGTAGTTTAAAAGGCTTAAGGAAGCATCTTTGTCACAACAGAAAGGTAGTTTGAAAATTGGGCTGGCGACATTACAAAAAAAAAAAAAAAACAGGAAGGGAGCCAACAGCACCCGGGTTTCCCAGGCGGTCACCCATCCAAGTACTAGCCGGGCCCGATGATGCTTAACTTCGGTGATCGGACGAGAACCGGTGTATTCATCATGGTATGGCCGTTGGCGCTCATCTAATGTAGGAGCACGGCAGAATTCGCGTTCGGCTTTTCTCCCAACACACAAAATGTTAGTTTTCGGCCGCATTTGACGAAAGCGCTTCCTTCCGCAACCGCCAGTTCCTCGAGGACGGCGCGGGGAGGCGCGCCCGGCGTCCCAGCAGAGTGACGGCCGAATTGGCGGGCGCACCGCCGCGTGTGTGAGACGCACTGCTGCTCGTTGCACCCCCTGTCATTCGCTGGGTGCGTGCGGCCTTCGACACTAGCGGAGGACGAATCTTGTCCCTGGTGTTCAGCGGAGGGCCTGTGCGGGGTGTGGCAGTGTCGTGCTGGAGGGCCCACTGGTACGATGTGGGCTTCCTCGCCTCGCCTCGCCTCGCCTCACACCAGGTGTCTGCGTAGTTTGCAGTGCATTCGCACCATTCCTATCCCTGTCCCTGACCCCGTCCCGACTTGTCCCGACTTTGCTCGACTGCCGCTCGCTGCCGCTCGGGTCGTGGTCCATATGACAGCGCAAGCACGACAAACGTCTGCGGGACGAGACGAGACGAGACGAGACGAGACGACTAAGGAATAAATTCGTGGTTACAAATCAAATTTGGAACTCTACACTCCTACACAAGAATAGGCGGTGACGTATTTCAGAAATCACCTGCCGATTCGTACTGTTTTGTCGTTTTCAAAGTCTTCTTGGCAAACTTGGTTAGCACATTCTCCCTCAAACTGAGTTAATTACTGCATTTTCGTACCATTACAGTAGTTTAAAAGGCTTAAGGAAGCATCTTTGTCACAACAGAAAGGTAGTTTGAAAATTGGGCTGGCGACATTACAAAAAAAAAAAAACAGGAAGGGAGCCAACAGCACCCGGGTTTCCCAGGCGGTCACCCATCCAAGTACTAGCCGGGCCCGATGATGCTTAACTTCGGTGATCGGACGAGAACCGGTGTATTCATCATGGTATGGCCGTTGGCGCTCATCTAATGTAGGAGCACGGCAGAATTCGCGTTCGGCTTTTCTCCCAACACACAAAATGTTAGTTTTCGGCCGCATTTGACGAAAGCGCTTCCTTCCGCAACCGCCAGTTCCTCGAGGACGGCGCGGGGAGGCGCGCCCGGCGTCCCAGCAGAGTGACGGCCGAATTGGCGGGCGCACCGCCGCGTGTGTGAGACGCACTGCTGCTCGTTGCACCCCCTGTCATTCGCTGGGTGCGTGCGGCCTTCGACACTAGCGGAGGACGAATCTTGTCCCTGGTGTTCAGCGGAGGGCCTGTGCGGGGTGTGGCAGTGTCGTGCTGGAGGGCCCACTGGTACGATGTGGGCTTCCTCGCCTCGCCTCGCCTCGCCTCACACCAGGTGTCTGCGTAGTTTGCAGTGCATTCGCACCATTCCTATCCCTGTCCCTGACCCCGTCCCGACTTGTCCCGACTTTGCTCGACTGCCGCTCGCTGCCGCTCGGGTCGTGGTCCATATGACAGCGCAAGCACGACAAACGTCTGCGGGACGAGACGAGACGAGACGAGACGAGACGACTAAGGAATAAATTCGTGGTTACAAATCAAATTTGGAACTCTACACTCCTACACAAGAATAGGCGGTGACGTATTTCAGAAATCACCTGCCGATTCGTACTGTTTTGTCGTTTTCAAAGTCTTCTTGGCAAACTTGGTTAGCACATTCTCCCTCAAACTGAGTTAATTACTGCATTTTCGTACCATTACAGTAGTTTAAAAGGCTTAAGGAAGCATCTTTGTCACAACAGAAAGGTAGTTTGAAAATTGGGCTGGCGACATTACAAAAAAAAAAAAAAAACAGGAAGGGAGCCAACAGCACCCGGGTTTCCCAGGCGGTCACCCATCCAAGTACTAGCCGGGCCCGATGATGCTTAACTTCGGTGATCGGACGAGAACCGGTGTATTCATCATGGTATGGCCGTTGGCGCTCATCTAATGTAGGAGCACGGCAGAATTCGCGTTCGGCTTTTCTCCCAACACACAAAATGTTAGTTTTCGGCCGCATTTGACGAAAGCGCTTCCTTCCGCAACCGCCAGTTCCTCGAGGACGGCGCGGGGAGGCGCGCCCGGCGTCCCAGCAGAGTGACGGCCGAATTGGCGGGCGCACCGCCGCGTGTGTGAGACGCACTGCTGCTCGTTGCACCCCCTGTCATTCGCTGGGTGCGTGCGGCCTTCGACACTAGCGGAGGACGAATCTTGTCCCTGGTGTTCAGCGGAGGGCCTGTGCGGGGTGTGGCAGTGTCGTGCTGGAGGGCCCACTGGTACGATGTGGGCTTCCTCGCCTCGCCTCGCCTCGCCTCACACCAGGTGTCTGCGTAGTTTGCAGTGCATTCGCACCATTCCTATCCCTGTCCCTGACCCCGTCCCGACTTGTCCCGACTTTGCTCGACTGCCGCTCGCTGCCGCTCGGGTCGTGGTCCATATGACAGCGCAAGCACGACAAACGTCTGCGGGACGAGACGAGACGAGACGAGACGAGACGACTAAGGAATAAATTCGTGGTTACAAATCAAATTTGGAACTCTACACTCCTACACAAGAATAGGCGGTGACGTATTTCAGAAATCACCTGCCGATTCGTACTGTTTTGTCGTTTTCAAAGTCTTCTTGGCAAACTTGGTTAGCACATTCTCCCTCAAACTGAGTTAATTACTGCATTTTCGTACCATTACAGTAGTTTAAAAGGCTTAAGGAAGCATCTTTGTCACAACAGAAAGGTAGTTTGAAAATTGGGCTGGCGACATTACAAAAAAAAAAAAAAAAAAACAGGAAGGGAGCCAACAGCACCCGGGTTTCCCAGGCGGTCACCCATCCAAGTACTAGCCGGGCCCGATGATGCTTAACTTCGGTGATCGGACGAGAACCGGTGTATTCATCATGGTATGGCCGTTGGCGCTCATCTAATGTAGGAGCACGGCAGAATTCGCGTTCGGCTTTTCTCCCAACACACAAAATGTTAGTTTTCGGCCGCATTTGACGAAAGCGCTTCCTTCCGCAACCGCCAGTTCCTCGAGGACGGCGCGGGGAGGCGCGCCCGGCGTCCCAGCAGAGTGACGGCCGAATTGGCGGGCGCACCGCCGCGTGTGTGAGACGCACTGCTGCTCGTTGCACCCCCTGTCATTCGCTGGGTGCGTGCGGCCTTCGACACTAGCGGAGGACGAATCTTGTCCCTGGTGTTCAGCGGAGGGCCTGTGCGGGGTGTGGCAGTGTCGTGCTGGAGGGCCCACTGGTACGATGTGGGCTTCCTCGCCTCGCCTCGCCTCGCCTCACACCAGGTGTCTGCGTAGTTTGCAGTGCATTCGCACCATTCCTATCCCTGTCCCTGACCCCGTCCCGACTTGTCCCGACTTTGCTCGACTGCCGCTCGCTGCCGCTCGGGTCGTGGTCCATATGACAGCGCAAGCACGACAAACGTCTGCGGGACGAGACGAGACGAGACGAGACGAGACGACTAAGGAATAAATTCGTGGTTACAAATCAAATTTGGAACTCTACACTCCTACACAAGAATAGGCGGTGACGTATTTCAGAAATCACCTGCCGATTCGTACTGTTTTGTCGTTTTCAAAGTCTTCTTGGCAAACTTGGTTAGCACATTCTCCCTCAAACTGAGTTAATTACTGCATTTTCGTACCATTACAGTAGTTTAAAAGGCTTAAGGAAGCATCTTTGTCACAACAGAAAGGTAGTTTGAAAATTGGGCTGGCGACATTACAAAAAAAAAAAAAAAACAGGAAGGGAGCCAACAGCACCCGGGTTTCCCAGGCGGTCACCCATCCAAGTACTAGCCGGGCCCGATGATGCTTAACTTCGGTGATCGGACGAGAACCGGTGTATTCATCATGGTATGGCCGTTGGCGCTCATCTAATGTAGGAGCACGGCAGAATTCGCGTTCGGCTTTTCTCCCAACACACAAAATGTTAGTTTTCGGCCGCATTTGACGAAAGCGCTTCCTTCCGCAACCGCCAGTTCCTCGAGGACGGCGCGGGGAGGCGCGCCCGGCGTCCCAGCAGAGTGACGGCCGAATTGGCGGGCGCACCGCCGCGTGTGTGAGACGCACTGCTGCTCGTTGCACCCCCTGTCATTCGCTGGGTGCGTGCGGCCTTCGACACTAGCGGAGGACGAATCTTGTCCCTGGTGTTCAGCGGAGGGCCTGTGCGGGGTGTGGCAGTGTCGTGCTGGAGGGCCCACTGGTACGATGTGGGCTTCCTCGCCTCGCCTCGCCTCGCCTCGCCTCGCCTCACACCAGGTGTCTGCGTAGTTTGCAGTGCATTCGCACCATTCCTATCCCTGTCCCTGACCCCGTCCCGACTTGTCCCGACTTTGCTCGACTGCCGCTCGCTGCCGCTCGGGTCGTGGTCCATATGACAGCGCAAGCACGACAAACGTCTGCGGGACGAGACGAGACGAGACGAGACGACTAAGGAATAAGTTCGTGGTTACAAATCAAATTTGGAACTCAACACACCTACACAACAATAGGCGGTGACGTATTTCAGAAATCACCTGCCTTTCGTAGTGTTTTGTCGTTTTCAAAGTCTTCTTGGCAAACTTGGTTAGCACATTCTCCCTCAAACTGAGTTAATTACTGCATTTTCGTACCATTACAGTAGTTTAAAAGGCTTAAGGAAGCATCTTTGTCACAACAGAAAGGTAGTTTGAAAATTGGGCTGGCGACATTACAAAAAAAAAAAAACAGGAAGGGAGCCAACAGCACCCGGGTTTCCCAGGCGGTCACCCATCCAAGTACTAGCCGGGCCCGATGATGCTTAACTTCGGTGATCGGACGAGAACCGGTGTATTCATCATGGTATGGCCGTTGGCGCTCATCTAATGTAGGAGCACGGCAGAATTCGCGTTCGGCTTTTCTCCCAACACACAAAATGTTAGTTTTCGGCCGCATTTGACGATAGCGCTTCCTTCCGCAACCGCCAGTTCCTCGAGGACGGCGCGGGGAGGCGCGCCCGGCGTCCCAGCAGAGTGACGGCCGAATTGGCGGGCGCACCGCCGCGTGTGTGAGACGCACTGCTGCTCGTTGCACCCCCTGTCATTCGCTGGGTGCGTGCGGCCTTCGACACTAGCGGAGGACGAATCTTGTCCCTGGTGTTCAGCGGAGGGCCTGTGCGGGGTGTGGCAGTGTCGTGCTGGAGGGCCCACTGGTACGATGTGGGCTTCCTCGCCTCGCCTCGCCTCGCCTCACACCAGGTGTCTGCGTAGTTTGCAGTGCATTCGCACCATTCCTATCCCTGTCCCTGACCCCGTCCCGACTTGTCCCGACTTTGCTCGACTGCCGCTCGCTGCCGCTCGGGTCGTGGTCCATATGACAGCGCAAGCACGACAAACGTCTGCGGGACGAGACGAGACGAGACTAGACGACTAAGGAATAAGTTCGTTGTTACAAATCAAATTTGGAACTCAACACACCTACACAACAATAGGCGGTGACGTATTTCAGAAATCACCTGCCGATTCGTAGTGTTTTGTCGTTTTCAAAGTCTTCTTGGCAAACTTGGTTAGCACATTCTCCCTCAAACTGAGTTAATTACTGCATTTTCGTACCATTACAGTAGTTTAAAAGGCTTAAGGAAGCATCTTTGTCACAACAGAAAGGTAGTTTGAAAATTGGGCTGGCGACATTACAAAAAAAAAAAAAACAGGAAGGGAGCCAACAGCACCCGGGTTTCCCAGGCGGTCACCCATCCAAGTACTAGCCGGGCCCGATGATGCTTAACTTCGGTGATCGGACGAGAACCGGTGTATTCATCATGGTATGGCCGTTGGCGCTCATCTAATGTAGGAGCACGGCAGAATTCGCGTTCGGCTTTTCTCCCAACACACAAAATGTTAGTTTTCGGCCGCATTTGACGAAAGCGCTTCCTTCCGCAACCGCCAGTTCCTCGAGGACGGCGCGGGGAGGCGCGCCCGGCGTCCCAGCAGAGTGACGGCCGAATTGGCGGGCGCACCGCCGCGTGTGTGAGACGCACTGCTGCTCGTTGCACCCCCTGTCATTCGCTGGGTGCGTGCGGCCTTCGACACTAGCGGAGGACGAATCTTGTCCCTGGTGTTCAGCGGAGGGCCTGTGCGGGGTGTGGCAGTGTCGTGCTGGAGGGCCCACTGGTACGATGTGGGCTTCCTCGCCTCGCCTCGCCTCGCCTCACACCAGGTGTCTGCGTAGTTTGCAGTGCATTCGCACCATTCCTATCCCTGTCCCTGACCCCGTCCCGACTTGTCCCGACTTTGCTCGACTGCCGCTCGCTGCCGCTCGGGTCGTGGTCCATATGACAGCGCAAGCACGACAAACGTCTGCGGGACGAGACGAGACGAGACGAGACGAGACGACTAAGGAATAAATTCGTGGTTACAAATCAAATTTGGAACTCTACACTCCTACACAAGAATAGGCGGTGACGTATTTCAGAAATCACCTGCCGATTCGTACTGTTTTGTCGTTTTCAAAGTCTTCTTGGCAAACTTGGTTAGCACATTCTCCCTCAAACTGAGTTAATTACTGCATTTTCGTACCATTACAGTAGTTTAAAAGGCTTAAGGAAGCATCTTTGTCACAACAGAAAGGTAGTTTGAAAATTGGGCTGGCGACATTACAAAAAAAAAAAAACAGGAAGGGAGCCAACAGCACCCGGGTTTCCCAGGCGGTCACCCATCCAAGTACTAGCCGGGCCCGATGATGCTTAACTTCGGTGATCGGACGAGAACCGGTGTATTCATCATGGTATGGCCGTTGGCGCTCATCTAATGTAGGAGCACGGCAGAATTCGCGTTCGGCTTTTCTCCCAACACACAAAATGTTAGTTTTCGGCCGCATTTGACGAAAGCGCTTCCTTCCGCAACCGCCAGTTCCTCGAGGACGGCGCGGGGAGGCGCGCCCGGCGTCCCAGCAGAGTGACGGCCGAATTGGCGGGCGCACCGCCGCGTGTGTGAGACGCACTGCTGCTCGTTGCACCCCCTGTCATTCGCTGGGTGCGTGCGGCCTTCGACACTAGCGGAGGACGAATCTTGTCCCTGGTGTTCAGCGGAGGGCCTGTGCGGGGTGTGGCAGTGTCGTGCTGGAGGGCCCACTGGTACGATGTGGGCTTCCTCGCCTCGCCTCGCCTCGCCTCACACCAGGTGTCTGCGTAGTTTGCAGTGCATTCGCACCATTCCTATCCCTGTCCCTGACCCCGTCCCGACTTGTCCCGACTTTGCTCGACTGCCGCTCGCTGCCGCTCGGGTCGTGGTCCATATGACAGCGCAAGCACGACAAACGTCTGCGGGACGAGACGAGACGAGACGAGACGAGACGACTAAGGAATAAATTCGTGGTTACAAATCAAATTTGGAACTCTACACTCCTACACAAGAATAGGCGGTGACGTATTTCAGAAATCACCTGCCGATTCGTAGTGTTTTGTCGTTTTCAAAGTCTTCTTGGCAAACTTGGTTAGCACATTCTCCCTCAAACTGAGTTAATTACTGCATTTTCGTACCATTACAGTAGTTTAAAAGGCTTAAGGAAGCATCTTTGTCACAACAGAAAGGTAGTTTGAAAATTGGGCTGGCGACATTACAAAAAAAAAAAAAACAGGAAGGGAGCCAACAGCACCCGGGTTTCCCAGGCGGTCACCCATCCAAGTACTAGCCGGGCCCGATGATGCTTAACTTCGGTGATCGGACGAGAACCGGTGTATTCATCATGGTATGGCCGTTGGCGCTCATCTAATGTAGGAGCACGGCAGAATTCGCGTTCGGCTTTTCTCCCAACACACAAAATGTTAGTTTTCGGCCGCATTTGACGAAAGCGCTTCCTTCCGCAACCGCCAGTTCCTCGAGGACGGCGCGGGGAGGCGCGCCCGGCGTCCCAGCAGAGTGACGGCCGAATTGGCGGGCGCACCGCCGCGTGTGTGAGACGCACTGCTGCTCGTTGCACCCCCTGTCATTCGCTGGGTGCGTGCGGCCTTCGACACTAGCGGAGGACGAATCTTGTCCCTGGTGTTCAGCGGAGGGCCTGTGCGGGGTGTGGCAGTGTCGTGCTGGAGGGCCCACTGGTACGATGTGGGCTTCCTCGCCTCGCCTCGCCTCGCCTCACACCAGGTGTCTGCGTAGTTTGCAGTGCATTCGCACCATTCCTATCCCTGTCCCTGACCCCGTCCCGACTTGTCCCGACTTTGCTCGACTGCCGCTCGCTGCCGCTCGGGTCGTGGTCCATATGACAGCGCAAGCACGACAAACGTCTGCGGGACGAGACGAGACGAGACGAGACGACTAAGGAATAAGTTCGTGGTTACAAATCAAATTTGGAACTCAACACACCTACACAACAATAGGCGGTGACGTATTTCAGAAATCACCTGCCGATTCGTAGTGTTTTGTCGTTTTCAAAGTCTTCTTGGCAAACTTGGTTAGCACATTCTCCCTCAAACTGAGTTAATTACTGCATTTTCGTACCATTACAGTAGTTTAAAAGGCTTAAGGAAGCATCTTTGTCACAACAGAAAGGTAGTTTGAAAATTGGGCTGGCGACATTACAAAAAAAAAAACAGGAAGGGAGCCAACAGCACCCGGGTTTCCCAGGCGGTCACCCATCCAAGTACTAGCCGGGCCCGATGATGCTTAACTTCGGTGATCGGACGAGAACCGGTGTATTCATCATGGTATGGCCGTTGGCGCTCATCTAATGTAGGAGCACGGCAGAATTCGCGTTCGGCTTTTCTCCCAACACACAAAATGTTAGTTTTCGGCCGCATTTGACGAAAGCGCTTCCTTCCGCAACCGCCAGTTCCTCGAGGACGGCGCGGGGAGGCGCGCCCGGCGTCCCAGCAGAGTGACGGCCGAATTGGCGGGCGCACCGCCGCGTGTGTGAGACGCACTGCTGCTCGTTGCACCCCCTGTCATTCGCTGGGTGCGTGCGGCCTTCGACACTAGCGGAGGACGAATCTTGTCCCTGGTGTTCAGCGGAGGGCCTGTGCGGGGTGTGGCAGTGTCGTGCTGGAGGGCCCACTGGTACGATGTGGGCTTCCTCGCCTCGCCTCGCCTCGCCTCACACCAGGTGTCTGCGTAGTTTGCAGTGCATTCGCACCATTCCTATCCCTGTCCCTGACCCCGTCCCGACTTGTCCCGACTTTGCTCGACTGCCGCTCGCTGCCGCTCGGGTCGTGGTCCATATGACAGCGCAAGCACGACAAACGTCTGCGGGACGAGACGAGACGAGACGAGACGAGACGACTAAGGAATAAATTCGTGGTTACAAATCAAATTTGGAACTCTACACTCCTACACAAGAATAGGCGGTGACGTATTTCAGAAATCACCTGCCGATTCGTACTGTTTTGTCGTTTTCAAAGTCTTCTTGGCAAACTTGGTTAGCACATTCTCCCTCAAACTGAGTTAATTACTGCATTTTCGTACCATTACAGTAGTTTAAAAGGCTTAAGGAAGCATCTTTGTCACAACAGAAAGGTAGTTTGAAAATTGGGCTGGCGACATTACAAAAAAAAAAAAAAAACAGGAAGGGAGCCAACAGCACCCGGGTTTCCCAGGCGGTCACCCATCCAAGTACTAGCCGGGCCCGATGATGCTTAACTTCGGTGATCGGACGAGAACCGGTGTATTCATCATGGTATGGCCGTTGGCGCTCATCTAATGTAGGAGCACGGCAGAATTCGCGTTCGGCTTTTCTCCCAACACACAAAATGTTAGTTTTCGGCCGCATTTGACGAAAGCGCTTCCTTCCGCAACCGCCAGTTCCTCGAGGACGGCGCGGGGAGGCGCGCCCGGCGTCCCAGCAGAGTGACGGCCGAATTGGCGGGCGCACCGCCGCGTGTGTGAGACGCACTGCTGCTCGTTGCACCCCCTGTCATTCGCTGGGTGCGTGCGGCCTTCGACACTAGCGGAGGACGAATCTTGTCCCTGGTGTTCAGCGGAGGGCCTGTGCGGGGTGTGGCAGTGTCGTGCTGGAGGGCCCACTGGTACGATGTGGGCTTCCTCGCCTCGCCTCGCCTCGCCTCACACCAGGTGTCTGCGTAGTTTGCAGTGCATTCGCACCATTCCTATCCCTGTCCCTGACCCCGTCCCGACTTGTCCCGACTTTGCTCGACTGCCGCTCGCTGCCGCTCGGGTCGTGGTCCATATGACAGCGCAAGCACGACAAACGTCTGCGGGACGAGACGAGACGAGACGAGACGACTAAGGAATAAGTTCGTGGTTACAAATCAAATTTGGAACTCAACACACCTACACAACCATAGGCGGTGACGTATTTCAGAAATCACCTGCCGATTCGTAGTGTTTTGTCGTTTTCAAAGTCTTCTTGGCAAACTTGGTTAGCACATTCTCCCTCAAACTGAGTTAATTACTGCATTTTCGTACCATTACAGTAGTTTAAAAGGCTTAAGGAAGCATCTTTGTCACAACAGAAAGGTAGTTTGAAAATTGGGCTGGCGACATTACAAAAAAAAAAAAACAGGAAGGGAGCCAACAGCACCCGGGTTTCCCAGGCGGTCACCCATCCAAGTACTAGCCGGGCCCGATGATGCTTAACTTCGGTGATCGGACGAGAACCGGTGTATTCATCATGGTATGGCCGTTGGCGCTCATCTAATGTAGGAGCACGGCAGAATTCGCGTTCGGCTTTTCTCCCAACACACAAAATGTTAGTTTTCGGCCGCATTTGACGAAAGCGCTTCCTTCCGCAACCGCCAGTTCCTCGAGGACGGCGCGGGGAGGCGCGCCCGGCGTCCCAGCAGAGTGACGGCCGAATTGGCGGGCGCACCGCCGCGTGTGTGAGACGCACTGCTGCTCGTTGCACCCCCTGTCATTCGCTGGGTGCGTGCGGCCTTCGACACTAGCGGAGGACGAATCTTGTCCCTGGTGTTCAGCGGAGGGCCTGTGCGGGGTGTGGCAGTGTCGTGCTGGAGGGCCCACTGGTACGATGTGGGCTTCCTCGCCTCGCCTCGCCTCGCCTCACACCAGGTGTCTGCGTAGTTTGCAGTGCATTCGCACCATTCCTATCCCTGTCCCTGACCCCGTCCCGACTTGTCCCGACTTTGCTCGACTGCCGCTCGCTGCCGCTCGGGTCGTGGTCCATATGACAGCGCAAGCACGACAAACGTCTGCGGGACGAGACGAGACGAGACGAGACGACTAAGGAATAAGTTCGTGGTTACAAATCAAATTTGGAACTCAACACACCTACACAACAATAGGCGGTGACGTATTTCAGAAATCACCTGCCGATTCGTAGTGTTTTGTCGTTTTCAAAGTCTTCTTGGCAAACTTGGTTAGCACATTCTCCCTCAAACTGAGTTAATTACTGCATTTTCGTACCATTACAGTAGTTTAAAAGGCTTAAGGAAGCATCTTTGTCACAACAGAAAGGTAGTTTGAAAATTGGGCTGGCGACATTACAAAAAAAAAAACAGGAAGGGAGCCAACAGCACCCGGGTTTCCCAGGCGGTCACCCATCCAAGTACTAGCCGGGCCCGATGATGCTTAACTTCGGTGATCGGACGAGAACCGGTGTATTCATCATGGTATGGCCGTTGGCGCTCATCTAATGTAGGAGCACGGCAGAATTCGCGTTCGGCTTTTCTCCCAACACACAAAATGTTAGTTTTCGGCCGCATTTGACGAAAGCGCTTCCTTCCGCAACCGCCAGTTCCTCGAGGACGGCGCGGGGAGGCGCGCCCGGCGTCCCAGCAGAGTGACGGCCGAATTGGCGGGCGCACCGCCGCGTGTGTGAGACGCACTGCTGCTCGTTGCACCCCCTGTCATTCGCTGGGTGCGTGCGGCCTTCGACACTAGCGGAGGACGAATCTTGTCCCTGGTGTTCAGCGGAGGGCCTGTGCGGGGTGTGGCAGTGTCGTGCTGGAGGGCCCACTGGTACGATGTGGGCTTCCTCGCCTCGCCTCGCCTCGCCTCACACCAGGTGTCTGCGTAGTTTGCAGTGCATTCGCACCATTCCTATCCCTGTCCCTGACCCCGTCCCGACTTGTCCCGACTTTGCTCGACTGCCGCTCGCTGCCGCTCGGGTCGTGGTCCATATGACAGCGCAAGCACGACAAACGTCTGCGGGACGAGACGAGACGAGACGAGACGAGACGACTAAGGAATAAATTCGTGGTTACAAATCAAATTTGGAACTCTACACTCCTACACAAGAATAGGCGGTGACGTATTTCAGAAATCACCTGCCGATTCGTACTGTTTTGTCGTTTTCAAAGTCTTCTTGGCAAACTTGGTTAGCACATTCTCCCTCAAACTGAGTTAATTACTGCATTTTCGTACCATTACAGTAGTTTAAAAGGCTTAAGGAAGCATCTTTGTCACAACAGAAAGGTAGTTTGAAAATTGGGCTGGCGACATTACAAAAAAAAAAAAAAAACAGGAAGGGAGCCAACAGCACCCGGGTTTCCCAGGCGGTCACCCATCCAAGTACTAGCCGGGCCCGATGATGCTTAACTTCGGTGATCGGACGAGAACCGGTGTATTCATCATGGTATGGCCGTTGGCGCTCATCTAATGTAGGAGCACGGCAGAATTCGCGTTCGGCTTTTCTCCCAACACACAAAATGTTAGTTTTCGGCCGCATTTGACGAAAGCGCTTCCTTCCGCAACCGCCAGTTCCTCGAGGACGGCGCGGGGAGGCGCGCCCGGCGTCCCAGCAGAGTGACGGCCGAATTGGCGGGCGCACCGCCGCGTGTGTGAGACGCACTGCTGCTCGTTGCACCCCCTGTCATTCGCTGGGTGCGTGCGGCCTTCGACACTAGCGGAGGACGAATCTTGTCCCTGGTGTTCAGCGGAGGGCCTGTGCGGGGTGTGGCAGTGTCGTGCTGGAGGGCCCACTGGTACGATGTGGGCTTCCTCGCCTCGCCTCGCCTCGCCTCACACCAGGTGTCTGCGTAGTTTGCAGTGCATTCGCACCATTCCTATCCCTGTCCCTGACCCCGTCCCGACTTGTCCCGACTTTGCTCGACTGCCGCTCGCTGCCGCTCGGGTCGTGGTCCATATGACAGCGCAAGCACGACAAACGTCTGCGGGACGAGACGAGACGAGACGAGACGAGACGACTAAGGAATAAATTCGTGGTTACAAATCAAATTTGGAACTCTACACTCCTACACAAGAATAGGCGGTGACGTATTTCAGAAATCACCTGCCGATTCGTACTGTTTTGTCGTTTTCAAAGTCTTCTTGGCAAACTTGGTTAGCACATTCTCCCTCAAACTGAGTTAATTACTGCATTTTCGTACCATTACAGTAGTTTAAAAGGCTTAAGGAAGCATCTTTGTCACAACAGAAAGGTAGTTTGAAAATTGGGCTGGCGACATTACAAAAAAAAAAAAACAGGAAGGGAGCCAACAGCACCCGGGTTTCCCAGGCGGTCACCCATCCAAGTACTAGCCGGGCCCGATGATGCTTAACTTCGGTGATCGGACGAGAACCGGTGTATTCATCATGGTATGGCCGTTGGCGCTCATCTAATGTAGGAGCACGGCAGAATTCGCGTTCGGCTTTTCTCCCAACACACAAAATGTTAGTTTTCGGCCGCATTTGACGAAAGCGCTTCCTTCCGCAACCGCCAGTTCCTCGAGGACGGCGCGGGGAGGCGCGCCCGGCGTCCCAGCAGAGTGACGGCCGAATTGGCGGGCGCACCGCCGCGTGTGTGAGACGCACTGCTGCTCGTTGCACCCCCTGTCATTCGCTGGGTGCGTGCGGCCTTCGACACTAGCGGAGGACGAATCTTGTCCCTGGTGTTCAGCGGAGGGCCTGTGCGGGGTGTGGCAGTGTCGTGCTGGAGGGCCCACTGGTACGATGTGGGCTTCCTCGCCTCGCCTCGCCTCGCCTCACACCAGGTGTCTGCGTAGTTTGCAGTGCATTCGCACCATTCCTATCCCTGTCCCTGACCCCGTCCCGACTTGTCCCGACTTTGCTCGACTGCCGCTCGCTGCCGCTCGGGTCGTGGTCCATATGACAGCGCAAGCACGACAAACGTCTGCGGGACGAGACGAGACGAGACGAGACGAGACGACTAAGGAATAAATTCGTGGTTACAAATCAAATTTGGAACTCTACACTCCTACACAAGAATAGGCGGTGACGTATTTCAGAAATCACCTGCCGATTCGTACTGTTTTGTCGTTTTCAAAGTCTTCTTGGCAAACTTGGTTAGCACATTCTCCCTCAAACTGAGTTAATTACTGCATTTTCGTACCATTACAGTAGTTTAAAAGGCTTAAGGAAGCATCTTTGTCACAACAGAAAGGTAGTTTGAAAATTGGGCTGGCGACATTACAAAAAAAAAAAAACAGGAAGGGAGCCAACAGCACCCGGGTTTCCCAGGCGGTCACCCATCCAAGTACTAGCCGGGCCCGATGATGCTTAACTTCGGTGATCGGACGAGAACCGGTGTATTCATCATGGTATGGCCGTTGGCGCTCATCTAATGTAGGAGCACGGCAGAATTCGCGTTCGGCTTTTCTCCCAACACACAAAATGTTAGTTTTCGGCCGCATTTGACGAAAGCGCTTCCTTCCGCAACCGCCAGTTCCTCGAGGACGGCGCGGGGAGGCGCGCCCGGCGTCCCAGCAGAGTGACGGCCGAATTGGCGGGCGCACCGCCGCGTGTGTGAGACGCACTGCTGCTCGTTGCACCCCCTGTCATTCGCTGGGTGCGTGCGGCCTTCGACACTAGCGGAGGACGAATCTTGTCCCTGGTGTTCAGCGGAGGGCCTGTGCGGGGTGTGGCAGTGTCGTGCTGGAGGGCCCACTGGTACGATGTGGGCTTCCTCGCCTCGCCTCGCCTCGCCTCACACCAGGTGTCTGCGTAGTTTGCAGTGCATTCGCACCATTCCTATCCCTGTCCCTGACCCCGTCCCGACTTGTCCCGACTTTGCTCGACTGCCGCTCGCTGCCGCTCGGGTCGTGGTCCATATGACAGCGCAAGCACGACAAACGTCTGCGGGACGAGACGAGACGAGACGAGACGAGACGACTAAGGAATAAATTCGTGGTTACAAATCAAATTTGGAACTCTACACTCCTACACAAGAATAGGCGGTGACGTATTTCAGAAATCACCTGCCGATTCGTACTGTTTTGTCGTTTTCAAAGTCTTCTTGGCAAACTTGGTTAGCACATTCTCCCTCAAACTGAGTTAATTACTGCATTTTCGTACCATTACAGTAGTTTAAAAGGCTTAAGGAAGCATCTTTGTCACAACAGAAAGGTAGTTTGAAAATTGGGCTGGCGACATTACAAAAAAAGAAACAGGAAGGGAGCCAACAGCACCCGGGTTTCCCAGGCGGTCACCCATCCAAGTACTAGCCGGGCCCGATGATGCTTAACTTCGGTGATCGGACGAGAACCGGTGTATTCATCATGGTATGGCCGTTGGCGCTCATCTAATGTAGGAGCACGGCAGAATTCGCGTTCGGCTTTTCTCCCAACACACAAAATGTTAGTTTTCGGCCGCATTTGACGAAAGCGCTTCCTTCCGCAACCGCCAGTTCCTCGAGGACGGCGCGGGGAGGCGCGCCCGGCGTCCCAGCAGAGTGACGGCCGAATTGGCGGGCGCACCGCCGCGTGTGTGAGACGCACTGCTGCTCGTTGCACCCCCTGTCATTCGCTGGGTGCGTGCGGCCTTCGACACTAGCGGAGGACGAATCTTGTCCCTGGTGTTCAGCGGAGGGCCTGTGCGGGGTGTGGCAGTGTCGTGCTGGAGGGCCCACTGGTACGATGTGGGCTTCCTCGCCTCGCCTCGCCTCGCCTCACACCAGGTGTCTGCGTAGTTTGCAGTGCATTCGCACCATTCCTATCCCTGTCCCTGACCCCGTCCCGACTTGTCCCGACTTTGCTCGACTGCCGCTCGCTGCCGCTCGGGTCGTGGTCCATATGACAGCGCAAGCACGACAAACGTCTGCGGGACGAGACGAGACGAGACGAGACGAGACGACTAAGGAATAAATTCGTGGTTACAAATCAAATTTGGAACTCTACACTCCTACACAAGAATAGGCGGTGACGTATTTCAGAAATCACCTGCCGATTCGTACTGTTTTGTCGTTTTCAAAGTCTTCTTGGCAAACTTGGTTAGCACATTCTCCCTCAAACTGAGTTAATTACTGCATTTTCGTACCATTACAGTAGTTTAAAAGGCTTAAGGAAGCATCTTTGTCACAACAGAAAGGTAGTTTGAAAATTGGGCTGGCGACATTACAAAAAAAAAAAAAAACAGGAAGGGAGCCAACAGCACCCGGGTTTCCCAGGCGGTCACCCATCCAAGTACTAGCCGGGCCCGATGATGCTTAACTTCGGTGATCGGACGAGAACCGGTATATTCATCATGGTATGGCCGTTGGCGCTCATCTAATGTAGGAGCACGGCAGAATTCGCGTTCGGCTTTTCTCCCAACACACAAAATGTTAGTTTTCGGCCGCATTTGACGAAAGCGCTTCCTTCCGCAACCGCCAGTTCCTCGAGGACGGCGCGGGGAGGCGCGCCCGGCGTCCCAGCAGAGTGACGGCCGAATTGGCGGGCGCACCGCCGCGTGTGTGAGACGCACTGCTGCTCGTTGCACCCCCTGTCATTCGCTGGGTGCGTGCGGCCTTCGACACTAGCGGAGGACGAATCTTGTCCCTGGTGTTCAGCGGAGGGCCTGTGCGGGGTGTGGCAGTGTCGTGCTGGAGGGCCCACTGGTACGATGTGGGCTTCCTCGCCTCGCCTCGCCTCGCCTCACACCAGGTGTCTGCGTAGTTTGCAGTGCATTCGCACCATTCCTATCCCTGTCCCTGACCCCGTCCCGACTTGTCCCGACTTTGCTCGACTGCCGCTCGCTGCCGCTCGGGTCGTGGTCCATATGACAGCGCAAGCACGACAAACGTCTGCGGGACGAGACGAGACGAGACGAGACGACTAAGGAATAAGTTCGTGGTTACAAATCAAATTTGGAACTCTACACTCCTACACAAGGATAGGCGGTGACGTATTTCAGAAATCACCTGCCGATTCGTACTGTTTTGTCGTTTTCAAAGTCTTCTTGGCAAACTTGGTTAGCACATTCTCCCTCAAACTGAGTTAATTACTGCATTTTCGTACCATTACAGTAGTTTAAAAGGCTTAAGGAAGCATCTTTGTCACAACAGAAAGGTAGTTTGAAAATTGGGCTGGCGACATTACAAAAAAAAAAAAACAGGAAGGGAGCCAACAGCACCCGGGTTTCCCAGGCGGTCACCCATCCAAGTACTAGCCGGGCCCGATGATGCTTAACTTCGGTGATCGGACGAGAACCGGTGTATTCATCATGGTATGGCCGTTGGCGCTCATCTAATGTAGGAGCACGGCAGAATTCGCGTTCGGCTTTTCTCCCAACACACAAAATGTTAGTTTTCGGCCGCATTTGACGAAAGCGCTTCCTTCCGCAACCGCCAGTTCCTCGAGGACGGCGCGGGGAGGCGCGCCCGGCGTCCCAGCAGAGTGACGGCCGAATTGGCGGGCGCACCGCCGCGTGTGTGAGACGCACTGCTGCTCGTTGCACCCCCTGTCATTCGCTGGGTGCGTGCGGCCTTCGACACTAGCGGAGGACGAATCTTGTCCCTGGTGTTCAGCGGAGGGCCTGTGCGGGGTGTGGCAGTGTCGTGCTGGAGGGCCCACTGGTACGATGTGGGCTTCCTCGCCTCGCCTCGCCACGCCTCACACCAGGTGTCTGCGTAGTTTGCAGTGCATTCGCACCATTCCTATCCCTGTCCCTGACCCCGTCCCGACTTGTCCCGACTTTGCTCGACTGCCGCTCGCTGCCGCTCGGGTCGTGGTCCATATGACAGCGCAAGCACGACAAACGTCTGCGGGACGAGACGAGACGAGACGAGACGAGACGACTAAGGAATAAATTCGTGGTTACAAATCAAATTTGGAACTCTACACTCCTACACAAGAATAGGCGGTGACGTATTTCAGAAATCACCTGCCGATTCGTAGTGTTTTGTCGTTTTCAAAGTCTTCTTGGCAAACTTGGTTAGCACATTCTCCCTCAAACTGAGTTAATTACTGCATTTTCGTACCATTACAGTAGTTTAAAAGGCTTAAGGAAGCATCTTTGTCACAACAGAAAGGTAGTTTGAAAATTGGGCTGGCGACATTACAAAAAAAAAAAACAGGAAGGGAGCCAACAGCACCCGGGTTTCCCAGGCGGTCACCCATCCAAGTACTAGCCGGGCCCGATGATGCTTAACTTCGGTGATCGGACGAGAACCGATGTATTCATCATGGTATGGCCGTTGGCGCTCATCTAATGTAGGAGCACGGCAGAATTCGCGTTCGGCTTTTCTCCCAACACACAAAATGTTAGTTTTCGGCCGCATTTGACGAAAGCGCTTCCTTCCGCAACCGCCAGTTCCTCGAGGACGGCGCGGGGAGGCGCGCCCGGCGTCCCAGCAGAGTGACGGCCGAATTGGCGGGCGCACCGCCGCGTGTGTGAGACGCACTGCTGCTCGTTGCACCCCCTGTCATTCGCTGGGTGCGTGCGGCCTTCGACACTAGCGGAGGACGAATCTTGTCCCTGGTGTTCAGCGGAGGGCCTGTGCGGGGTGTGGCAGTGTCGTGCTGGAGGGCCCACTGGTACGATGTGGGCTTCCTCGCCTCGCCTCGCCTCGCCTCACACCAGGTGTCTGCGTAGTTTGCAGTGCATTCGCACCATTCCTATCCCTGTCCCTGACCCCGTCCCGACTTGTCCCGACTTTGCTCGACTGCCGCTCGCTGCCGCTCGGGTCGTGGTCCATATGACAGCGCAGGCACGACAAACGTCTGCGGGACGAGACGAGACGAGACGAGACGAGACGACTAAGGAATAAATTCGTGGTTACAAATCAAATTTGGAACTCTACACTCCTACACAAGAATAGGCGGTGACGTATTTCAGAAATCACCTGCCGATTCGTACTGTTTTGTCGTTTTCAAAGTCTTCTTGGCAAACTTGGTTAGCACATTCTCCCTCAAACTGAGTTAATTACTGCATTTTCGTACCATTACAGTAGTTTAAAAGGCTTAAGGAAGCATCTTTGTCACAACAGAAAGGTAGTTTGAAAGTTGGGCTGGCGACATTACAAAAAAAAAAAAACAGGAAGGGAGCCAACAGCACCCGGGTTTCCCAGGCGGTCACCCATCCAAGTACTAGCCGGGCCCGATGATGCTTAACTTCGGTGATCGGACGAGAACCGGTGTATTCATCATGGTATGGCCGTTGGCGCTCATCTAATGTAGGAGCACGGCAGAATTCGCGTTCGGCTTTTCTCCCAACACACAAAATGTTAGTTTTCGGCCGCATTTGACGAAAGCGCTTCCTTCCGCAACCGCCAGTTCCTCGAGGACGGCGCGGGGAGGCGCGCCCGGCGTCCCAGCAGAGTGACGGCCGAATTGGCGGGCGCACCGCCGCGTGTGTGAGACGCACTGCTGCTCGTTGCACCCCCTGTCATTCGCTGGGTGCGTGCGGCCTTCGACACTAGCGGAGGACGAATCTTGTCCCTGGTGTTCAGCGGAGGGCCTGTGCGGGGTGTGGCAGTGTCGTGCTGGAGGGCCCACTGGTACGATGTGGGCTTCCTCGCCTCGCCTCGCCTCGCCTCACACCAGGTGTCTGCGTAGTTTGCAGTGCATTCGCACCATTCCTATCCCTGTCCCTGACCCCGTCCCGACTTGTCCCGACTTTGCTCGACTGCCGCTCGCTGCCGCTCGGGTCGTGGTCCATATGACAGCGCAAGCACGACAAACGTCTGCGGGACGAGACGAGACGAGACGAGACGACTAAGGAATAAATTCGTGGTTACAAATCAAATTTGGAACTCTACACTCCTACACAAGAATAGGCGGTGACGTATTTCAGAAATCACCTGCCGATTCGTACTGTTTTGTCGTTTTCAAAGTCTTCTTGGCAAACTTGGTTAGCACATTCTCCCTCAAACTGAGTTAATTACTGCATTTTCGTACCATTACAGTAGTTTAAAAGGCTTAAGGAAGCATCTTTGTCACAACAGAAAGGTAGTTTGAAAATTGGGCTGGCGACATTACAAAAAAAAAAAAAAACAGGAAGGGAGCAAACAGCACCCGGGTTTCCCAGGCGGTCACCCATCCAAGTACTAGCCGGGCCCGATGATGCTTAACTTCGGTGATCGGACGAGAACCGGTGTATTCATCATGGTATGGCCGTTGGCGCTCATCTAATGTAGGAGCACGGCAGAATTCGCGTTCGGCTTTTCTCCCAACACACAAAATGTTAGTTTTCGGCCGCATTTGACGAAAGCGCTTCCTTCCGCAACCGCCAGTTCCTCGAGGACGGCGCGGGGAGGCGCGCCCGGCGTCCCAGCAGAGTGACGGCCGAATTGGCGGGCGCACCGCCGCGTGTGTGAGACGCACTGCTGCTCGTTGCACCCCCTGTCATTCGCTGGGTGCGTGCGGCCTTCGACACTAGCGGAGGACGAATCTTGTCCCTGGTGTTCAGCGGAGGGCCTGTGCGGGGTGTGGCAGTGTCGTGCTGGAGGGCCCACTGGTACGATGTGGGCTTCCTCGCCTCGCCTCGCCTCGCCTCACACCAGGTGTCTGCGTAGTTTGCAGTGCATTCGCACCATTCCTATCCCTGTCCCTGACCCCGTCCCGACTTGTCCCGACTTTGCTCGACTGCCGCTCGCTGCCGCTCGGGTCGTGGTCCATATGACAGCGCAAGCACGACAAACGTCTGCGGGACGAGACGAGACGAGACGAGACGACTAAGGAATAAATTCGTGGTTACAAATCAAATTTGGAACTCTACACTCCTACACAAGAATAGGCGGTGACGTATTTCAGAAATCACCTGCCGATTCGTACTGTTTTGTCGTTTTCAAAGTCTTCTTGGCAAACTTGGTTAGCACATTCTCCCTCAAACTGAGTTAATTACTGCATTTTCGTACCATTACAGTAGTTTAAAAGGCTTAAGGAAGCATCTTTGTCACAACAGAAAGGTAGTTTGAAAATTGGGCTGGCGACATTACAAAAAAAAAAAAACAGGAAGGGAGCCAACAGCACCCGGGTTTCCCAGGCGGTCACCCATCCAAGTACTAGCCGGGCCCGATGATGCTTAACTTCGGTGATCGGACGAGAACCGGTGTATTCATCATGGTATGGCCGTTGGCGCTCATCTAATGTAGGAGCACGGCAGAATTCGCGTTCGGCTTTTCTCCCAACACACAAAATGTTAGTTTTCGGCCGCATTTGACGAAAGCGCTTCCTTCCGCAACCGCCAGTTCCTCGAGGACGGCGCGGGGAGGCGCGCCCGGCGTCCCAGCAGAGTGACGGCCGAATTGGCGGGCGCACCGCCGCGTGTGTGAGACGCACTGCTGCTCGTTGCACCCCCTGTCATTCGCTGGGTGCGTGCGGCCTTCGACACTAGCGGAGGACGAATCTTGTCCCTGGTGTTCAGCGGAGGGCCTGTGCGGGGTGTGGCAGTGTCGTGCTGGAGGGCCCACTGGTACGATGTGGGCTTCCTCGCCTCGCCTCGCCTCGCCTCACACCAGGTGTCTGCGTAGTTTGCAGTGCATTCGCACCATTCCTATCCCTGTCCCTGACCCCGTCCCGACTTGTCCCGACTTTGCTCGACTGCCGCTCGCTGCCGCTCGGGTCGTGGTCCATATGACAGCGCAGGCACGACAAACGTCTGCGGGACGAGACGAGACGAGACGAGACGAGACGACTAAGGAATAAATTCGTGGTTACAAATCAAATTTGGAACTCTACACTCCTACACAAGAATAGGCGGTGACGTATTTCAGAAATCACCTGCCGATTCGTACTGTTTTGTCGTTTTCAAAGTCTTCTTGGCAAACTTGGTTAGCACATTCTCCCTCAAACTGAGTTAATTACTGCATTTTCGTACCATTACAGTAGTTTAAAAGGCTTAAGGAAGCATCTTTGTCACAACAGAAAGGTAGTTTGAAAATTGGGCTGGCGACATTACAAAAAAAAAAAAACAGGAAGGGAGCCAACAGCACCCGGGTTTCCCAGGCGGTCACCCATCCAAGTACTAGCCGGGCCCGATGATGCTTAACTTCGGTGATCGGACGAGAACCGGTGTATTCATCATGGTATGGCCGTTGGCGCTCATCTAATGTAGGAGCACGGCAGAATTCTCGTTCGGCTTTTCTCCCAACACACAAAATGTTAGTTTTCGGCCGCATTTGACGAAAGCGCTTCCTTCCGCAACCGCCAGTTCCTCGAGGACGGCGCGGGGAGGCGCGCCCGGCGTCCCAGCAGAGTGACGGCCGAATTGGCGGGCGCACCGCCGCGTGTGTGAGACGCACTGCTGCTCGTTGCACCCCCTGTCATTCGCTGGGTGCGTGCGGCCTTCGACACTAGCGGAGGACGAATCTTGTCCCTGGTGTTCAGCGGAGGGCCTGTGCGGGGTGTGGCAGTGTCGTGCTGGAGGGCCCACTGGTACGATGTGGGCTTCCTCGCCTCGCCTCGCCTCGCCTCACACCAGGTGTCTGCGTAGTTTGCAGTGCATTCGCACCATTCCTATCCCTGTCCCTGACCCCGTCCCGACTTGTCCCGACTTTGCTCGACTGCCGCTCGCTGCCGCTCGGGTCGTGGTCCATATGACAGCGCAAGCACGACAAACGTCTGCGGGACGAGACGAGACGAGACGAGACGACTAAGGAATAAATTCGTGGTTACAAATCAAATTTGGAACTCTACACTCCTACACAAGAATAGGCGGTGACGTATTTCAGAAATCACCTGCCGATTCGTACTGTTTTGTCGTTTTCAAAGTCTTCTTGGCAAACTTGGTTAGCACATTCTCCCTCAAACTGAGTTAATTACTGCATTTTCGTACCATTACAGTAGTTTAAAAGGCTTAAGGAAGCATCTTTGTCACAACAGAAAGGTAGTTTGAAAATTGGGCTGGCGACATTACAAAAAAAAAAAAAAACAGGAAGGGAGCCAACAGCACCCGGGTTTCCCAGGCGGTCACCCATCCAAGTACTAGCCGGGCCCGATGATGCTTAACTTCGGTGATCGGACGAGAACCGGTGTATTCATCATGGTATGGCCGTTGGCGCTCATCTAATGTAGGAGCACGGCAGAATTCGCGTTCGGCTTTTCTCCCAACACACAAAATGTTAGTTTTCGGCCGCATTTGACGAAAGCGCTTCCTTCCGCAACCGCCAGTTCCTCGAGGACGGCGCGGGGAGGCGCGCCCGGCGTCCCAGCAGAGTGACGGCCGAATTGGCGGGCGCACCGCCGCGTGTGTGAGACGCACTGCTGCTCGTTGCACCCCCTGTCATTCGCTGGGTGCGTGCGGCCTTCGACACTAGCGGAGGACGAATCTTGTCCCTGGTGTTCAGCGGAGGGCCTGTGCGGGGTGTGGCAGTGTCGTGCTGGAGGGCCCACTGGTACGATGTGGGCTTCCTCGCCTCGCCTCGCCTCGCCTCACACCAGGTGTCTGCGTAGTTTGCAGTGCATTCGCACCATTCCTATCCCTGTCCCTGACCCCGTCCCGACTTGTCCCGACTTTGCTCGACTGCCGCTCGCTGCCGCTCGGGTCGTGGTCCATATGACAGCGCAAGCACGACAAACGTCTGCGGGACGAGACGAGACGAGACGAGACGACTAAGGAATAAATTCGTGGTTACAAATCAAATTTGGAACTCTACACTCCTACACAAGAATAGGCGGTGACGTATTTCAGAAATCACCTGCCGATTCGTACTGTTTTGTCGTTTTCAAAGTCTTCTTGGCAAACTTGGTTAGCACATTCTCCCTCAAACTGAGTTAATTACTGCATTTTCGTACCATTACAGTAGTTTAAAAGGCTTAAGGAAGCATCTTTGTCACAACAGAAAGGTAGTTTGAAAATTGGGCTGGCGACATTACAAAAAAAAAAAAACAGGAAGGGAGCCAACAGCACCCGGGTTTCCCAGGCGGTCACCCATCCAAGTACTAGCCGGGCCCGATGATGCTTAACTTCGGTGATCGGACGAGAACCGGTGTATTCATCATGGTATGGCCGTTGGCGCTCATCTAATGTAGGAGCACGGCAGAATTCGCGTTCGGCTTTTCTCCCAACACACAAAATGTTAGTTTTCGGCCGCATTTGACGAAAGCGCTTCCTTCCGCAACCGCCAGTTCCTCGAGGACGGCGCGGGGAGGCGCGCCCGGCGTCCCAGCAGAGTGACGGCCGAATTGGCGGGCGCACCGCCGCGTGTGTGAGACGCACTGCTGCTCGTTGCACCCCCTGTCATTCGCTGGGTGCGTGCGGCCTTCGACACTAGCGGAGGACGAATCTTGTCCCTGGTGTTCAGCGGAGGGCCTGTGCGGGGTGTGGCAGTGTCGTGCTGGAGGGCCCACTGGTACGATGTGGGCTTCCTCGCCTCGCCTCGCCTCGCCTCGCCTCGCCTCACACCAGGTGTCTGCGTAGTTTGCAGTGCATTCGCACCATTCCTATCCCTGTCCCTGACCCCGTCCCGACTTGTCCCGACTTTGCTCGACTGCCGCTCGCTGCCGCTCGGGTCGTGGTCCATATGACAGCGCAAGCACGACAAACGTCTGCGGGACGAGACGAGACGAGACGAGACGACTAAGGAATAAGTTCGTGGTTACAAATCAAATTTGGAACTCAACACACCTACACAACAATAGGCGGTGACGTATTTCAGAAATCACCTGCCTTTCGTAGTGTTTTGTCGTTTTCAAAGTCTTCTTGGCAAACTTGGTTAGCACATTCTCCCTCAAACTGAGTTAATTACTGCATTTTCGTACCATTACAGTAGTTTAAAAGGCTTAAGGAAGCATCTTTGTCACAACAGAAAGGTAGTTTGAAAATTGGGCTGGCGACATTACAAAAAAAAAAAAACAGGAAGGGAGCCAACAGCACCCGGGTTTCCCAGGCGGTCACCCATCCAAGTACTAGCCGGGCCCGATGATGCTTAACTTCGGTGATCGGACGAGAACCGGTGTATTCATCATGGTATGGCCGTTGGCGCTCATCTAATGTAGGAGCACGGCAGAATTCGCGTTCGGCTTTTCTCCCAACACACAAAATGTTAGTTTTCGGCCGCATTTGACGATAGCGCTTCCTTCCGCAACCGCCAGTTCCTCGAGGACGGCGCGGGGAGGCGCGCCCGGCGTCCCAGCAGAGTGACGGCCGAATTGGCGGGCGCACCGCCGCGTGTGTGAGACGCACTGCTGCTCGTTGCACCCCCTGTCATTCGCTGGGTGCGTGCGGCCTTCGACACTAGCGGAGGACGAATCTTGTCCCTGGTGTTCAGCGGAGGGCCTGTGCGGGGTGTGGCAGTGTCGTGCTGGAGGGCCCACTGGTACGATGTGGGCTTCCTCGCCTCGCCTCGCCTCGCCTCACACCAGGTGTCTGCGTAGTTTGCAGTGCATTCGCACCATTCCTATCCCTGTCCCTGACCCCGTCCCGACTTGTCCCGACTTTGCTCGACTGCCGCTCGCTGCCGCTCGGGTCGTGGTCCATATGACAGCGCAAGCACGACAAACGTCTGCGGGACGAGACGAGACGAGACGAGACGACTAAGGAATAAATTCGTGGTTACAAATCAAATTTGGAACTCTACACTCCTACACAAGAATAGGCGGTGACGTATTTCAGAAATCACCTGCCGATTCGTACTGTTTTGTCGTTTTCAAAGTCTTCTTGGCAAACTTTGTTAGCACATTCTCCCTCAAACTGAGTTAATTACTGCATTTTCGTACCATTACAGTAGTTTAAAAGGCTTAAGGAAGCATCTTTGTCACAACAGAAAGGTAGTTTGAAAATTGGGCTGGCGACATTACAAAAAAAAAAAAACAGGAAGGGAGCCAACAGCACCCGGGTTTCCCAGGCGGTCACCCATCCAAGTACTAGCCGGGCCCGATGATGCTTAACTTCGGTGATCGGACGAGAACCGGTGTATTCATCATGGTATGGCCGTTGGCGCTCATTTAATGTAGGAGCACGGCAGAATTCGCGTTCGGCTTTTCTCCCAACACACAAAATGTTAGTTTTCGGCCGCATTTGACGAAAGCGCTTCCTTCCGCAACCGCCAGTTCCTCGAGGACGGCGCGGGGAGGCGCGCCCGGCGTCCCAGCAGAGTGACGGCCGAATTGGCGGGCGCACCGCCGCGTGTGTGAGACGCACTGCTGCTCGTTGCACCCCCTGTCATTCGCTGGGTGCGTGCGGCCTTCGACACTAGCGGAGGACGAATCTTGTCCCTGGTGTTCAGCGGAGGGCCTGTGCGGGGTGTGGCAGTGTCGTGCTGGAGGGCCCACTGGTACGATGTGGGCTTCCTCGCCTCGCCTCGCCTCGCCTCACACCAGGTGTCTGCGTAGTTTGCAGTGCATTCGCACCATTCCTATCCCTGTCCCTGACCCCGTCCCGACTTGTCCCGACTTTGCTCGACTGCCGCTCGCTGCCGCTCGGGTCGTGGTCCATATGACAGCGCAAGCACGACAAACGTCTGCGGGACGAGACGAGACGAGACGAGACGACTAAGGAATAAGTTCGTGGTTACAAATCAAATTTGGAACTCAACACACCTACACAACAATAGGCGGTGACGTATTTCAGAAATCACCTGCCGATTCGTAGTGTTTTGTCGTTTTCAAAGTCTTCTTGGCAAACTTGGTTAGCACATTCTCCCTCAAACTGAGTTAATTACTGCATTTTCGTACCATTACAGTAGTTTAAAAGGCTTAAGGAAGCATCTTTGTCACAACAGAAAGGTAGTTTGAAAATTGGGCTGGCGACATTACAAAAAAAAAAAAAACAGGAAGGGAGCCAACAGCACCCGGGTTTCCCAGGCGGTCACCCATCCAAGTACTAGCCGGGCCCGATGATGCTTAACTTCGGTGATCGGACGAGAACCGGTGTATTCATCATGGTATGGCCGTTGGCGCTCATCTAATGTAGGAGCACGGCAGAATTCGCGTTCGGCTTTTCTCCCAACACACAAAATGTTAGTTTTCGGCCGCATTTGACGAAAGCGCTTCCTTCCGCAACCGCCAGTTCCTCGAGGACGGCGCGGGGAGGCGCGCCCGGCGTCCCAGCAGAGTGACGGCCGAATTGGCGGGCGCACCGCCGCGTGTGTGAGACGCACTGCTGCTCGTTGCACCCCCTGTCATTCGCTGGGTGCGTGCGGCCTTCGACACTAGCGGAGGACGAATCTTGTCCCTGGTGTTCAGCGGAGGGCCTGTGCGGGGTGTGGCAGTGTCGTGCTGGAGGGCCCACTGGTACGATGTGGGCTTCCTCGCCTCGCCTCGCCTCGCCTCACACCAGGTGTCTGCGTAGTTTGCAGTGCATTCGCACCATTCCTATCCCTGTCCCTGACCCCGTCCCGACTTGTCCCGACTTTGCTCGACTGCCGCTCGCTGCCGCTCGGGTCGTGGTCCATATGACAGCGCAAGCACGACAAACGTCTGCGGGACGAGACGAGACGAGACGAGACGACTAAGGAATAAATTCGTGGTTACAAATCAAATTTGGAACTCTACACTCCTACACAAGAATAGGCGGTGACGTATTTCAGAAATCACCTGCCGATTCGTACTGTTTTGTCGTTTTCAAAGTCTTCTTGGCAAACTTTGTTAGCACATTCTCCCTCAAACTGAGTTAATTACTGCATTTTCGTACCATTACAGTAGTTTAAAAGGCTTAAGGAAGCATCTTTGTCACAACAGAAAGGTAGTTTGAAAATTGGGCTGGCGACATTACAAAAAAAAAAAAACAGGAAGGGAGCCAACAGCACCCGGGTTTCCCAGGCGGTCACCCATCCAAGTACTAGCCGGGCCCGATGATGCTTAACTTCGGTGATCGGACGAGAACCGGTGTATTCATCATGGTATTGCCGTTGGCGCTCATTTAATGTAGGAGCACGGCAGAATTCGCGTTCGGCTTTTCTCCCAACACACAAAATGTTAGTTTTCGGCCGCATTTGACGAAAGCGCTTCCTTCCGCAACCGCCAGTTCCTCGAGGACGGCGCGGGGAGGCGCGCCCGGCGTCCCAGCAGAGTGACGGCCGAATTGGCGGGCGCACCGCCGCGTGTGTGAGACGCACTGCTGCTCGTTGCACCCCCTGTCATTCGCTGGGTGCGTGCGGCCTTCGACACTAGCGGAGGACGAATCTTGTCCCTGGTGTTCAGCGGAGGGCCTGTGCGGGGTGTGGCAGTGTCGTGCTGGAGGGCCCACTGGTACGATGTGGGCTTCCTCGCCTCGCCTCGCCTCGCCTCACACCAGGTGTCTGCGTAGTTTGCAGTGCATTCGCACCATTCCTATCCCTGTCCCTGACCCCGTCCCGACTTGTCCCGACTTTGCTCGACTGCCGCTCGCTGCCGCTCGGGTCGTGGTCCATATGACAGCGCAAGCACGACAAACGTCTGCGGGACGAGACGAGACGAGACGAGACGACTAAGGAATAAGTTCGTGGTTACAAATCAAATTTGGAACTCAACACACCTACACAACAATAGGCGGTGACGTATTTCAGAAATCACCTGCCGATTCGTAGTGTTTTGTCGTTTTCAAAGTCTTCTTGGCAAACTTGGTTAGCACATTCTCCCTCAAACTGAGTTAATTACTGCATTTTCGTACCATTACAGTAGTTTAAAAGGCTTAAGGAAGCATCTTTGTCACAACAGAAAGGTAGTTTGAAAATTGGGCTGGCGACATTACAAAAAAAAAAAAAAACAGGAAGGGAGCCAACAGCACCCGGGTTTCCCAGGCGGTCACCCATCCAAGTACTAGCCGGGCCCGATGATGCTTAACTTCGGTGATCGGACGAGAACCGGTGTATTCATCATGGTATGGCCGTTGGCGCTCATCTAATGTAGGAGCACGGCAGAATTCGCGTTCGGCTTTTCTCCCAACACACAAAATGTTAGTTTTCGGCCGCATTTGACGAAAGCGCTTCCTTCCGCAACCGCCAGTTCCTCGAGGACGGCGCGGGGAGGCGCGCCCGGCGTCCCAGCAGAGTGACGGCCGAATTGGCGGGCGCACCGCCGCGTGTGTGAGACGCACTGCTGCTCGTTGCACCCCCTGTCATTCGCTGGGTGCGTGCGGCCTTCGACACTAGCGGAGGACGAATCTTGTCCCTGGTGTTCAGCGGAGGGCCTGTGCGGGGTGTGGCAGTGTCGTGCTGGAGGGCCCACTGGTACGATGTGGGCTTCCTCGCCTCGCCTCGCCTCGCCTCACACCAGGTGTCTGCGTAGTTTGCAGTGCATTCGCACCATTCCTATCCCTGTCCCTGACCCCGTCCCGACTTGTCCCGACTTTGCTCGACTGCCGCTCGCTGCCGCTCGGGTCGTGGTCCATATGACAGCGCAAGCACGACAAACGTCTGCGGGACGAGACGAGACGAGACGAGACGACTAAGGAATAAATTCGTGGTTACAAATCAAATTTGGAACTCTACACTCCTACACAAGAATAGGCGGTGACGTATTTCAGAAATCACCTGCCGATTCGTACTGTTTTGTCGTTTTCAAAGTCTTCTTGGCAAACTTTGTTAGCACATTCTCCCTCAAACTGAGTTAATTACTGCATTTTCGTACCATTACAGTAGTTTAAAAGGCTTAAGGAAGCATCTTTGTCACAACAGAAAGGTAGTTTGAAAATTGGGCTGGCGACATTACAAAAAAAAAAAAAACAGGAAGGGAGCCAACAGCACCCGGGTTTCCCAGGCGGTCACCCATCCAAGTACTAGCCGGGCCCGATGATGCTTAACTTCGGTGATCGGACGAGAACCGGTGTATTCATCATGGTATTGCCGTTGGCGCTCATTTAATGTAGGAGCACGGCAGAATTCGCGTTCGGCTTTTCTCCCAACACACAAAATGTTAGTTTTCGGCCGCATTTGACGAAAGCGCTTCCTTCCGCAACCGCCAGTTCCTCGAGGACGGCGCGGGGAGGCGCGCCCGGCGTCCCAGCAGAGTGACGGCCGAATTGGCGGGCGCACCGCCGCGTGTGTGAGACGCACTGCTGCTCGTTGCACCCCCTGTCATTCGCTGGGTGCGTGCGGCCTTCGACACTAGCGGAGGACGAATCTTGTCCCTGGTGTTCAGCGGAGGGCCTGTGCGGGGTGTGGCAGTGTCGTGCTGGAGGGCCCACTGGTACGATGTGGGCTTCCTCGCCTCGCCTCGCCTCGCCTCACACCAGGTGTCTGCGTAGTTTGCAGTGCATTCGCACCATTCCTATCCCTGTCCCTGACCCCGTCCCGACTTGTCCCGACTTTGCTCGACTGCCGCTCGCTGCCGCTCGGGTCGTGGTCCATATGACAGCGCAAGCACGACAAACGTCTGCGGGACGAGACGAGACGAGACGAGACGACTAAGGAATAAGTTCGTGGTTACAAATCAAATTTGGAACTCAACACACCTACACAACAATAGGCGGTGACGTATTTCAGAAATCACCTGCCGATTCGTAGTGTTTTGTCGTTTTCAAAGTCTTCTTGGCAAACTTGGTTAGCACATTCTCCCTCAAACTGAGTTAATTACTGCATTTTCGTACCATTACAGTAGTTTAAAAGGCTTAAGGAAGCATCTTTGTCACAACAGAAAGGTAGTTTGAAAATTGGGCTGGCGACATTACAAAAAAAAAAAAACAGGAAGGGAGCCAACAGCACCCGGGTTTCCCAGGCGGTCACCCATCCAAGTACTAGCCGGGCCCGATGATGCTTAACTTCGGTGATCGGACGAGAACCGGTGTATTCATCATGGTATTGCCGTTGGCGCTCATTTAATGTAGGAGCACGGCAGAATTCGCGTTCGGCTTTTCTCCCAACACACAAAATGTTAGTTTTCGGCCGCATTTGACGAAAGCGCTTCCTTCCGCAACCGCCAGTTCCTCGAGGACGGCGCGGGGAGGCGCGCCCGGCGTCCCAGCAGAGTGACGGCCGAATTGGCGGGCGCACCGCCGCGTGTGTGAGACGCACTGCTGCTCGTTGCACCCCCTGTCATTCGCTGGGTGCGTGCGGCCTTCGACACTAGCGGAGGACGAATCTTGTCCCTGGTGTTCAGCGGAGGGCCTGTGCGGGGTGTGGCAGTGTCGTGCTGGAGGGCCCACTGGTACGATGTGGGCTTCCTCGCCTCGCCTCGCCTCGCCTCACACCAGGTGTCTGCGTAGTTTGCAGTGCATTCGCACCATTCCTATCCCTGTCCCTGACCCCGTCCCGACTTGTCCCGACTTTGCTCGACTGCCGCTCGCTGCCGCTCGGGTCGTGGTCCATATGACAGCGCAAGCACGACAAACGTCTGCGGGACGAGACGAGACGAGACGAGACGACTAAGGAATAAATTCGTGGTTACAAATCAAATTTGGAACTCTACACTCCTACACAAGAATAGGCGGTGACGTATTTCAGAAATCACCTGCCGATTCGTACTGTTTTGTCGTTTTCAAAGTCTTCTTGGCAAACTTTGTTAGCACATTCTCCCTCAAACTGAGTTAATTACTGCATTTTCGTACCATTACAGTAGTTTAAAAGGCTTAAGGAAGCATCTTTGTCACAACAGAAAGGTAGTTTGAAAATTGGGCTGGCGACATTACAAAAAAAAAAAAAACAGGAAGGGAGCCAACAGCACCCGGGTTTCCCAGGCGGTCACCCATCCAAGTACTAGCCGGGCCCGATGATGCTTAACTTCGGTGATCGGACGAGAACCGGTGTATTCATCATGGTATTGCCGTTGGCGCTCATTTAATGTAGGAGCACGGCAGAATTCGCGTTCGGCTTTTCTCCCAACACACAAAATGTTAGTTTTCGGCCGCATTTGACGAAAGCGCTTCCTTCCGCAACCGCCAGTTCCTCGAGGACGGCGCGGGGAGGCGCGCCCGGCGTCCCAGCAGAGTGACGGCCGAATTGGCGGGCGCACCGCCGCGTGTGTGAGACGCACTGCTGCTCGTTGCACCCCCTGTCATTCGCTGGGTGCGTGCGGCCTTCGACACTAGCGGAGGACGAATCTTGTCCCTGGTGTTCAGCGGAGGGCCTGTGCGGGGTGTGGCAGTGTCGTGCTGGAGGGCCCACTGGTACGATGTGGGCTTCCTCGCCTCGCCTCGCCTCGCCTCACACCAGGTGTCTGCGTAGTTTGCAGTGCATTCGCACCATTCCTATCCCTGTCCCTGACCCCGTCCCGACTTGTCCCGACTTTGCTCGACTGCCGCTCGCTGCCGCTCGGGTCGTGGTCCATATGACAGCGCAAGCACGACAAACGTCTGCGGGACGAGACGAGACGAGACGAGACGACTAAGGAATAAGTTCGTGGTTACAAATCAAATTTGGAACTCAACACACCTACACAACAATAGGCGGTGACGTATTTCAGAAATCACCTGCCGATTCGTAGTGTTTTGTCGTTTTCAAAGTCTTCTTGGCAAACTTGGTTAGCACATTCTCCCTCAAACTGAGTTAATTACTGCATTTTCGTACCATTACAGTAGTTTAAAAGGCTTAAGGAAGCATCTTTGTCACAACAGAAAGGTAGTTTGAAAATTGGGCTGGCGACATTACAAAAAAAAAAAAACAGGAAGGGAGCCAACAGCACCCGGGTTTCCCAGGCGGTCACCCATCCAAGTACTAGCCGGGCCCGATGATGCTTAACTTCGGTGATCGGACGAGAACCGGTGTATTCATCATGGTATTGCCGTTGGCGCTCATTTAATGTAGGAGCACGGCAGAATTCGCGTTCGGCTTTTCTCCCAACACACAAAATGTTAGTTTTCGGCCGCATTTGACGAAAGCGCTTCCTTCCGCAACCGCCAGTTCCTCGAGGACGGCGCGGGGAGGCGCGCCCGGCGTCCCAGCAGAGTGACGGCCGAATTGGCGGGCGCACCGCCGCGTGTGTGAGACGCACTGCTGCTCGTTGCACCCCCTGTCATTCGCTGGGTGCGTGCGGCCTTCGACACTAGCGGAGGACGAATCTTGTCCCTGGTGTTCAGCGGAGGGCCTGTGCGGGGTGTGGCAGTGTCGTGCTGGAGGGCCCACTGGTACGATGTGGGCTTCCTCGCCTCGCCTCGCCTCGCCTCACACCAGGTGTCTGCGTAGTTTGCAGTGCATTCGCACCATTCCTATCCCTGTCCCTGACCCCGTCCCGACTTGTCCCGACTTTGCTCGACTGCCGCTCGCTGCCGCTCGGGTCGTGGTCCATATGACAGCGCAAGCACGACAAACGTCTGCGGGACGAGACGAGACGAGACGAGACGACTAAGGAATAAATTCGTGGTTACAAATCAAATTTGGAACTCTACACTCCTACACAAGAATAGGCGGTGACGTATTTCAGAAATCACCTGCCGATTCGTACTGTTTTGTCGTTTTCAAAGTCTTCTTGGCAAACTTTGTTAGCACATTCTCCCTCAAACTGAGTTAATTACTGCATTTTCGTACCATTACAGTAGTTTAAAAGGCTTAAGGAAGCATCTTTGTCACAACAGAAAGGTAGTTTGAAAATTGGGCTGGCGACATTACAAAAAAAAAAAAACAGGAAGGGAGCCAACAGCACCCGGGTTTCCCAGGCGGTCACCCATCCAAGTACTAGCCGGGCCCGATGATGCTTAACTTCGGTGATCGGACGAGAACCGGTGTATTCATCATGGTATTGCCGTTGGCGCTCATTTAATGTAGGAGCACGGCAGAATTCGCGTTCGGCTTTTCTCCCAACACACAAAATGTTAGTTTTCGGCCGCATTTGACGAAAGCGCTTCCTTCCGCAACCGCCAGTTCCTCGAGGACGGCGCGGGGAGGCGCGCCCGGCGTCCCAGCAGAGTGACGGCCGAATTGGCGGGCGCACCGCCGCGTGTGTGAGACGCACTGCTGCTCGTTGCACCCCCTGTCATTCGCTGGGTGCGTGCGGCCTTCGACACTAGCGGAGGACGAATCTTGTCCCTGGTGTTCAGCGGAGGGCCTGTGCGGGGTGTGGCAGTGTCGTGCTGGAGGGCCCACTGGTACGATGTGGGCTTCCTCGCCTCGCCTCGCCTCGCCTCACACCAGGTGTCTGCGTAGTTTGCAGTGCATTCGCACCATTCCTATCCCTGTCCCTGACCCCGTCCCGACTTGTCCCGACTTTGCTCGACTGCCGCTCGCTGCCGCTCGGGTCGTGGTCCATATGACAGCGCAAGCACGACAAACGTCTGCGGGACGAGACGAGACGAGACGAGACGACTAAGGAATAAGTTCGTGGTTACAAATCAAATTTGGAACTCAACACACCTACACAACAATAGGCGGTGACGTATTTCAGAAATCACCTGCCGATTCGTAGTGTTTTGTCGTTTTCAAAGTCTTCTTGGCAAACTTGGTTAGCACATTCTCCCTCAAACTGAGTTAATTACTGCATTTTCGTACCATTACAGTAGTTTAAAAGGCTTAAGGAAGCATCTTTGTCACAACAGAAAGGTAGTTTGAAAATTGGGCTGGCGACATTACAAAAAAAAAAAAAAACAGGAAGGGAGCCAACAGCACCCGGGTTTCCCAGGCGGTCACCCATCCAAGTACTAGCCGGGCCCGATGATGCTTAACTTCGGTGATCGGACGAGAACCGGTGTATTCATCATGGTATGGCCGTTGGCGCTCATCTAATGTAGGAGCACGGCAGAATTCGCGTTCGGCTTTTCTCCCAACACACAAAATGTTAGTTTTCGGCCGCATTTGACGAAAGCGCTTCCTTCCGCAACCGCCAGTTCCTCGAGGACGGCGCGGGGAGGCGCGCCCGGCGTCCCAGCAGAGTGACGGCCGAATTGGCGGGCGCACCGCCGCGTGTGTGAGACGCACTGCTGCTCGTTGCACCCCCTGTCATTCGCTGGGTGCGTGCGGCCTTCGACACTAGCGGAGGACGAATCTTGTCCCTGGTGTTCAGCGGAGGGCCTGTGCGGGGTGTGGCAGTGTCGTGCTGGAGGGCCCACTGGTACGATGTGGGCTTCCTCGCCTCGCCTCGCCTCGCCTCACACCAGGTGTCTGCGTAGTTTGCAGTGCATTCGCACCATTCCTATCCCTGTCCCTGACCCCGTCCCGACTTGTCCCGACTTTGCTCGACTGCCGCTCGCTGCCGCTCGGGTCGTGGTCCATATGACAGCGCAGGCACGACAAACGTCTGCGGGACGAGACGAGACGAGACGAGACGAGACGACTAAGGAATAAATTCGTGGTTACAAATCAAATTTGGAACTCTACACTCCTACACAAGAATAGGCGGTGACGTATTTCAGAAATCACCTGCCGATTCGTACTGTTTTGTCGTTTTCAAAGTCTTCTTGGCAAACTTGGTTAGCACATTCTCCCTCAAACTGAGTTAATTACTGCATTTTCGTACCATTACAGTAGTTTAAAAGGCTTAAGGAAGCATCTTTGTCACAACAGAAAGGTAGTTTGAAAATTGGGCTGGCGACATTACAAAAAAAAAAAAACAGGAAGGGAGCCAACAGCACCCGGGTTTCCCAGGCGGTCACCCATCCAAGTACTAGCCGGGCCCGATGATGCTTAACTTCGGTGATCGGACGAGAACCGGTGTATTCATCATGGTATGGCCGTTGGCGCTCATCTAATGTAGGAGCACGGCAGAATTCGCGTTCGGCTTTTCTCCCAACACACAAAATGTTAGTTTTCGGCCGCATTTGACGAAAGCGCTTCCTTCCGCAACCGCCAGTTCCTCGAGGACGGCGCGGGGAGGCGCGCCCGGCGTCCCAGCAGAGTGACGGCCGAATTGGCGGGCGCACCGCCGCGTGTGTGAGACGCACTGCTGCTCGTTGCACCCCCTGTCATTCGCTGGGTGCGTGCGGCCTTCGACACTAGCGGAGGACGAATCTTGTCCCTGGTGTTCAGCGGAGGGCCTGTGCGGGGTGTGGCAGTGTCGTGCTGGAGGGCCCACTGGTACGATGTGGGCTTCCTCGCCTCGCCTCGCCTCGCCTCACACCAGGTGTCTGCGTAGTTTGCAGTGCATTCGCACCATTCCTATCCCTGTCCCTGACCCCGTCCCGACTTGTCCCGACTTTGCTCGACTGCCGCTCGCTGCCGCTCGGGTCGTGGTCCATATGACAGCGCAAGCACGACAAACGTCTGCGGGACGAGACGAGACGAGACGAGACGAGGCGACTAAGGAATAAATTCGTGGTTACAAATCAAATTTGGAACTCTACACTCCTACACAAGAATAGGCGGTGACGTATTTCAGAAATCACCTGCCGATTCGTACTGTTTTGTCGTTTTCAAAGTCTTCTTGGCAAACTTGGTTAGCACATTCTCCCTCAAACTGAGTTAATTACTGCATTTTCGTACCATTACAGTAGTTTAAAAGGCTTAAGGAAGCATCTTTGTCACAACAGAAAGGTAGTTTGAAAATTGGGCTGGCGACATTACAAAAAAAAAAAAAAACAGGAAGGGAGCCAACAGCACCCGGGTTTCCCAGGCGGTCACCCATCCAAGTACTAGCCGGGCCCGATGATGCTTAACTTCGGTGATCGGACGAGAACCGGTGTATTCATCATGGTATGGCCGTTGGCGCTCATCTAATGTAGGAGCACGGCAGAATTCGCGTTCGGCTTTTCTCCCAACACACAAAATGTTAGTTTTCGGCCGCATTTGACGAAAGCGCTTCCTTCCGCAACCGCCAGTTCCTCGAGGACGGCGCGGGGAGGCGCGCCCGGCGTCCCAGCAGAGTGACGGCCGAATTGGCGGGCGCACCGCCGCGTGTGTGAGACGCACTGCTGCTCGTTGCACCCCCTGTCATTCGCTGGGTGCGTGCGGCCTTCGACACTAGCGGAGGACGAATCTTGTCCCTGGTGTTCAGCGGAGGGCCTGTGCGGGGTGTGGCAGTGTCGTGCTGGAGGGCCCACTGGTACGATGTGGGCTTCCTCGCCTCGCCTCGCCTCGCCTCACACCAGGTGTCTGCGTAGTTTGCAGTGCATTCGCACCATTCCTATCCCTGTCCCTGACCCCGTCCCGACTTTGCTCGACTGCCGCTCGCTGCCGCTCGGGTCGTGGTCCATATGACAGCGCAAGCACGACAAACGTCTGCGGGACGAGACGAGACGAGACGAGACGACTAAGGAATAAGTTCGTGGTTACAAATCAAATTTGGAACTCAACACACCTACACAACAATAGGCGGTGACGTATTTCAGAAATCACCTGCCTTTCGTAGTGTTTTGTCGTTTTCAAAGTCTTCTTGGCAAACTTGGTTAGCACATTCTCCCTCAAACTGAGTTAATTACTGCATTTTCGTACCATTACAGTAGTTTAAAAGGCTTAAGGAAGCATCTTTGTCACAACAGAAAGGTAGTTTGAAAATTGGGCTGGCGACATTACAAAAAAAAAAAAAACAGGAAGGGAGCCAACAGCACCCGGGTTTCCCAGGCGGTCACCCATCCAAGTACTAGCCGGGCCCGATGATGCTTAACTTCGGTGATCGGACGAGAACCGGTGTATTCATCATGGTATGGCCGTTGGCGCTCATCTAATGTAGGAGCACGGCAGAATTCGCGTTCGGCTTTTCTCCCAACACACAAAATGTTAGTTTTCGGCCGCATTTGACGAAAGCGCTTCCTTCCGCAACCGCCAGTTCCTCGAGGACGGCGCGGGGAGGCGCGCCCGGCGTCCCAGCAGAGTGACGGCCGAATTGGCGGGCGCACCGCCGCGTGTGTGAGACGCACTGCTGCTCGTTGCACCCCCTGTCATTCGCTGGGTGCGTGCGGCCTTCGACACTAGCGGAGGACGAATCTTGTCCCTGGTGTTCAGCGGAGGGCCTGTGCGGGGTGTGGCAGTGTCGTGCTGGAGGGCCCACTGGTACGATGTGGGCTTCCTCGCCTCGCCTCGCCTCGCCTCACACCAGGTGTCTGCGTAGTTTGCAGTGCATTCGCACCATTCCTATCCCTGTCCCTGACCCCGTCCCGACTTGTCCCGACTTTGCTCGACTGCCGCTCGCTGCCGCTCGGGTCGTGGTCCATATGACAGCGCAAGCACGACAAACGTCTGCGGGACGAGACGAGACGAGACGAGACGACTAAGGAAAAATTCGTGGTTACAAATCAAATTTGGAACTCTACACTCCTACACAAGAATAGGCGGTGACGTATTTCAGAAATCACCTGCCGATTCGTAGTGTTTTGTCGTTTTCAAAGTCTTCTTGGCAAACTTGGTTAGCACATTCTCCCTCAAACTGAGTTAATTACTGCATTTTCGTACCATTACAGTAGTTTAAAAGGCTTAAGGAAGCATCTTTGTCACAACAGAAAGGTAGTTTGAAAATTGGGCTGGCGACATTACAAAAAAAAAAAAAAACAGGAAGGGAGCCAACAGCACCCGGGTTTCCCAGGCGGTCACCCATCCAAGTACTAGCCGGGCCCGATGATGCTTAACTTCGGTGATCGGACGAGAACCGGTGTATTCATCATGGTATGGCCGTTGGCGCTCATCTAATGTAGGAGCACGGCAGAATTCGCGTTCGGCTTTTCTCCCAACACACAAAATGTTAGTTTTCGGCCGCATTTGACGAAAGCGCTTCCTTCCGCAACCGCCAGTTCCTCGAGGACGGCGCGGGGAGGCGCGCCCGGCGTCCCAGCAGAGTGACGGCCGAATTGGCGGGCGCACCGCCGCGTGTGTGAGACGCACTGCTGCTCGTTGCACCCCCTGTCATTCGCTGGGTGCGTGCGGCCTTCGACACTAGCGGAGGACGAATCTTGTCCCTGGTGTTCAGCGGAGGGCCTGTGCGGGGTGTGGCAGTGTCGTGCTGGAGGGCCCACTGGTACGATGTGGGCTTCCTCGCCTCGCCTCGCCTCGCCTCACACCAGGTGTCTGCGTAGTTTGCAGTGCATTCGCACCATTCCTATCCCTGTCCCTGACCCCGTCCCGACTTGTCCCGACTTTGCTCGACTGCCGCTCGCTGCCGCTCGGGTCGTGGTCCATATGACAGCGCAAGCACGACAAACGTCTGCGGGACGAGACGAGACGAGACGAGACGACTAAGGAATAAATTCGTGGTTACAAATCAAATTTGGAACTCTACACTCCTACACAAGAATAGGCGGTGACGTATTTCAGAAATCACCTGCCGATTCGTACTGTTTTGTCGTTTTCAAAGTCTTCTTGGCAAACTTGGTTAGCACATTCTCCCTCAAACTGAGTTAATTACTGCATTTTCGTACCATTACAGTAGTTTAAAAGGCTTAAGGAAGCATCTTTGTCACAACAGAAAGGTAGTTTGAAAATTGGGCTGGCGACATTACAAAAAAAAAAAAAACAGGAAGGGAGCCAACAGCACCCGGGTTTCCCAGGCGGTCACCCATCCAAGTACTAGCCGGGCCCGATGATGCTTAACTTCGGTGATCGGACGAGAACCGGTGTATTCATCATGGTATGGCCGTTGGCGCTCATCTAATGTAGGAGCACGGCAGAATTCGCGTTCGGCTTTTCTCCCAACACACAAAATGTTAGTTTTCGGCCGCATTTGACGAAAGCGCTTCCTTCCGCAACCGCCAGTTCCTCGAGGACGGCGCGGGGAGGCGCGCCCGGCGTCCCAGCAGAGTGACGGCCGAATTGGCGGGCGCACCGCCGCGTGTGTGAGACGCACTGCTGCTCGTTGCACCCCCTGTCATTCGCTGGGTGCGTGCGGCCTTCGACACTAGCGGAGGACGAATCTTGTCCCTGGTGTTCAGCGGAGGGCCTGTGCGGGGTGTGGCAGTGTCGTGCTGGAGGGCCCACTGGTACGATGTGGGCTTCCTCGCCTCGCCTCGCCTCGCCTCGCCTCGCCTCACACCAGGTGTCTGCGTAGTTTGCAGTGCATTCGCACCATTCCTATCCCTGTCCCTGACCCCGTCCCGACTTGTCCCGACTTTGCTCGACTGCCGCTCGCTGCCGCTCGGGTCGTGGTCCATATGACAGCGCAAGCACGACAAACGTCTGCGGGACGAGACGAGACGAGACGAGACGACTAAGGAATAAGTTCGTGGTTACAAATCAAATTTGGAACTCAACACACCTACACAACAATAGGCGGTGACGTATTTCAGAAATCACCTGCCTTTCGTAGTGTTTTGTCGTTTTCAAAGTCTTCTTGGCAAACTTGGTTAGCACATTCTCCCTCAAACTGAGTTAATTACTGCATTTTCGTACCATTACAGTAGTTTAAAAGGCTTAAGGAAGCATCTTTGTCACAACAGAAAGGTAGTTTGAAAATTGGGCTGGCGACATTACAAAAAAAAAAAAACAGGAAGGGAGCCAACAGCACCCGGGTTTCCCAGGCGGTCACCCATCCAAGTACTAGCCGGGCCCGATGATGCTTAACTTCGGTGATCGGACGAGAACCGGTGTATTCATCATGGTATGGCCGTTGGCGCTCATCTAATGTAGGAGCACGGCAGAATTCGCGTTCGGCTTTTCTCCCAACACACAAAATGTTAGTTTTCGGCCGCATTTGACGAAAGCGCTTCCTTCCGCAACCGCCAGTTCCTCGAGGACGGCGCGGGGAGGCGCGCCCGGCGTCCCAGCAGAGTGACGGCCGAATTGGCGGGCGCACCGCCGCGTGTGTGAGACGCACTGCTGCTCGTTGCACCCCCTGTCATTCGCTGGGTGCGTGCGGCCTTCGACACTAGCGGAGGACGAATCTTGTCCCTGGTGTTCAGCGGAGGGCCTGTGCGGGGTGTGGCAGTGTCGTGCTGGAGGGCCCACTGGTACGATGTGGGCTTCCTCGCCTCGCCTCGCCTCGCCTCACACCAGGTGTCTGCGTAGTTTGCAGTGCATTCGCACCATTCCTATCCCTGTCCCTGACCCCGTCCCGACTTGTCCCGACTTTGCTCGACTGCCGCTCGCTGCCGCTCGGGTCGTGGTCCATATGACAGCGCAAGCACGACAAACGTCTGCGGGACGAGACGAGACGAGACGAGACGACTAAGGAATAAATTCGTGGTTACAAATCAAATTTGGAACTCTACACTCCTACACAAGAATAGGCGGTGACGTATTTCAGAAATCACCTGCCGATTCGTACTGTTTTGTCGTTTTCAAAGTCTTCTTGGCAAACTTTGTTAGCACATTCTCCCTCAAACTGAGTTAATTACTGCATTTTCGTACCATTACAGTAGTTTAAAAGGCTTAAGGAAGCATCTTTGTCACAACAGAAAGGTAGTTTGAAAATTGGGCTGGCGACATTACAAAAAAAAAAAAAAACAGGAAGGGAGCCAACAGCACCCGGGTTTCCCAGGCGGTCACCCATCCAAGTACTAGCCGGGCCCGATGATGCTTAACTTCGGTGATCGGACGAGAACCGGTGTATTCATCATGGTATGGCCGTTGGCGCTCATTTAATGTAGGAGCACGGCAGAATTCGCGTTCGGCTTTTCTCCCAACACACAAAATGTTAGTTTTCGGCCGCATTTGACGAAAGCGCTTCCTTCCGCAACCGCCAGTTCCTCGAGGACGGCGCGGGGAGGCGCGCCCGGCGTCCCAGCAGAGTGACGGCCGAATTGGCGGGCGCACCGCCGCGTGTGTGAGACGCACTGCTGCTCGTTGCACCCCCTGTCATTCGCTGGGTGCGTGCGGCCTTCGACACTAGCGGAGGACGAATCTTGTCCCTGGTGTTCAGCGGAGGGCCTGTGCGGGGTGTGGCAGTGTCGTGCTGGAGGGCCCACTGGTACGATGTGGGCTTCCTCGCCTCGCCTCGCCTCGCCTCACACCAGGTGTCTGCGTAGTTTGCAGTGCATTCGCACCATTCCTATCCCTGTCCCTGACCCCGTCCCGACTTGTCCCGACTTTGCTCGACTGCCGCTCGCTGCCGCTCGGGTCGTGGTCCATATGACAGCGCAAGCACGACAAACGTCTGCGGGACGAGACGAGACGAGACGAGACGACTAAGGAATAAGTTCGTGGTTACAAATCAAATTTGGAACTCAACACACCTACACAACAATAGGCGGTGACGTATTTCAGAAATCACCTGCCGATTCGTAGTGTTTTGTCGTTTTCAAAGTCTTCTTGGCAAACTTGGTTAGCACATTCTCCCTCAGACTGAGTTAATTACTGCATTTTCGTACCATTACAGTAGTTTAAAAGGCTTAAGGAAGCATCTTTGTCACAACAGAAAGGTAGTTTGAAAATTGGGCTGGCGACATTACAAAAAAAAAAAAACAGGAAGGGAGCCAACAGCACCCGGGTTTCCCAGGCGGTCACCCATCCAAGTACTAGCCGGGCCCGATGATGCTTAACTTCGGTGATCGGACGAGAACCGGTGTATTCATCATGGTATGGCCGTTGGCGCTCATCTAATGTAGGAGCACGGCAGAATTCGCGTTCGGCTTTTCTCCCAACACACAAAATGTTAGTTTTCGGCCGCATTTGACGAAAGCGCTTCCTTCCGCAACCGCCAGTTCCTCGAGGACGGCGCGGGGAGGCGCGCCCGGCGTCCCAGCAGAGTGACGGCCGAATTGGCGGGCGCACCGCCGCGTGTGTGAGACGCACTGCTGCTCGTTGCACCCCCTGTCATTCGCTGGGTGCGTGCGGCCTTCGACACTAGCGGAGGACGAATCTTGTCCCTGGTGTTCAGCGGAGGGCCTGTGCGGGGTGTGGCAGTGTCGTGCTGGAGGGCCCACTGGTACGATGTGGGCTTCCTCGCCTCGCCTCGCCTCGCCTCACACCAGGTGTCTGCGTAGTTTGCAGTGCATTCGCACCATTCCTATCCCTGTCCCTGACCCCGTCCCGACTTGTCCCGACTTTGCTCGACTGCCGCTCGCTGCCGCTCGGGTCGTGGTCCATATGACAGCGCAGGCACGACAAACGTCTGCGGGACGAGACGAGACGAGACGAGACGAGACGACTAAGGAATAAATTCGTGGTTACAAATCAAATTTGGAACTCTACACTCCTACACAAGAATAGGCGGTGACGTATTTCAGAAATCACCTGCCGATTCGTACTGTTTTGTCGTTTTCAAAGTCTTCTTGGCAAACTTGGTTAGCACATTCTCCCTCAAACTGAGTTAATTACTGCATTTTCGTACCATTACAGTAGTTTAAAAGGCTTAAGGAAGCATCTTTGTCACAACAGAAAGGTAGTTTGAAAATTGAGCTGGCGACATTACAAAAAAAAAAAAACAGGAAGGGAGCCAACAGCACCCGGGTTTCCCAGGCGGTCACCCATCCAAGTACTAGCCGGGCCCGATGATGCTTAACTTCGGTGATCGGACGAGAACCGGTGTATTCATCATGGTATGGCCGTTGGCGCTCATCTAATGTAGGAGCACGGCAGAATTCGCGTTCGGCTTTTCTCCCAACACACAAAATGTTAGTTTTCGGCCGCATTTGACGAAAGCGCTTCCTTCCGCAACCGCCAGTTCCTCGAGGACGGCGCGGGGAGGCGCGCCCGGCGTCCCAGCAGAGTGACGGCCGAATTGGCGGGCGCACCGCCGCGTGTGTGAGACGCACTGCTGCTCGTTGCACCCCCTGTCATTCGCTGGGTGCGTGCGGCCTTCGACACTAGCGGAGGACGAATCTTGTCCCTGGTGTTCAGCGGAGGGCCTGTGCGGGGTGTGGCAGTGTCGTGCTGGAGGGCCCACTGGTACGATGTGGGCTTCCTCGCCTCGCCTCGCCTCGCCTCACACCAGGTGTCTGCGTAGTTTGCAGTGCATTCGCACCATTCCTATCCCTGTCCCTGACCCCGTCCCGACTTGTCCCGACTTTGCTCGACTGCCGCTCGCTGCCGCTCGGGTCGTGGTCCATATGACAGCGCAAGCACGACAAACGTCTGCGGGACGAGACGAGACGAGACGAGACGAGGCGACTAAGGAATAAATTCGTGGTTACAAATCAAATTTGGAACTCTACACTCCTACACAAGAATAGGCGGTGACGTATTTCAGAAATCACCTGCCGATTCGTACTGTTTTGTCGTTTTCAAAGTCTTCTTGGCAAACTTGGTTAGCACATTCTCCCTCAAACTGAGTTAATTACTGCATTTTCGTACCATTACAGTAGTTTAAAAGGCTTAAGGAAGCATCTTTGTCACAACAGAAAGGTAGTTTGAAAATTGGGCTGGCGACATTACAAAAAAAAAAAAAAACAGGAAGGGAGCCAACAGCACCCGGGTTTCCCAGGCGGTCACCCATCCAAGTACTAGCCGGGCCCGATGATGCTTAACTTCGGTGATCGGACGAGAACCGGTGTATTCATCATGGTATGGCCGTTGGCGCTCATCTAATGTAGGAGCACGGCAGAATTCGCGTTCGGCTTTTCTCCCAACACACAAAATGTTAGTTTTCGGCCGCATTTGACGAAAGCGCTTCCTTCCGCAACCGCCAGTTCCTCGAGGACGGCGCGGGGAGGCGCGCCCGGCGTCCCAGCAGAGTGACGGCCGAATTGGCGGGCGCACCGCCGCGTGTGTGAGACGCACTGCTGCTCGTTGCACCCCCTGTCATTCGCTGGGTGCGTGCGGCCTTCGACACTAGCGGAGGACGAATCTTGTCCCTGGTGTTCAGCGGAGGGCCTGTGCGGGGTGTGGCAGTGTCGTGCTGGAGGGCCCACTGGTACGATGTGGGCTTCCTCGCCTCGCCTCGCCTCGCCTCACACCAGGTGTCTGCGTAGTTTGCAGTGCATTCGCACCATTCCTATCCCTGTCCCTGACCCCGTCCCGACTTGTCCCGACTTTGCTCGACTGCCGCTCGCTGCCGCTCGGGTCGTGGTCCATATGACAGCGCAAGCACGACAAACGTCTGCGGGACGAGACGAGACGAGACGAGACGACTAAGGAATAAGTTCGTGGTTACAAATCAAATTTGGAACTCAACACACCTACACAACAATAGGCGGTGACGTATTTCAGAAATCACCTGCCGATTCGTAGTGTTTTGTCGTTTTCAAAGTCTTCTTGGCAAACTTGGTTAGCACATTCTCCCTCAAACTGAGTTAATTACTGCATTTTCGTACCATTACAGTAGTTTAAAAGGCTTAAGGAAGCATCTTTGTCACAACAGAAAGGTAGTTTGAAAATTGGGCTGGCGACATTACAAAAAAAAAAAAACAGGAAGGGAGCCAACAGCACCCGGGTTTCCCAGGCGGTCACCCATCCAAGTACTAGCCGGGCCCGATGATGCTTAACTTCGGTGATCGGACGAGAACCGGTGTATTCATCATGGTATGGCCGTTGGCGCTCATCTAATGTAGGAGCACGGCAGAATTCGCGTTCGGCTTTTCTCCCAACACACAAAATGTTAGTTTTCGGCCGCATTTGACGAAAGCGCTTCCTTCCGCAACCGCCAGTTCCTCGAGGACGGCGCGGGGAGGCGCGCCCGGCGTCCCAGCAGAGTGACGGCCGAATTGGCGGGCGCACCGCCGCGTGTGTGAGACGCACTGCTGCTCGTTGCACCCCCTGTCATTCGCTGGGTGCGTGCGGCCTTCGACACTAGCGGAGGACGAATCTTGTCCCTGGTGTTCAGCGGAGGGCCTGTGCGGGGTGTGGCAGTGTCGTGCTGGAGGGCCCACTGGTACGATGTGGGCTTCCTCGCCTCGCCTCGCCTCGCCTCACACCAGGTGTCTGCGTAGTTTGCAGTGCATTCGCACCATTCCTATCCCTGTCCCTGACCCCGTCCCGACTTGTCCCGACTTTGCTCGACTGCCGCTCGCTGCCGCTCGGGTCGTGGTCCATATGACAGCGCAAGCACGACAAACGTCTGCGGGACGAGACGAGACGAGACGAGACGAGACGACTAAGGAATAAATTCGTGGTTACAAATCAAATTTGGAACTCTACACTCCTACACAAGAATAGGCGGTGACGTATTTCAGAAATCACCTGCCGATTCGTACTGTTTTGTCGTTTTCAAAGTCTTCTTGGCAAACTTGGTTAGCACATTCTCCCTCAAACTGAGTTAATTACTGCATTTTCGTACCATTACAGTAGTTTAAAAGGCTTAAGGAAGCATCTTTGTCACAACAGAAAGGTAGTTTGAAAATTGGGCTGGCGACATTACAAAAAAAAAAAAAAACAGGAAGGGAGCCAACAGCACCCGGGTTTCCCAGGCGGTCACCCATCCAAGTACTAGCCGGGCCCGATGATGCTTAACTTCGGTGATCGGACGAGAACCGGTGTATTCATCATGGTATGGCCGTTGGCGCTCATCTAATGTAGGAGCACGGCAGAATTCGCGTTCGGCTTTTCTCCCAACACACAAAATGTTAGTTTTCGGCCGCATTTGACGAAAGCGCTTCCTTCCGCAACCGCCAGTTCCTCGAGGACGGCGCGGGGAGGCGCGCCCGGCGTCCCAGCAGAGTGACGGCCGAATTGGCGGGCGCACCGCCGCGTGTGTGAAACGCACTGCTGCTCGTTGCACCCCCTGTCATTCGCTGGGTGCGTGCGGCCTTCGACACTAGCGGAGGACGAATCTTGTCCCTGGTGTTCAGCGGAGGGCCTGTGCGGGGTGTGGCAGTGTCGTGCTGGAGGGCCCACTGGTACGATGTGGGCTTCCTCGCCTCGCCTCGCCTCGCCTCACACCAGGTGTCTGCGTAGTTTGCAGTGCATTCGCACCATTCCTATCCCTGTCCCTGACCCCGTCCCGACTTGTCCCGACTTTGCTCGACTGCCGCTCGCTGCCGCTCGGGTCGTGGTCCATATGACAGCGCAAGCACGACAAACGTCTGCGGGACGAGACGAGACGAGACGAGACGACTAGGGAATAAGTTCGTGGTTACAAATCAAATTTGGAACTCAACACACCTACACAACAATAGGCGGTGACGTATTTCAGAAATCACCTGCCGATTCGTAGTGTTTTGTCGTTTTCAAAGTCTTCTTGGCAAACTTGGTTAGCACATTCTCCCTCAAACTGAGTTAATTACTGCATTTTCGTACCATTACAGTAGTTTAAAAGGCTTAAGGAAGCATCTTTGTCACAACAGAAAGGTAGTTTGAAAATTGGGCTGGCGACATTACAAAAAAAAAAAACAGGAAGGGAGCCAACAGCACCCGGGTTTCCCAGGCGGTCACCCATCCAAGTACTAGCCGGGCCCGATGATGCTTAACTTCGGTGATCGGACGAGAACCGGTGTATTCATCATGGTATGGCCGTTGGCGCTCATCTAATGTAGGAGCACGGCAGAATTCGCGTTCGGCTTTTCTCCCAACACACAAAATGTTAGTTTTCGGCCGCATTTGACGAAAGCGCTTCCTTCCGCAACCGCCAGTTCCTCGAGGACGGCGCGGGGAGGCGCGCCCGGCGTCCCAGCAGAGTGACGGCCGAATTGGCGGGCGCACCGCCGCGTGTGTGAGACGCACTGCTGCTCGTTGCACCCCCTGTCATTCGCTGGGTGCGTGCGGCCTTCGACACTAGCGGAGGACGAATCTTGTCCCTGGTGTTCAGCGGAGGGCCTGTGCGGGGTGTGGCAGTGTCGTGCTGGAGGGCCCACTGGTACGATGTGGGCTTCCTCGCCTCGCCTCGCCTCGCCTCACACCAGGTGTCTGCGTAGTTTGCAGTGCATTCGCACCATTCCTATCCCTGTCCCTGACCCCGTCCCGACTTGTCCCGACTTTGCTCGACTGCCGCTCGCTGCCGCTCGGGTCGTGGTCCATATGACAGCGCAGGCACGACAAACGTCTGCGGGACGAGACGAGACGAGACGAGACGAGACGACTAAGGAATAAATTCGTGGTTACAAATCAAATTTGGAACTCTACACTCCTACACAAGAATCGGCGGTGACGTATTTCAGAAATCACCTGCCGATTCGTACTGTTTTGTCGTTTTCAAAGTCTTCTTGGCAAACTTGGTTAGCACATTCTCCCTCAAACTGAGTTAATTACTGCATTTTCGTACCATTACAGTAGTTTAAAAGGCTTAAGGAAGCATCTTTGTCACAACAGAAAGGTAGTTTGAAAATTGGGCTGGCGACATTACAAAAAAAAAAAACAGGAAGGGAGCCAACAGCACCCGGGTTTCCCAGGCGGTCACCCATCCAAGTACTAGCCGGGCCCGATGATGCTTAACTTCGGTGATCGGACGAGAACCGGTGTATTCATCATGGTATGGCCGTTGGCGCTCATCTAATGTAGGAGCACGGCAGAATTCGCGTTCGGCTTTTCTCCCAACACACAAAATGTTAGTTTTCGGCCGCATTTGACGAAAGCGCTTCCTTCCGCAACCGCCAGTTCCTCGAGGACGGCGCGGGGAGGCGCGCCCGGCGTCCCAGCAGAGTGACGGCCGAATTGGCGGGCGCACCGCCGCGTGTGTGAGACGCACTGCTGCTCGTTGCACCCCCTGTCATTCGCTGGGTGCGTGCGGCCTTCGACACTAGCGGAGGACGAATCTTGTCCCTGGTGTTCAGCGGAGGGCCTGTGCGGGGTGTGGCAGTGTCGTGCTGGAGGGCCCACTGGTACGATGTGGGCTTCCTCGCCTCGCCTCGCCTCGCCTCACACCAGGTGTCTGCGTAGTTTGCAGTGCATTCGCACCATTCCTATCCCTGTCCCTGACCCCGTCCCGACTTGTCCCGACTTTGCTCGACTGCCGCTCGCTGCCGCTCGGGTCGTGGTCCATATGACAGCGCAAGCACGACAAACGTCTGCGGGACGAGACGAGACGAGACGAGACGAGACGACTAAGGAATAAATTCGTGGTTACAAATCAAATTTGGAACTCTACACTCCTACACAAGAATAGGCGGTGACGTATTTCAGAAATCACCTGCCGATTCGTACTGTTTTGTCGTTTTCAAAGTCTTCTTGGCAAACTTGGTTAGCACATTCTCCCTCAAACTGAGTTAATTACTGCATTTTCGTACCATTACAGTAGTTTAAAAGGCTTAAGGAAGCATCTTTGTCACAACAGAAAGGTAGTTTGAAAATTGGGCTGGCGACATTACAAAAAAAAAAAAACAGGAAGGGAGCCAACAGCACCCGGGTTTCCCAGGCGGTCACCCATCCAAGTACTAGCCGGGCCCGATGATGCTTAACTTCGGTGATCGGACGAGAACCGGTGTATTCATCATGGTATGGCCGTTGGCGCTCATCTAATGTAGGAGCATGGCAGAATTCGCGTTCGGCTTTTCTCCCAACACACAAAATGTTAGTTTTCGGCCGCATTTGACGAAAGCGCTTCCTTCCGCAACCGCCAGTTCCTCGAGGACGGCGCGGGGAGGCGCGCCCGGCGTCCCAGCAGAGTGACGGCCGAATTGGCGGGCGCACCGCCGCGTGTGTGAGACGCACTGCTGCTCGTTGCACCCCCTGTCATTCGCTGGGTGCGTGCGGCCTTCGACACTAGCGGAGGACGAATCTTGTCCCTGGTGTTCAGCGGAGGGCCTGTGCGGGGTGTGGCAGTGTCGTGCTGGAGGGCCCACTGGTACGATGTGGGCTTCCTCGCCTCGCCTCGCCTCGCCTCACACCAGGTGTCTGCGTAGTTTGCAGTGCATTCGCACCATTCCTATCCCTGTCCCTGACCCCGTCCCGACTTGTCCCGACTTTGCTCGACTGCCGCTCGCTGCCGCTCGGGTCGTGGTCCATATGACAGCGCAGGCACGACAAACGTCTGCGGGACGAGACGAGACGAGACGAGACGAGACGACTAAGGAATAAATTCGTGGTTACAAATCAAATTTGGAACTCTACACTCCTACACAAGAATAGGCGGTGACGTATTTCAGAAATCACCTGCCGATTCGTACTGTTTTGTCGTTTTCAAAGTCTTCTTGGCAAACTTGGTTAGCACATTCTCCCTCAAACTGAGTTAATTACTGCATTTTCGTACCATTACAGTAGTTTAAAAGGCTTAAGGAAGCATCTTTGTCACAACAGAAAGGTAGTTTGAAAATTGGGCTGGCGACATTACAAAAAAAAAAAAAACAGGAAGGGAGCCAACAGCACCCGGGTTTCCCAGACGGTCACCCATCCAAGTACTAGCCGGGCCCGATGATGCTTAACTTCGGTGATCGGACGAGAACCGGTGTATTCATCATGGTATGGCCGTTGGCGCTCATCTAATGTAGGAGCACGGCAGAATTCGCGTTCGGCTTTTCTCCCAACACACAAAATGTTAGTTTTCGGCCGCATTTGACGAAAGCGCTTCCTTCCGCAACCGCCAGTTCCTCGAGGACGGCGCGGGGAGGCGCGCCCGGCGTCCCAGCAGAGTGACGGCCGAATTGGCGGGCGCACCGCCGCGTGTGTGAGACGCACTGCTGCTCGTTGCACCCCCTGTCATTCGCTGGGTGCGTGCGGCCTTCGACACTAGCGGAGGACGAATCTTGTCCCTGGTGTTCAGCGGAGGGCCTGTGCGGGGTGTGGCAGTGTCGTGCTGGAGGGCCCACTGGTACGATGTGGGCTTCCTCGCCTCGCCTCGCCTCGCCTCGCCTCGCCTCACACCAGGTGTCTGCGTAGTTTGCAGTGCATTCGCACCATTCCTATCCCTGTCCCTGACCCCGTCCCGACTTGTCCCGACTTTGCTCGACTGCCGCTCGCTGCCGCTCGGGTCGTGGTCCATATGACAGCGCAAGCACGACAAACGTCTGCGGGACGAGACGAGACGAGACGAGACGACTAAGGAATAAGTTCGTGGTTACAAATCAAATTTGGAACTCAACACACCTACACAACAATAGGCGGTGACGTATTTCAGAAATCACCTGCCGATTCGTAGTGTTTTGTCGTTTTCAAAGTCTTCTTGGCAAACTTGGTTAGCACATTCTCCCTCAAACTGAGTTAATTACTGCATTTTCGTACCATTACAGTAGTTTAAAAGGCTTAAGGAAGCATCTTTGTCACAACAGAAAGGTAGTTTGAAAATTGGGCTGGCGACATTACAAAAAAAAAAAAAACAGGAAGGGAGCCAACAGCACCCGGGTTTCCCAGGCGGTCACCCATCCAAGTACTAGCCGGGCCCGATGATGCTTAACTTCGGTGATCGGACGAGAACCGGTGTATTCATCATGGTATGGCCGTTGGCGCTCATCTAATGTAGGAGCACGGCAGAATTCGCGTTCGGCTTTTCTCCCAACTCACAAAATGTTAGTTTTCGGCCGCATTTGACGAAAGCGCTTCCTTCCGCAACCGCCAGTTCCTCGAGGACGGCGCGGGGAGGCGCGCCCGGCGTCCCAGCAGAGTGACGGCCGAATTGGCGGGCGCACCGCCGCGTGTGTGAGACGCACTGCTGCTCGTTGCACCCCCTGTCATTCGCTGGGTGCGTGCGGCCTTCGACACTAGCGGAGGACGAATCTTGTCCCTGGTGTTCAGCGGAGGGCCTGTGCGGGGTGTGGCAGTGTCGTGCTGGAGGGCCCACTGGTACGATGTGGGCTTCCTCGCCTCGCCTCGCCTCGCCTCACACCAGGTGTCTGCGTAGTTTGCAGTGCATTCGCACCATTCCTATCCCTGTCCCTGACCCCGTCCCGACTTGTCCCGACTTTGCTCGACTGCCGCTCGCTGCCGCTCGGGTCGTGGTCCATATGACAGCGCAGGCACGACAAACGTCTGCGGGACGAGACGAGACGAGACGAGACGAGACGACTAAGGAATAAATTCGTGGTTACAAATCAAATTTGGAACTCTACACTCCTACACAAGAATAGGCGGTGACGTATTTCAGAAATCACCTGCCGATTCGTACTGTTTTGTCGTTTTCAAAGTCTTCTTGGCAAACTTGGTTAGCACATTCTCCCTCAAACTGAGTTAATTACTGCATTTTCGTACCATTACAGTAGTTTAAAAGGCTTAAGGAAGCATCTTTGTCACAACAGAAAGGTAGTTTGAAAATTGGGCTGGCGACATTACAAAAAAAAAAAAACAGGAAGGGAGCCAACAGCACCCGGGTTTCCCAGACGGTCACCCATCCAAGTACTAGCCGGGCCCGATGATGCTTAACTTCGGTGATCGGACGAGAACCGGTGTATTCATCATGGTATGGCCGTTGGCGCTCATCTAATGTAGGAGCACGGCAGAATTCGCGTTCGGCTTTTCTCCCAACACACAAAATGTTAGTTTTCGGCCGCATTTGACGAAAGCGCTTCCTTCCGCAACCGCCAGTTCCTCGAGGACGGCGCGGGGAGGCGCGCCCGGCGTCCCAGCAGAGTGACGGCCGAATTGGCGGGCGCACCGCCGCGTGTGTGAGACGCACTGCTGCTCGTTGCACCCCCTGTCATTCGCTGGGTGCGTGCGGCCTTCGACACTAGCGGAGGACGAATCTTGTCCCTGGTGTTCAGCGGAGGGCCTGTGCGGGGTGTGGCAGTGTCGTGCTGGAGGGCCCACTGGTACGATGTGGGCTTCCTCGCCTCGCCTCGCCTCGCCTCGCCTCGCCTCACACCAGGTGTCTGCGTAGTTTGCAGTGCATTCGCACCATTCCTATCCCTGTCCCTGACCCCGTCCCGACTTGTCCCGACTTTGCTCGACTGCCGCTCGCTGCCGCTCGGGTCGTGGTCCATATGACAGCGCAAGCACGACAAACGTCTGCGGGACGAGACGAGACGAGACGAGACGACTAAGGAATAAGTTCGTGGTTACAAATCAAATTTGGAACTCAACACACCTACACAACAATAGGCGGTGACGTATTTCAGAAATCACCTGCCGATTCGTAGTGTTTTGTCGTTTTCAAAGTCTTCTTGGCAAACTTGGTTAGCACATTCTCCCTCAAACTGAGTTAATTACTGCATTTTCGTACCATTACAGTAGTTTAAAAGGCTTAAGGAAGCATCTTTGTCACAACAGAAAGGTAGTTTGAAAATTGGGCTGGCGACATTACAAAAAAAAAAAAACAGGAAGGGAGCCAACAGCACCCGGGTTTCCCAGGCGGTCACCCATCCAAGTACTAGCCGGGCCCGATGATGCTTAACTTCGGTGATCGGACGAGAACCGGTGTATTCATCATGGTATGGCCGTTGGCGCTCATCTAATGTAGGAGCACGGCAGAATTCGCGTTCGGCTTTTCTCCCAACACACAAAATGTTAGTTTTCGGCCGCATTTGACGAAAGCGCTTCCTTCCGCAACCGCCAGTTCCTCGAGGACGGCGCGGGGAGGCGCGCCCGGCGTCCCAGCAGAGTGACGGCCGAATTGGCGGGCGCACCGCCGCGTGTGTGAGACGCACTGCTGCTCGTTGCACCCCCTGTCATTCGCTGGGTGCGTGCGGCCTTCGACACTAGCGGAGGACGAATCTTGTCCCTGGTGTTCAGCGGAGGGCCTGTGCGGGGTGTGGCAGTGTCGTGCTGGAGGGCCCACTGGTACGATGTGGGCTTCCTCGCCTCGCCTCGCCTCGCCTCACACCAGGTGTCTGCGTAGTTTGCAGTGCATTCGCACCATTCCTATCCCTGTCCCTGACCCCGTCCCGACTTGTCCCGACTTTGCTCGACTGCCGCTCGCTGCCGCTCGGGTCGTGGTCCATATGACAGCGCAAGCACGACAAACGTCTGCGGGACGAGACGAGACGAGACGAGACGACTAAGGAATAAGTTCGTGGTTACAAATCAAATTTGGAACTCTACACTCCTACACAAGAATAGGCGGTGACGTATTTCAGAAATCACCTGCCGATTCGTACTGTTTTGTCGTTTTCAAAGTCTTCTTGGCAAACTTGGTTAGCACATTCTCCCTCAAACTGAGTTAATTACTGCATTTTCGTACCATTACAGTAGTTTAAAAGGCTTAAGGAAGCATCTTTGTCACAACAGAAAGGTAGTTTGAAAATTGGGCTGGCGACATTACAAAAAAAAAAAAACAGGAAGGGAGCCAACAGCACCCGGGTTTCCCAGACGGTCACCCATCCAAGTACTAGCCGGGCCCGATGATGCTTAACTTCGGTGATCGGACGAGAACCGGTGTATTCATCATGGTATGGCCGTTGGCGCTCATCTAATGTAGGAGCACGGCAGAATTCGCGTTCGGCTTTTCTCCCAACACACAAAATGTTAGTTTTCGGCCGCATTTGACGAAAGCGCTTCCTTCCGCAACCGCCAGTTCCTCGAGGACGGCGCGGGGAGGCGCGCCCGGCGTCCCAGCAGAGTGACGGCCGAATTGGCGGGCGCACCGCCGCGTGTGTGAGACGCACTGCTGCTCGTTGCACCCCCTGTCATTCGCTGGGTGCGTGCGGCCTTCGACACTAGCGGAGGACGAATCTTGTCCCTGGTGTTCAGCGGAGGGCCTGTGCGGGGTGTGGCAGTGTCGTGCTGGAGGGCCCACTGGTACGATGTGGGCTTCCTCGCCTCGCCTCGCCTCGCCTCGCCTCGCCTCACACCAGGTGTCTGCGTAGTTTGCAGTGCATTCGCACCATTCCTATCCCTGTCCCTGACCCCGTCCCGACTTGTCCCGACTTTGCTCGACTGCCGCTCGCTGCCGCTCGGGTCGTGGTCCATATGACAGCGCAAGCACGACAAACGTCTGCGGGACGAGACGAGACGAGACGAGACGACTAAGGAATAAGTTCGTGGTTACAAATCAAATTTGGAACTCAACACACCTACACAACAATAGGCGGTGACGTATTTCAGAAATCACCTGCCGATTCGTAGTGTTTTGTCGTTTTCAAAGTCTTCTTGGCAAACTTGGTTAGCACATTCTCCCTCAAACTGAGTTAATTACTGCATTTTCGTACCATTACAGTAGTTTAAAAGGCTTAAGGAAGCATCTTTGTCACAACAGAAAGGTAGTTTGAAAATTGGGCTGGCGACATTACAAAAAAAAAAAAACAGGAAGGGAGCCAACAGCACCCGGGTTTCCCAGGCGGTCACCCATCCAAGTACTAGCCGGGCCCGATGATGCTTAACTTCGGTGATCGGACGAGAACCGGTGTATTCATCATGGTATGGCCGTTGGCGCTCATCTAATGTAGGAGCACGGCAGAATTCGCGTTCGGCTTTTCTCCCAACACACAAAATGTTAGTTTTCGGCCGCATTTGACGAAAGCGCTTCCTTCCGCAACCGCCAGTTCCTCGAGGACGGCGCGGGGAGGCGCGCCCGGCGTCCCAGCAGAGTGACGGCCGAATTGGCGGGCGCACCGCCGCGTGTGTGAGACGCACTGCTGCTCGTTGCACCCCCTGTCATTCGCTGGGTGCGTGCGGCCTTCGACACTAGCGGAGGACGAATCTTGTCCCTGGTGTTCAGCGGAGGGCCTGTGCGGGGTGTGGCAGTGTCGTGCTGGAGGGCCCACTGGTACGATGTGGGCTTCCTCGCCTCGCCTCGCCTCGCCTCACACCAGGTGTCTGCGTAGTTTGCAGTGCATTCGCACCATTCCTATCCCTGTCCCTGACCCCGTCCCGACTTGTCCCGACTTTGCTCGACTGCCGCTCGCTGCCGCTCGGGTCGTGGTCCATATGACAGCGCAAGCACGACAAACGTCTGCGGGACGAGACGAGACGAGACGAGACGAGGCGACTAAGGAATAAATTCGTGGTTACAAATCAAATTTGGAACTCTACACTCCTACACAACAATAGGCGGTGACGTATTTCAGAAATCACCTGCCGATTCGTACTGTTTTGTCGTTTTCAAAGTCTTCTTGGCAAACTTGGTTAGCACATTCTCCCTCAAACTGAGTTAATTACTGCATTTTCGTACCATTACAGTAGTTTAAAAGGCTTAAGGAAGCATCTTTGTCACAACAGAAAGGTAGTTTGAAAATTGGGCTGGCGACATTACAAAAAAAAAAAAAACAGGAAGGGAGCCAACAGCACCCGGGTTTCCCAGGCGGTCACCCATCCAAGTACTAGCCGGGCACGATGATGCTTAACTTCGGTGATCGGACGAGAACCGGTGTATTCATCATGGTATGGCCGTTGGCGCTCATCTAATGTAGGAGCACGGCAGAATTCGCGTTCGGCTTTTCTCCCAACTCACAAAATGTTAGTTTTCGGCCGCATTTGACGAAAGCGCTTCCTTCCGCAACCGCCAGTTCCTCGAGGACGGCGCGGGGAGGCGCGCCCGGCGTCCCAGCAGAGTGACGGCCGAATTGGCGGGCGCACCGCCGCGTGTGTGAGACGCACTGCTGCTCGTTGCACCCCCTGTCATTCGCTGGGTGCGTGCGGCCTTCGACACTAGCGGAGGACGAATCTTGTCCCTGGTGTTCAGCGGAGGGCCTGTGCGGGGTGTGGCAGTGTCGTGCTGGAGGGCCCACTGGTACGATGTGGGCTTCCTCGCCTCGCCTCGCCTCGCCTCACACCAGGTGTCTGCGTAGTTTGCAGTGCATTCGCACCATTCCTATCCCTGTCCCTGACCCCGTCCCGACTTGTCCCGACTTTGCTCGACTGCCGCTCGCTGCCGCTCGGGTCGTGGTCCATATGACAGCGCAAGCACGACAAACGTCTGCGGGACGAGACGAGACGAGACGAGACGACTAAGGAATAAGTTCGTGGTTACAAATCAAATTTGGAACTCAACACACCTACACAACAATAGGCGGTGACGTATTTCAGAAATCACCTGCCGATTCGTAGTGTTTTGTCGTTTTCAAAGTCTTCTTGGCAAACTTGGTTAGCACATTCTCCCTCAAACTGAGTTAATTACTGCATTTTCGTACCATTACAGTAGTTTAAAAGGCTTAAGGAAGCATCTTTGTCACAACAGAAAGGTAGTTTGAAAATTGGGCTGGCGACATTACAAAAAAAAAAAAACAGGAAGGGAGCCAACAGCACCCGGGTTTCCCAGGCGGTCACCCATCCAAGTACTAGCCGGGCCCGATGATGCTTAACTTCGGTGATCGGACGAGAACCGGTGTATTCATCATGGTATGGCCGTTGGCGCTCATCTAATGTAGGAGCACGGCAGAATTCGCGTTCGGCTTTTCTCCCAACACACAAAATGTTAGTTTTCGGCCGCATTTGACGAAAGCGCTTCCTTCCGCAACCGCCAGTTCCTCGAGGACGGCGCGGGGAGGCGCGCCCGGCGTCCCAGCAGAGTGACGGCCGAATTGGCGGGCGCACCGCCGCGTGTGTGAGACGCACTGCTGCTCGTTGCACCCCCTGTCATTCGCTGGGTGCGTGCGGCCTTCGACACTAGCGGAGGACGAATCTTGTCCCTGGTGTTCAGCGGAGGGCCTGTGCGGGGTGTGGCAGTGTCGTGCTGGAGGGCCCACTGGTACGATGTGGGCTTCCTCGCCTCGCCTCGCCTCGCCTCACACCAGGTGTCTGCGTAGTTTGCAGTGCATTCGCACCATTCCTATCCCTGTCCCTGACCCCGTCCCGACTTGTCCCGACTTTGCTCGACTGCCGCTCGCTGCCGCTCGGGTCGTGGTCCATATGACAGCGCAAGCACGACAAACGTCTGCGGGACGAGACGAGACGAGACGAGACGAGACGACTAAGGAATAAATTCGTGGTTACAAATCAAATTTGGAACTCTACACTCCTACACAAGAATAGGCGGTGACGTATTTCAGAAATCACCTGCCGATTCGTAGTGTTTTGTCGTTTTCAAAGTCTTCTTGGCAAACTTGGTTAGCACATTCTCCCTCAAACTGAGTTAATTACTGCATTTTCGTACCATTACAGTAGTTTAAAAGGCTTAAGGAAGCATCTTTGTCACAACAGAAAGGTAGTTTGAAAATTGGGCTGGCGACATTACAAAAAAAAAAAAACAGGAAGGGAGCCAACAGCACCCGGGTTTCCCAGGCGGTCACCCATCCAAGTACTAGCCGGGCCCGATGATGCTTAACTTCGGTGATCGGACGAGAACCGGTGTATTCATCATGGTATGGCCGTTGGCGCTCATCTAATGTAGGAGCACGGCAGAATTCGCGTTCGGCTTTTCTCCCAACACACAAAATGTTAGTTTTCGGCCGCATTTGACGAAAGCGCTTCCTTCCGCAACCGCCAGTTCCTCGAGGACGGCGCGGGGAGGCGCGCCCGGCGTCCCAGCAGAGTGACGGCCGAATTGGCGGGCGCACCGCCGCGTGTGTGAGACGCACTGCTGCTCGTTGCACCCCCTGTCATTCGCTGGGTGCGTGCGGCCTTCGACACTAGCGGAGGACGAATCTTGTCCCTGGTGTTCAGCGGAGGGCCTGTGCGGGGTGTGGCAGTGTCGTGCTGGAGGGCCCACTGGTACGATGTGGGCTTCCTCGCCTCGCCTCGCCTCGCCTCACACCAGGTGTCTGCGTAGTTTGCAGTGCATTCGCACCATTCCTATCCCTGTCCCTGACCCCGTCCCGACTTGTCCCGACTTTGCTCGACTGCCGCTCGCTGCCGCTCGGGTCGTGGTCCATATGACAGCGCAAGCACGACAAACGTCTGCGGGACGAGACGAGACGAGACGAGACGAGACGACTAAGGAATAAATTCGTGGTTACAAATCATATTTGGAACTCTACACTCCTACACAAGAATAGGCGGTGACGTATTTCAGAAATCACCTGCCGATTCGTACTGTTTTGTCGTTTTCAAAGTCTTCTTGGCAAACTTGGTTAGCACATTCTCCCTCAAACTGAGTTAATTACTGCATTTTCGTACCATTACAGTAGTTTAAAAGGCTTAAGGAAGCATCTTTGTCACAACAGAAAGGTAGTTTGAAAATTGGGCTGGCGACATTACAAAAAAAAAAAAACAGGAAGGGAGCCAACAGCACCCGGGTTTCCCAGACGGTCACCCATCCAAGTACTAGCCGGGCCCGATGATGCTTAACTTCGGTGATCGGACGAGAACCGGTGTATTCATCATGGTATGGCCGTTGGCGCTCATCTAATGTAGGAGCACGGCAGAATTCGCGTTCGGCTTTTCTCCCAACACACAAAATGTTAGTTTTCGGCCGCATTTGACGAAAGCGCTTCCTTCCGCAACCGCCAGTTCCTCGAGGACGGCGCGGGGAGGCGCGCCCGGCGTCCCAGCAGAGTGACGGCCGAATTGGCGGGCGCACCGCCGCGTGTGTGAGACGCACTGCTGCTCGTTGCACCCCCTGTCATTCGCTGGGTGCGTGCGGCCTTCGACACTAGCGGAGGACGAATCTTGTCCCTGGTGTTCAGCGGAGGGCCTGTGCGGGGTGTGGCAGTGTCGTGCTGGAGGGCCCACTGGTACGATGTGGGCTTCCTCGCCTCGCCTCGCCTCGCCTCGCCTCGCCTCACACCAGGTGTCTGCGTAGTTTGCAGTGCATTCGCACCATTCCTATCCCTGTCCCTGACCCCGTCCCGACTTGTCCCGACTTTGCTCGACTGCCGCTCGCTGCCGCTCGGGTCGTGGTCCATATGACAGCGCAAGCACGACAAACGTCTGCGGGACGAGACGAGACGAGACGAGACGACTAAGGAATAAGTTCGTGGTTACAAATCAAATTTGGAACTCAACACACCTACACAACAATAGGCGGTGACGTATTTCAGAAATCACCTGCCGATTCGTAGTGTTTTGTCGTTTTCAAAGTCTTCTTGGCAAACTTGGTTAGCACATTCTCCCTCAAACTGAGTTAATTACTGCATTTTCGTACCATTACAGTAGTTTAAAAGGCTTAAGGAAGCATCTTTGTCACAACAGAAAGGTAGTTTGAAAATTGGGCTGGCGACATTACAAAAAAAAAAAAAACAGGAAGGGAGCCAACAGCACCCGGGTTTCCCAGGCGGTCACCCATCCAAGTACTAGCCGGGCCCGATGATGCTTAACTTCGGTGATCGGACGAGAACCGGTGTATTCATCATGGTATGGCCGTTGGCGCTCATCTAATGTAGGAGCACGGCAGAATTCGCGTTCGGCTTTTCTCCCAACTCACAAAATGTTAGTTTTCGGCCGCATTTGACGAAAGCGCTTCCTTCCGCAACCGCCAGTTCCTCGAGGACGGCGCGGGGAGGCGCGCCCGGCGTCCCAGCAGAGTGACGGCCGAATTGGCGGGCGCACCGCCGCGTGTGTGAGACGCACTGCTGCTCGTTGCACCCCCTGTCATTCGCTGGGTGCGTGCGGCCTTCGACACTAGCGGAGGACGAATCTTGTCCCTGGTGTTCAGCGGAGGGCCTGTGCGGGGTGTGGCAGTGTCGTGCTGGAGGGCCCACTGGTACGATGTGGGCTTCCTCGCCTCGCCTCGCCTCGCCTCACACCAGGTGTCTGCGTAGTTTGCAGTGCATTCGCACCATTCCTATCCCTGTCCCTGACCCCGTCCCGACTTGTCCCGACTTTGCTCGACTGCCGCTCGCTGCCGCTCGGGTCGTGGTCCATATGACAGCGCAGGCACGACAAACGTCTGCGGGACGAGACGAGACGAGACGAGACGAGACGACTAAGGAATAAATTCGTGGTTACAAATCAAATTTGGAACTCTACACTCCTACACAAGAATAGGCGGTGACGTATTTCAGAAATCACCTGCCGATTCGTACTGTTTTGTCGTTTTCAAAGTCTTCTTGGCAAACTTGGTTAGCACATTCTCCCTCAAACTGAGTTAATTACTGCATTTTCGTACCATTACAGTAGTTTAAAAGGCTTAAGGAAGCATCTTTGTCACAACAGAAAGGTAGTTTGAAAATTGGGCTGGCGACATTACAAAAAAAAAAAAACAGGAAGGGAGCCAACAGCACCCGGGTTTCCCAGACGGTCACCCATCCAAGTACTAGCCGGGCCCGATGATGCTTAACTTCGGTGATCGGACGAGAACCGGTGTATTCATCATGGTATGGCCGTTGGCGCTCATCTAATGTAGGAGCACGGCAGAATTCGCGTTCGGCTTTTCTCCCAACACACAAAATGTTAGTTTTCGGCCGCATTTGACGAAAGCGCTTCCTTCCGCAACCGCCAGTTCCTCGAGGACGGCGCGGGGAGGCGCGCCCGGCGTCCCAGCAGAGTGACGGCCGAATTGGCGGGCGCACCGCCGCGTGTGTGAGACGCACTGCTGCTCGTTGCACCCCCTGTCATTCGCTGGGTGCGTGCGGCCTTCGACACTAGCGGAGGACGAATCTTGTCCCTGGTGTTCAGCGGAGGGCCTGTGCGGGGTGTGGCAGTGTCGTGCTGGAGGGCCCACTGGTACGATGTGGGCTTCCTCGCCTCGCCTCGCCTCGCCTCGCCTCGCCTCACACCAGGTGTCTGCGTAGTTTGCAGTGCATTCGCACCATTCCTATCCCTGTCCCTGACCCCGTCCCGACTTGTCCCGACTTTGCTCGACTGCCGCTCGCTGCCGCTCGGGTCGTGGTCCATATGACAGCGCAAGCACGACAAACGTCTGCGGGACGAGACGAGACGAGACGAGACGACTAAGGAATAAGTTCGTGGTTACAAATCAAATTTGGAACTCAACACACCTACACAACAATAGGCGGTGACGTATTTCAGAAATCACCTGCCGATTCGTAGTGTTTTGTCGTTTTCAAAGTCTTCTTGGCAAACTTGGTTAGCACATTCTCCCTCAAACTGAGTTAATTACTGCATTTTCGTACCATTACAGTAGTTTAAAAGGCTTAAGGAAGCATCTTTGTCACAACAGAAAGGTAGTTTGAAAATTGGGCTGGCGACATTACAAAAAAAAAAAAACAGGAAGGGAGCCAACAGCACCCGGGTTTCCCAGGCGGTCACCCATCCAAGTACTAGCCGGGCCCGATGATGCTTAACTTCGGTGATCGGACGAGAACCGGTGTATTCATCATGGTATGGCCGTTGGCGCTCATCTAATGTAGGAGCACGGCAGAATTCGCGTTCGGCTTTTCTCCCAACACACAAAATGTTAGTTTTCGGCCGCATTTGACGAAAGCGCTTCCTTCCGCAACCGCCAGTTCCTCGAGGACGGCGCGGGGAGGCGCGCCCGGCGTCCCAGCAGAGTGACGGCCGAATTGGCGGGCGCACCGCCGCGTGTGTGAGACGCACTGCTGCTCGTTGCACCCCCTGTCATTCGCTGGGTGCGTGCGGCCTTCGACACTAGCGGAGGACGAATCTTGTCCCTGGTGTTCAGCGGAGGGCCTGTGCGGGGTGTGGCAGTGTCGTGCTGGAGGGCCCACTGGTACGATGTGGGCTTCCTCGCCTCGCCTCGCCTCGCCTCACACCAGGTGTCTGCGTAGTTTGCAGTGCATTCGCACCATTCCTATCCCTGTCCCTGACCCCGTCCCGACTTGTCCCGACTTTGCTCGACTGCCGCTCGCTGCCGCTCGGGTCGTGGTCCATATGACAGCGCAAGCACGACAAACGTCTGCGGGACGAGACGAGACGAGACGAGACGACTAAGGAATAAGTTCGTGGTTACAAATCAAATTTGGAACTCTACACTCCTACACAAGAATAGGCGGTGACGTATTTCAGAAATCACCTGCCGATTCGTACTGTTTTGTCGTTTTCAAAGTCTTCTTGGCAAACTTGGTTAGCACATTCTCCCTCAAACTGAGTTAATTACTGCATTTTCGTACCATTACAGTAGTTTAAAAGGCTTAAGGAAGCATCTTTGTCACAACAGAAAGGTAGTTTGAAAATTGGGCTGGCGACATTACAAAAAAAAAAAAACAGGAAGGGAGCCAACAGCACCCGGGTTTCCCAGACGGTCACCCATCCAAGTACTAGCCGGGCCCGATGATGCTTAACTTCGGTGATCGGACGAGAACCGGTGTATTCATCATGGTATGGCCGTTGGCGCTCATCTAATGTAGGAGCACGGCAGAATTCGCGTTCGGCTTTTCTCCCAACACACAAAATGTTAGTTTTCGGCCGCATTTGACGAAAGCGCTTCCTTCCGCAACCGCCAGTTCCTCGAGGACGGCGCGGGGAGGCGCGCCCGGCGTCCCAGCAGAGTGACGGCCGAATTGGCGGGCGCACCGCCGCGTGTGTGAGACGCACTGCTGCTCGTTGCACCCCCTGTCATTCGCTGGGTGCGTGCGGCCTTCGACACTAGCGGAGGACGAATCTTGTCCCTGGTGTTCAGCGGAGGGCCTGTGCGGGGTGTGGCAGTGTCGTGCTGGAGGGCCCACTGGTACGATGTGGGCTTCCTCGCCTCGCCTCGCCTCGCCTCGCCTCGCCTCACACCAGGTGTCTGCGTAGTTTGCAGTGCATTCGCACCATTCCTATCCCTGTCCCTGACCCCGTCCCGACTTGTCCCGACTTTGCTCGACTGCCGCTCGCTGCCGCTCGGGTCGTGGTCCATATGACAGCGCAAGCACGACAAACGTCTGCGGGACGAGACGAGACGAGACGAGACGACTAAGGAATAAGTTCGTGGTTACAAATCAAATTTGGAACTCAACACACCTACACAACAATAGGCGGTGACGTATTTCAGAAATCACCTGCCGATTCGTAGTGTTTTGTCGTTTTCAAAGTCTTCTTGGCAAACTTGGTTAGCACATTCTCCCTCAAACTGAGTTAATTACTGCATTTTCGTACCATTACAGTAGTTTAAAAGGCTTAAGGAAGCATCTTTGTCACAACAGAAAGGTAGTTTGAAAATTGGGCTGGCGACATTACAAAAAAAAAAAAACAGGAAGGGAGCCAACAGCACCCGGGTTTCCCAGGCGGTCACCCATCCAAGTACTAGCCGGGCCCGATGATGCTTAACTTCGGTGATCGGACGAGAACCGGTGTATTCATCATGGTATGGCCGTTGGCGCTCATCTAATGTAGGAGCACGGCAGAATTCGCGTTCGGCTTTTCTCCCAACACACAAAATGTTAGTTTTCGGCCGCATTTGACGAAAGCGCTTCCTTCCGCAACCGCCAGTTCCTCGAGGACGGCGCGGGGAGGCGCGCCCGGCGTCCCAGCAGAGTGACGGCCGAATTGGCGGGCGCACCGCCGCGTGTGTGAGACGCACTGCTGCTCGTTGCACCCCCTGTCATTCGCTGGGTGCGTGCGGCCTTCGACACTAGCGGAGGACGAATCTTGTCCCTGGTGTTCAGCGGAGGGCCTGTGCGGGGTGTGGCAGTGTCGTGCTGGAGGGCCCACTGGTACGATGTGGGCTTCCTCGCCTCGCCTCGCCTCGCCTCACACCAGGTGTCTGCGTAGTTTGCAGTGCATTCGCACCATTCCTATCCCTGTCCCTGACCCCGTCCCGACTTGTCCCGACTTTGCTCGACTGCCGCTCGCTGCCGCTCGGGTCGTGGTCCATATGACAGCGCAAGCACGACAAACGTCTGCGGGACGAGACGAGACGAGACGAGACGAGGCGACTAAGGAATAAATTCGTGGTTACAAATCAAATTTGGAACTCTACACTCCTACACAACAATAGGCGGTGACGTATTTCAGAAATCACCTGCCGATTCGTACTGTTTTGTCGTTTTCAAAGTCTTCTTGGCAAACTTGGTTAGCACATTCTCCCTCAAACTGAGTTAATTACTGCATTTTCGTACCATTACAGTAGTTTAAAAGGCTTAAGGAAGCATCTTTGTCACAACAGAAAGGTAGTTTGAAAATTGGGCTGGCGACATTACAAAAAAAAAAAAAACAGGAAGGGAGCCAACAGCACCCGGGTTTCCCAGGCGGTCACCCATCCAAGTACTAGCCGGGCACGATGATGCTTAACTTCGGTGATCGGACGAGAACCGGTGTATTCATCATGGTATGGCCGTTGGCGCTCATCTAATGTAGGAGCACGGCAGAATTCGCGTTCGGCTTTTCTCCCAACTCACAAAATGTTAGTTTTCGGCCGCATTTGACGAAAGCGCTTCCTTCCGCAACCGCCAGTTCCTCGAGGACGGCGCGGGGAGGCGCGCCCGGCGTCCCAGCAGAGTGACGGCCGAATTGGCGGGCGCACCGCCGCGTGTGTGAGACGCACTGCTGCTCGTTGCACCCCCTGTCATTCGCTGGGTGCGTGCGGCCTTCGACACTAGCGGAGGACGAATCTTGTCCCTGGTGTTCAGCGGAGGGCCTGTGCGGGGTGTGGCAGTGTCGTGCTGGAGGGCCCACTGGTACGATGTGGGCTTCCTCGCCTCGCCTCGCCTCGCCTCACACCAGGTGTCTGCGTAGTTTGCAGTGCATTCGCACCATTCCTATCCCTGTCCCTGACCCCGTCCCGACTTGTCCCGACTTTGCTCGACTGCCGCTCGCTGCCGCTCGGGTCGTGGTCCATATGACAGCGCAAGCACGACAAACGTCTGCGGGACGAGACGAGACGAGACGAGACGACTAAGGAATAAGTTCGTGGTTACAAATCAAATTTGGAACTCAACACACCTACACAACAATAGGCGGTGACGTATTTCAGAAATCACCTGCCGATTCGTAGTGTTTTGTCGTTTTCAAAGTCTTCTTGGCAAACTTGGTTAGCACATTCTCCCTCAAACTGAGTTAATTACTGCATTTTCGTACCATTACAGTAGTTTAAAAGGCTTAAGGAAGCATCTTTGTCACAACAGAAAGGTAGTTTGAAAATTGGGCTGGCGACATTACAAAAAAAAAAAAACAGGAAGGGAGCCAACAGCACCCGGGTTTCCCAGGCGGTCACCCATCCAAGTACTAGCCGGGCCCGATGATGCTTAACTTCGGTGATCGGACGAGAACCGGTGTATTCATCATGGTATGGCCGTTGGCGCTCATCTAATGTAGGAGCACGGCAGAATTCGCGTTCGGCTTTTCTCCCAACACACAAAATGTTAGTTTTCGGCCGCATTTGACGAAAGCGCTTCCTTCCGCAACCGCCAGTTCCTCGAGGACGGCGCGGGGAGGCGCGCCCGGCGTCCCAGCAGAGTGACGGCCGAATTGGCGGGCGCACCGCCGCGTGTGTGAGACGCACTGCTGCTCGTTGCACCCCCTGTCATTCGCTGGGTGCGTGCGGCCTTCGACACTAGCGGAGGACGAATCTTGTCCCTGGTGTTCAGCGGAGGGCCTGTGCGGGGTGTGGCAGTGTCGTGCTGGAGGGCCCACTGGTACGATGTGGGCTTCCTCGCCTCGCCTCGCCTCGCCTCACACCAGGTGTCTGCGTAGTTTGCAGTGCATTCGCACCATTCCTATCCCTGTCCCTGACCCCGTCCCGACTTGTCCCGACTTTGCTCGACTGCCGCTCGCTGCCGCTCGGGTCGTGGTCCATATGACAGCGCAAGCACGACAAACGTCTGCGGGACGAGACGAGACGAGACGAGACGAGACGACTAAGGAATAAATTCGTGGTTACAAATCAAATTTGGAACTCTACACTCCTACACAAGAATAGGCGGTGACGTATTTCAGAAATCACCTGCCGATTCGTAGTGTTTTGTCGTTTTCAAAGTCTTCTTGGCAAACTTGGTTAGCACATTCTCCCTCAAACTGAGTTAATTACTGCATTTTCGTACCATTACAGTAGTTTAAAAGGCTTAAGGAAGCATCTTTGTCACAACAGAAAGGTAGTTTGAAAATTGGGCTGGCGACATTACAAAAAAAAAAAAACAGGAAGGGAGCCAACAGCACCCGGGTTTCCCAGGCGGTCACCCATCCAAGTACTAGCCGGGCCCGATGATGCTTAACTTCGGTGATCGGACGAGAACCGGTGTATTCATCATGGTATGGCCGTTGGCGCTCATCTAATGTAGGAGCACGGCAGAATTCGCGTTCGGCTTTTCTCCCAACACACAAAATGTTAGTTTTCGGCCGCATTTGACGAAAGCGCTTCCTTCCGCAACCGCCAGTTCCTCGAGGACGGCGCGGGGAGGCGCGCCCGGCGTCCCAGCAGAGTGACGGCCGAATTGGCGGGCGCACCGCCGCGTGTGTGAGACGCACTGCTGCTCGTTGCACCCCCTGTCATTCGCTGGGTGCGTGCGGCCTTCGACACTAGCGGAGGACGAATCTTGTCCCTGGTGTTCAGCGGAGGGCCTGTGCGGGGTGTGGCAGTGTCGTGCTGGAGGGCCCACTGGTACGATGTGGGCTTCCTCGCCTCGCCTCGCCTCGCCTCACACCAGGTGTCTGCGTAGTTTGCAGTGCATTCGCACCATTCCTATCCCTGTCCCTGACCCCGTCCCGACTTGTCCCGACTTTGCTCGACTGCCGCTCGCTGCCGCTCGGGTCGTGGTCCATATGACAGCGCAAGCACGACAAACGTCTGCGGGACGAGACGAGACGAGACGAGACGAGACGACTAAGGAATAAATTCGTGGTTACAAATCATATTTGGAACTCTACACTCCTACACAAGAATAGGCGGTGACGTATTTCAGAAATCACCTGCCGATTCGTACTGTTTTGTCGTTTTCAAAGTCTTCTTGGCAAACTTGGTTAGCACATTCTCCCTCAAACTGAGTTAATTACTGCATTTTCGTACCATTACAGTAGTTTAAAAGGCTTAAGGAAGCATCTTTGTCACAACAGAAAGGTAGTTTGAAAATTGGGCTGGCGACATTACAAAAAAAAAAAAACAGGAAGGGAGCCAACAGCACCCGGGTTTCCCAGACGGTCACCCATCCAAGTACTAGCCGGGCCCGATGATGCTTAACTTCGGTGATCGGACGAGAACCGGTGTATTCATCATGGTATGGCCGTTGGCGCTCATCTAATGTAGGAGCACGGCAGAATTCGCGTTCGGCTTTTCTCCCAACACACAAAATGTTAGTTTTCGGCCGCATTTGACGAAAGCGCTTCCTTCCGCAACCGCCAGTTCCTCGAGGACGGCGCGGGGAGGCGCGCCCGGCGTCCCAGCAGAGTGACGGCCGAATTGGCGGGCGCACCGCCGCGTGTGTGAGACGCACTGCTGCTCGTTGCACCCCCTGTCATTCGCTGGGTGCGTGCGGCCTTCGACACTAGCGGAGGACGAATCTTGTCCCTGGTGTTCAGCGGAGGGCCTGTGCGGGGTGTGGCAGTGTCGTGCTGGAGGGCCCACTGGTACGATGTGGGCTTCCTCGCCTCGCCTCGCCTCGCCTCGCCTCGCCTCACACCAGGTGTCTGCGTAGTTTGCAGTGCATTCGCACCATTCCTATCCCTGTCCCTGACCCCGTCCCGACTTGTCCCGACTTTGCTCGACTGCCGCTCGCTGCCGCTCGGGTCGTGGTCCATATGACAGCGCAAGCACGACAAACGTCTGCGGGACGAGACGAGACGAGACGAGACGACTAAGGAATAAGTTCGTGGTTACAAATCAAATTTGGAACTCAACACACCTACACAACAATAGGCGGTGACGTATTTCAGAAATCACCTGCCGATTCGTAGTGTTTTGTCGTTTTCAAAGTCTTCTTGGCAAACTTGGTTAGCACATTCTCCCTCAAACTGAGTTAATTACTGCATTTTCGTACCATTACAGTAGTTTAAAAGGCTTAAGGAAGCATCTTTGTCACAACAGAAAGGTAGTTTGAAAATTGGGCTGGCGACATTACAAAAAAAAAAAAACAGGAAGGGAGCCAACAGCACCCGGGTTTCCCAGGCGGTCACCCATCCAAGTACTAGCCGGGCCCGATGATGCTTAACTTCGGTGATCGGACGAGAACCGGTGTATTCATCATGGTATGGCCGTTGGCGCTCATCTAATGTAGGAGCACGGCAGAATTCGCGTTCGGCTTTTCTCCCAACACACAAAATGTTAGTTTTCGGCCGCATTTGACGAAAGCGCTTCCTTCCGCAACCGCCAGTTCCTCGAGGACGGCGCGGGGAGGCGCGCCCGGCGTCCCAGCAGAGTGACGGCCGAATTGGCGGGCGCACCGCCGCGTGTGTGAGACGCACTGCTGCTCGTTGCACCCCCTGTCATTCGCTGGGTGCGTGCGGCCTTCGACACTAGCGGAGGACGAATCTTGTCCCTGGTGTTCAGCGGAGGGCCTGTGCGGGGTGTGGCAGTGTCGTGCTGGAGGGCCCACTGGTACGATGTGGGCTTCCTCGCCTCGCCTCGCCTCGCCTCACACCAGGTGTCTGCGTAGTTTGCAGTGCATTCGCACCATTCCTATCCCTGTCCCTGACCCCGTCCCGACTTGTCCCGACTTTGCTCGACTGCCGCTCGCTGCCGCTCGGGTCGTGGTCCATATGACAGCGCAAGCACGACAAACGTCTGCGGGACGAGACGAGACGAGACGAGACGACTAAGGAATAAGTTCGTGGTTACAAATCAAATTTGGAACTCAACACACCTACACAACAATAGGCGGTGACGTATTTCAGAAATCACCTGCCGATTCGTAGTGTTTTGTCGTTTTCAAAGTCTTCTTGGCAAACTTGGTTAGCACATTCTCCCTCAAACTGAGTTAATTACTGCATTTTCGTACCATTACAGTAGTTTAAAAGGCTTAAGGAAGCATCTTTGTCACAACAGAAAGGTAGTTTGAAAATTGGGCTGGCGACATTACAAAAAAAAAAAAAACAGGAAGGGAGCCAACAGCACCCGGGTTTCCCAGGCGGTCACCCATCCAAGTACTAGCCGGGCCCGATGATGCTTAACTTCGGTGATCGGACGAGAACCGGTGTATTCATCATGGTATGGCCGTTGGCGCTCATCTAATGTAGGAGCACGGCAGAATTCGCGTTCGGCTTTTCTCCCAACACACAAAATGTTAGTTTTCGGCCGCATTTGACGAAAGCGCTTCCTTCCGCAACCGCCAGTTCCTCGAGGACGGCGCGGGGAGGCGCGCCCGGCGTCCCAGCAGAGTGACGGCCGAATTGGCGGGCGCACCGCCGCGTGTGTGAGACGCACTGCTGCTCTTTGCACCCCCTGTCATTCGCTGGGTGCGTGCGGCCTTCGACACTAGCGGAGGACGAATCTTGTCCCTGGTGTTCAGCGGAGGGCCTGTGCGGGGTGTGGCAGTGTCGTGCTGGAGGGCCCACTGGTACGATGTGGGCTTCCTCGCCTCGCCTCGCCTCGCCTCACACCAGGTGTCTGCGTAGTTTGCAGTGCATTCGCACCATTCCTATCCCTGTCCCTGACCCCGTCCCGACTTGTCCCGACTTTGCTCGACTGCCGCTCGCTGCCGCTCGGGTCGTGGTCCATATGACAGCGCAAGCACGACAAACGTCTGCGGGACGAGACGAGACGAGACGAGACGAGGCGACTAAGGAATAAATTCGTGGTTACAAATCAAATTTGGAACTCTACACTCCTACACAACAATAGGCGGTGACGTATTTCAGAAATCACCTGCCGATTCGTACTGTTTTGTCGTTTTCAAAGTCTTCTTGGCAAACTTGGTTAGCACATTCTCCCTCAAACTGAGTTAATTACTGCATTTTCGTACCATTACAGTAGTTTAAAAGGCTTAAGGAAGCATCTTTGTCACAACAGAAAGGTAGTTTGAAAATTGGGCTGGCGACATTACAAAAAAAAAAAAAACAGGAAGGGAGCCAACAGCACCCGGGTTTCCCAGGCGGTCACCCATCCAAGTACTAGCCGGGCACGATGATGCTTAACTTCGGTGATCGGACGAGAACCGGTGTATTCATCATGGTATGGCCGTTGGCGCTCATCTAATGTAGGAGCACGGCAGAATTCGCGTTCGGCTTTTCTCCCAACTCACAAAATGTTAGTTTTCGGCCGCATTTGACGAAAGCGCTTCCTTCCGCAACCGCCAGTTCCTCGAGGACGGCGCGGGGAGGCGCGCCCGGCGTCCCAGCAGAGTGACGGCCGAATTGGCGGGCGCACCGCCGCGTGTGTGAGACGCACTGCTGCTCGTTGCACCCCCTGTCATTCGCTGGGTGCGTGCGGCCTTCGACACTAGCGGAGGACGAATCTTGTCCCTGGTGTTCAGCGGAGGGCCTGTGCGGGGTGTGGCAGTGTCGTGCTGGAGGGCCCACTGGTACGATGTGGGCTTCCTCGCCTCGCCTCGCCTCGCCTCACACCAGGTGTCTGCGTAGTTTGCAGTGCATTCGCACCATTCCTATCCCTGTCCCTGACCCCGTCCCGACTTGTCCCGACTTTGCTCGACTGCCGCTCGCTGCCGCTCGGGTCGTGGTCCATATGACAGCGCAAGCACGACAAACGTCTGCGGGACGAGACGAGACGAGACGAGACGACTAAGGAATAAGTTCGTGGTTACAAATCAAATTTGGAACTCAACACACCTACACAACAATAGGCGGTGACGTATTTCAGAAATCACCTGCCGATTCGTAGTGTTTTGTCGTTTTCAAAGTCTTCTTGGCAAACTTGGTTAGCACATTCTCCCTCAAACTGAGTTAATTACTGCATTTTCGTACCATTACAGTAGTTTAAAAGGCTTAAGGAAGCATCTTTGTCACAACAGAAAGGTAGTTTGAAAATTGGGCTGGCGACATTACAAAAAAAAAAAAACAGGAAGGGAGCCAACAGCACCCGGGTTTCCCAGGCGGTCACCCATCCAAGTACTAGCCGGGCCCGATGATGCTTAACTTCGGTGATCGGACGAGAACCGGTGTATTCATCATGGTATGGCCGTTGGCGCTCATCTAATGTAGGAGCACGGCAGAATTCGCGTTCGGCTTTTCTCCCAACACACAAAATGTTAGTTTTCGGCCGCATTTGACGAAAGCGCTTCCTTCCGCAACCGCCAGTTCCTCGAGGACGGCGCGGGGAGGCGCGCCCGGCGTCCCAGCAGAGTGACGGCCGAATTGGCGGGCGCACCGCCGCGTGTGTGAGACGCACTGCTGCTCGTTGCACCCCCTGTCATTCGCTGGGTGCGTGCGGCCTTCGACACTAGCGGAGGACGAATCTTGTCCCTGGTGTTCAGCGGAGGGCCTGTGCGGGGTGTGGCAGTGTCGTGCTGGAGGGCCCACTGGTACGATGTGGGCTTCCTCGCCTCGCCTCGCCTCGCCTCACACCAGGTGTCTGCGTAGTTTGCAGTGCATTCGCACCATTCCTATCCCTGTCCCTGACCCCGTCCCGACTTGTCCCGACTTTGCTCGACTGCCGCTCGCTGCCGCTCGGGTCGTGGTCCATATGACAGCGCAAGCACGACAAACGTCTGCGGGACGAGACGAGACGAGACGAGACGACTAAGGAATAAGTTCGTGGTTACAAATCAAATTTGGAACTCAACACACCTACACAACAATAGGCGGTGACGTATTTCAGAAATCACCTGCCGATTCGTAGTGTTTTGTCGTTTTCAAAGTCTTCTTGGCAAACTTGGTTAGCACATTCTCCCTCAAACTGAGTTAATTACTGCATTTTCGTACCATTACAGTAGTTTAAAAGGCTTAAGGAAGCATCTTTGTCACAACAGAAAGGTAGTTTGAAAATTGGGCTGGCGACATTACAAAAAAAAAAAAACAGGAAGGGAGCCAACAGCACCCGGGTTTCCCAGGCGGTCACCCATCCAAGTACTAGCCGGGCCCGATGATGCTTAACTTCGGTGATCGGACGAGAACCGGTGTATTCATCATGGTATGGCCGTTGGCGCTCATCTAATGTAGGAGCACGACAGAATTCGCGTTCGGCTTTTCTCCCAACACACAAAATGTTAGTTTTCGGCCGCATTTGACGAAAGCGCTTCCTTCCGCAACCGCCAGTTCCTCGAGGACGGCGCGGGGAGGCGCGCCCGGCGTCCCAGCAGAGTGACGGCCGAATTGGCGGGCGCACCGCCGCGTGTGTGAGACGCACTGCTGCTCGTTGCACCCCCTGTCATTCGCTGGGTGCGTGCGGCCTTCGACACTAGCGGAGGACGAATCTTGTCCCTGGTGTTCAGCGGAGGGCCTGTGCGGGGTGTGGCAGTGTCGTGCTGGAGGGCCCACTGGTACGATGTGGGCTTCCTCGCCTCGCCTCGCCTCGCCTCACACCAGGTGTCTGCGTAGTTTGCAGTGCATTCGCACCATTCCTATCCCTGTCCCTGACCCCGTCCCGACTTGTCCCGACTTTGCTCGACTGCCGCTCGCTGCCGCTCGGGTCGTGGTCCATATGACAGCGCAAGCACGACAAACGTCTGCGGGACGAGACGAGACGAGACGAGACGAGACGACTAAGGAATAAATTCGTGGTTACAAATCAAATTTGGAACTCTACACTCCTACACAAGAATAGGCGGTGACGTATTTCAGAAATCACCTGCCGATTCGTAGTGTTTTGTCGTTTTCAAAGTCTTCTTGGCAAACTTGGTTAGCACATTCTCCCTCAAACTGAGTTAATTACTGCATTTTCGTACCATTACAGTAGTTTAAAAGGCTTAAGGAAGCATCTTTGTCACAACAGAAAGGTAGTTTGAAAATTGGGCTGGCGACATTACAAAAAAAAAAAACAGGAAGGGAGCCAACAGCACCCGGGTTTCCCAGGCGGTCACCCATCCAAGTACTAGCCGGGCCCGATGATGCTTAACTTCGGTGATCGGACGAGAACCGGTGTATTCATCATGGTATGGCCGTTGGCGCTCATCTAATGTAGGAGCACGGCAGAATTCGCGTTCGGCTTTTCTCCCAACACACAAAATGTTAGTTTTCGGCCGCATTTGACGAAAGCGCTTCCTTCCGCAACCGCCAGTTCCTCGAGGACGGCGCGGGGAGGCGCGCCCGGCGTCCCAGCAGAGTGACGGCCGAATTGGCGGGCGCACCGCCGCGTGTGTGAGACGCACTGCTGCTCGTTGCACCCCCTGTCATTCGCTGGGTGCGTGCGGCCTTCGACACTAGCGGAGGACGAATCTTGTCCCTGGTGTTCAGCGGAGGGCCTGTGCGGGGTGTGGCAGTGTCGTGCTGGAGGGCCCACTGGTACGATGTGGGCTTCCTCGCCTCGCCTCGCCTCGCCTCACACCAGGTGTCTGCGTAGTTTGCAGTGCATTCGCACCATTCCTATCCCTGTCCCTGACCCCGTCCCGACTTGTCCCGACTTTGCTCGACTGCCGCTCGCTGCCGCTCGGGTCGTGGTCCATATGACAGCGCAAGCACGACAAACGTCTGCGGGACGAGACGAGACGAGACGAGACGACTAAGGAATAAGTTCGTGGTTACAAATCAAATTTGGAACTCAACACACCTACACAACAATAGGCGGTGACGTATTTCAGAAATCACCTGCCGATTCGTAGTGTTTTGTCGTTTTCAAAGTCTTCTTGGCAAACTTGGTTAGCACATTCTCCCTCAAACTGAGTTAATTACTGCATTTTCGTACCATTACAGTAGTTTAAAAGGCTTAAGGAAGCATCTTTGTCACAACAGAAAGGTAGTTTGAAAATTGGGCTGGCGACATTACAAAAAAAAAAAAACAGGAAGGGAGCCAACAGCACCCGGGTTTCCCAGGCGGTCACCCATCCAAGTACTAGCCGGGCCCGATGATGCTTAACTTCGGTGATCGGACGAGAACCGGTGTATTCATCATGGTATGGCCGTTGGCGCTCATCTAATGTAGGAGCACGACAGAATTCGCGTTCGGCTTTTCTCCCAACACACAAAATGTTAGTTTTCGGCCGCATTTGACGAAAGCGCTTCCTTCCGCAACCGCCAGTTCCTCGAGGACGGCGCGGGGAGGCGCGCCCGGCGTCCCAGCAGAGTGACGGCCGAATTGGCGGGCGCACCGCCGCGTGTGTGAGACGCACTGCTGCTCGTTGCACCCCCTGTCATTCGCTGGGTGCGTGCGGCCTTCGACACTAGCGGAGGACGAATCTTGTCCCTGGTGTTCAGCGGAGGGCCTGTGCGGGGTGTGGCAGTGTCGTGCTGGAGGGCCCACTGGTACGATGTGGGCTTCCTCGCCTCGCCTCGCCTCGCCTCACACCAGGTGTCTGCGTAGTTTGCAGTGCATTCGCACCATTCCTATCCCTGTCCCTGACCCCGTCCCGACTTGTCCCGACTTTGCTCGACTGCCGCTCGCTGCCGCTCGGGTCGTGGTCCATATGACAGCGCAAGCACGACAAACGTCTGCGGGACGAGACGAGACGAGACGAGACGAGACGACTAAGGAATAAATTCGTGGTTACAAATCAAATTTGGAACTCTACACTCCTACACAAGAATAGGCGGTGACGTATTTCAGAAATCACCTGCCGATTCGTAGTGTTTTGTCGTTTTCAAAGTCTTCTTGGCAAACTTGGTTAGCACATTCTCCCTCAAACTGAGTTAATTACTGCATTTTCGTACCATTACAGTAGTTTAAAAGGCTTAAGGAAGCATCTTTGTCACAACAGAAAGGTAGTTTGAAAATTGGGCTGGCGACATTACAAAAAAAAAAAACAGGAAGGGAGCCAACAGCACCCGGGTTTCCCAGGCGGTCACCCATCCAAGTACTAGCCGGGCCCGATGATGCTTAACTTCGGTGATCGGACGAGAACCGGTGTATTCATCATGGTATGGCCGTTGGCGCTCATCTAATGTAGGAGCACGGCAGAATTCGCGTTCGGCTTTTCTCCCAACACACAAAATGTTAGTTTTCGGCCGCATTTGACGAAAGCGCTTCCTTCCGCAACCGCCAGTTCCTCGAGGACGGCGCGGGGAGGCGCGCCCGGCGTCCCAGCAGAGTGACGGCCGAATTGGCGGGCGCACCGCCGCGTGTGTGAGACGCACTGCTGCTCGTTGCACCCCCTGTCATTCGCTGGGTGCGTGCGGCCTTCGACACTAGCGGAGGACGAATCTTGTCCCTGGTGTTCAGCGGAGGGCCTGTGCGGGGTGTGGCAGTGTCGTGCTGGAGGGCCCACTGGTACGATGTGGGCTTCCTCGCCTCGCCTCGCCTCGCCTCACACCAGGTGTCTGCGTAGTTTGCAGTGCATTCGCACCATTCCTATCCCTGTCCCTGACCCCGTCCCGACTTGTCCCGACTTTGCTCGACTGCCGCTCGCTGCCGCTCGGGTCGTGGTCCATATGACAGCGCAAGCACGACAAACGTCTGCGGGACGAGACGAGACGAGACGAGACGACTAAGGAATAAGTTCGTGGTTACAAATCAAATTTGGAACTCAACACACCTACACAACAATAGGCGGTGACGTATTTCAGAAATCACCTGCCGATTCGTACTGTTTTGTCGTTTTCAAAGTCTTCTTGGCAAACTTGGTTAGCACATTCTCCCTCAAACTGAGTTAATTACTGCATTTTCGTACCATTACAGTAGTTTAAAAGGCTTAAGGAAGCATCTTTGTCACAACAGAAAGGTAGTTTGAAAATTGGGCTGGCGACATTACAAAAAAAAAAAAAAAAACAGGAAGGGAGCCAACAGCACCTTTTTTTTTTTTTTGTTTTTTTCGGGCCTCCCATCTCCCCTTATAGCCCGGCCTTTTCGCTCTCCACTAAACGCCTTCTCTTGGCGAGCTTCTCGAGCTATAAAGGTGCTGTTGACTTCTTCAAGAGCCTCTGATTAACGCCCTCCAAAAGTTGCCTCCATCGGCGAGGTGTGCTGGCGTGAATATATGCTGTGGGTTTCCGCTACAAATATCAGAAAAGAATATGCATCCGCCAAGATAAGAAAAGAAACGCAAGGTAATCCGTCTTCCAGACTTCATGCCAAATAATAGAAACAAAAGTGGCTACTGGACGCCGTGGCAACTGGCATCGACAGTGACCTACAACAATGACAACCCGCCAAAGCAACAGTCACGTGGCATCCACCAAAAAAAAAAAAAAAAAAAAAAAAAAAAAAAAAAAAAAAAAAAAAAAGGAAATCCACCGCAAATAAAATAAAGTCCGAAAGAAAACATGTCTCCGCTAACGGCCGACGGATGGTACATGGAGAATAAAACAAACGACGACGCATAGCAATAGGAAAGCCCACATTCAGACACACACCAACTGCGATAAAATGATCACCGCGACTCGGCCCCCTCAGTCGCCGCGAGAAAAGAACAAATATCAAGAAAGAAATAAAGGAGGAACAGAAAGTAAAGCAAACATAAAAGAACGTTTGACGGACAAAGCGCCATTCACATAAATGTAGGTCATGTGTACGGTTTCGTTAATGTACGGTCCATTAGAAACACAACTTTACCAAGCCATAAAATCAGTACCCAAGAAAGGAAGACCGGTGGTAAGCAAGGGTTCGTCATAAACGCCAACAGGAATATTGGCAGTAGTATCAGATAGGAAAAAGAAAAATGTCATGATTGGGTATATAGTCATATCAGGAAAGTGACAATTGAGTGAATGCATGGGCCAAGGCGACATGCAAAAAATTGGCGAAAGTCGATGAATAAGCCTGTCGACCGAGGATCAAACGATGTTCCGCCCACAGGTAAGACAGAAAGTCGACGGCATCAGTCAATTTCAGGGCGAAAATACAATAAACCGCGTGTCCCAAAATCCAAAGAGTAGCATTCCGTTTGGTGGCCGGATACGCTACACACTGAGGCACGATGGCGTCCAAGGCTGTCACCTGCCGCCTGTCCACTCTGTTGATTAGACGCACCATGTCACACGCAATGTCCCAAACAACACGGAATTTCCGACACTCGAATCGGTGTTCGATAGTGTCCTCCTCAGGACACGAATCACAGACACCCGAAGGAATCAGACCGATAGAGTGCAGCTTAGCATTAGTCGGAATTGTGCGGTTGACCACTTTATACCATGTTCCGTGAACGTCGGCAGGAATAACGGCGGTGGCAAGGTTCCGCCACACCATTCGCCAGTCATGCTGAGGCAGCCGATACTCCCATTTATTCCTGCTGGGCGATCCCCGAAGAGCGCGAATAACGTCACCGACATTGCACGCACGGACATCGCCGAGCATCAGATAGCTGTTATACACATAATACCGGCGTACGAAGTTCAACATGGACGGAATATGACTAACCGATACCGGAGCAATCACCGATGGCGGGCGATATGCACGGAACAAGGCAGCCGTCGGACTGCACGGCCCCTTGTCAAGCACCACGGTAGTCCGCTTTACGAAGAGCGCCGCACACTTGTTGCGAAAGTCAACGAAACCCAGCCCTCCCTCCGCCAGACTCAAGGTACAGGTTGCCAGGGAGACCTTAAAAATATCACCCTTCCATAGCAACCAATAGACCGCCTGTTGAAGGGCCCGTTCCAGTTGTTTCGGCACAGGTAGGACTTGTGCCAGATACCACGCTTTGGCCAAAATCTGCGTGTTAATAAGGGCCACCCGTTGACGGAGCGCCAAATTCCGAGAGGCATACAGTTTCGCAACGGCTCTAACCTTATACAACGTGGACCGCCAATTCAGAGCTTCCATACGCTGCGGATTGTCGGTCAGAATGACACCGAGCACTGTCTGTCGTTGCTTGACACAAAACCAGTCGCCGCGAGCAGTACGCAGGCGAGGTGTAAGAGGGAGCAAAACAGTCTTCCGAGGATTGACGATAGCCCCCGTCGCCCTCTCAAATCGCTGTAAAACACCATGCAGCCTGTTAATGTCCTCTGGCTGATCGAGGAACACGCCGAGGTCGTCGGCATACGCTCTACAGATCAGCTGATCTCCACCAATGCGAATGCCCCGGCATTCCTGGGCGATACAGCGGAGGAGCGGATCCAAAGCCAAAGCGAAGAGCGACATAGACAAGGGGCAGCCCTGGCGAACTGAGCGGCTAATAGGTATAACACGACTGGGAATTCCGTTTATTACAACCCGTGACGTGGCATTCCTTAAAATATTGTGCACCATCGTCGTCAGTTTAGGACCAAATCCGAAACCGACCAAGACCTGCCGCAGATAGGTGTGACTAATCCGATCGAAAGCGTTTTTGAAGTCGACCAGCATTATCGCAGCCGTCCGGAGCCTGTGACTTTTTACATATCCGATACAATCCCGGTACGCCAGAACAGCATCGAATATGTTACGGTCCCTGACAGCGCAAGTCTGATGGTCACTCACCACCTTTGGCATAACGTCCGTCAACCTGTGCGTGATACACCGCGCTATAATTTTATAGTCGGCGTTCAGCAAGGTTATAGGACGGACATTGTCGAGATTTGGTGTGGCGGTCGATTTCGGAACGAGTGCAATGCGCCCTTCTGAAAATTCCGCAGGAATAGCAACGCCGTTATGGACCTCATTCATAATGGCAATTAAAACATCACTTAAAGGACTGAAAAATTTTAAATAAAATTCCGCGGGAATCCCGTCCAGTCCAGGGGACCGGCCCCGAGGACTCCGTTTCACAGCTGTATCTAAGTCATCAAGGGTAAAAGGTTCATTTAAACTGGCTCTATCTTGTCGTGTCAACACACGTGGGACCCTCTGCAAAAAATCGCGCAGCGCCCCGGCGTCGACGTCAACCTGTCGAAAGAGCGTCTCAAAGTGCGCGTGAACTTCTCGCTCAATGGCCGCACCATCGGAAGTGGACGTGCCATCTCGCTGGATCCATTTACGGATGGCCAACCGCTCGCGCCGCCGGCGCTCCCTGCTCAGGTGGTAGAGAGAGAGCGGTTCCCCTTCCACGTCACCCACCGGTTGGCTCCGCGCGATAGCCCCAACACCCTTCCGACGTAGATCATCTAGGAGCTTGGCTTTGAATTGATTAAAAACCGGAAGCAACTCAGGTGACGTCGCGACTCGCTGAGCGATATCCTTTAAACAATCCTGGTAAAAACGTGCCGTCGACCGACGCCAATGCGCCGCATCGCGGCTAAAATCGATTAAAAAACGCCGAATAGCCGGCTTGGCGACCGCCACCCACCACCCGATAGTACTGCCGCCATCTCCCTTACCACGCAAGAGCTTGCGCCACAACGCAGTAAATTGAGACGTTAGACTGGCATCGTCCAAAAGGCTACAGTTAAATTTCCAAATAGTGGGGCGCCGAGTAGGGCGCGCACGCGGCAGGAAGAGTTGACACATGTAACCGCAATGGTCTGAAAAAATAACCGGCAACACGTCCGCCTTCCGGACGTGGGCGGCGAGCGGCGAAGACACATAGATCCTGTCTAAGCGACTGTGACCGGTGGCGTAAAAGTGGGTGAAATGCGTCTTGTCCGGATACAGCACACGCCACGTGTCGCGGAGCCGAAAACTGTCGACCAACGTACGTAATTCCTGGCACCAGTTAGGACGCGGCTCCTGATCTCGACCATCGATCACAGCATTAAAATCACCACCGATCACTAAGTCAGTATGATTACGATGGAGAAGTGGACAGAGATCCTGACCATAAAATTTATTCCGCGCTGGCTTGTCACCGGCATGAGCATACACATTAACAAAGGCAAGACCATTGACGGTACATGCTATAGCGCGGCCATTTGGCAATATTTCAATATTGCTAACATCGAATTCAGGACGGATTAAGATAGCAGTACCAGTCTGTTCGTCGGACATTATATTATCAACAACAGTAAAATCAGAAGCGTCAATTAAAAACAACAGAGCCTGACGCGTAACTTCCTGTAAAAATGCCACATGACAGTGGGAGTCATGTAAAAAAGTGAGCAAAGCCGACAACTTGTGCGGGTTACTCAACTTGTTGACATTGATAGTTAAAATATTCCACGAACAACGCTCAGGCTCCATACACAATTAAAATACACAAGCACAAAACGCTCCTCATTTAAAAACAAACAGCAAACATGGACGGAATTTCAGCCACCAAAAAGGATAAAATTTTCTCTAAAAAGACTGAATTGATTCCCGTCAACTGGAGGAGGGAACAACAGAGAATAACAGTGATAGTTAAAATATTCCACGAACAACGCTCAGGCGCCATACACAATTAAAAGACACAAGCACAAAAAACGCCTCATAAAAAACAGACAGCAGACATTGACGGAATTTCAGCCACCAAAAAGGATAAAAGATTCTCGAAAAAGACGGGTGTAATTCCCGTCAACTGGATTAAGGGACAACAAAGAAATCACTAAGTCTCCGCACCACCTTCCACATCCGCCGCCCAGTCAGTGGGGGGGACGGAAGTGGGGGTGGACGCGGTCCCAGAATCGGTGCCACCGGAGGCTGCCGACAAAGGATCAACGACGGGCATCTCCACGTCGGAAGAAGAGGTCGGCACACGCTCAAGGGCAGAAGGACAAACCCGACGCTGGTGGGTGTCTTCAGCCTTCCGTTTCGTCGGCAATGGCGGCGTCGCCACAGCCGAAGCTGTGTCGGTCGGCACAACTGAACCGTCACCAGTGGGCTGCTGACTTAAAACGGTGCGTAAATGTCGAACAGCGACATCACGCTTCTGATCGGCAACGCTGAGATCGTCAGGCAGCGAATGGCGAGAAGCGGCAAGCTGTTGTGGTTGTGATTGCTGTGTCTGACGCCCGCAGCCGGAAGCCGGAGACGGCCGCCGCTCGCGGTCTGCACGTGGGTCCCGACGCGCGACACGCTGTTGTGAGTCCTGCCGACCAACCCGCGACTGCCGGGGAGCGGCGGGCGAACGGTCAACTGGAGACGGACTGCGGTCCTGTCGTGTAAACCCCCTGTCAGAGGAGGGCGACCGACCGACACTACGAGCACGTTGCCTGCTAGAACTGCGAGACGGAAGTTCATCACGCCGCGGTTTCGGAGCCACAAAAATTTCCCGCGATTCCACAACAGCAGTGTGAACAGGAGCACCGGCAGCCACGTCAACTGAGGCAGGCAACGTATCAGAAGATTCCGATACCGTAACAGGCTGCGAAACAGGTTCCGACACTACATCAGTCGCCGACGCGGGCGTGGGTTCAGACACAGACGCAAGTGAAACACGTGGGAAAGACAAACTTTCGTCAGCCTGCACGATAGCCGTAGCAGGCGCGGAAACAGCAGACACAGAAGCAAGGTCACAATCGGGAGTGGACACATCCATGGCAACCGCGGCGTCAGCTAGGTTAGCATCAGCCACGCGGCGCGCGGGTGCGGGGGGGGCTGTACCTAAGACCGTAGCAGCGACAGAGGCAAAGCTGTCCCCGCGCAAACCGTCATCGATCGGTAATTGAGCAGGCCGTTTACGTTTAGGACAGTCCTGCCGGTAATGACCAACGCCACTACAAAATGAACAAGTTTGAGGCTGTCCACTATAAGTCACAAACGCACGGTGGCCGTTAACCAGAATAAAGGACGGAATGTGTTGTCTGACAACCATTTTCACACTCCGCACACCGTTTTCGACTTGAAACAAATATGCAGAGGACCACTTTTCCTTAATCACTGACAAAACGGTACCGTACGGACGCAAATAACGTGAAATAGTATCATTCCGTATTTCAAAAGGCAAGTTAAAGATACGAATTTGCCTAACGCCAAAGCCGGCGTGCGACACAGTCACATTACTAATTTTACCGTCAAGATGTCGAAATTTACGCACACCGTCATTGACAGACACAACAGTATCACACATATCAGGAGATCTCAGTTTCAAAAACACCGAATTAAGGAACGTATCAAACTGTATGCCAAGAACGTCATCGTGCCTTAACATCAAGTCCTCTAATATCCAACGGTGAATTTCGAATGCCGATGGTTTATCAACGGATCGATCAAACTCACATTGTACGTTATTCTGTCTTTCCTCACTATCATCGTATATCATTTCCATTACTTACAGTCAGGTATAAACACAAGCCACGAGGCAGAGGAAGCAGACGACACGCGAGGCGCCGCCGGCCAAGTCGCACACGGAAGTACTGCTCGCTCGGCACCGAGGTGTTGCCAGGCGGGCAGCCAGCCAAGTACTAGCCGGGCCCGATGATGCTTAACTTCGGTGATCGGACGAGAACCGGTGTATTCATCATGGTATGGCCGTTGGCGCTCATCTAATGTAGGAGCACGGCAGAATTCGCGTTCGGCTTTTCTCCCAACACACAAAATGTTAGTTTTCGGCCGCATTTGACGAAAGCGCTTCCTTCCGCAACCGCCAGTTCCTCGAGGACGGCGCGGGGAGGCGCGCCCGGCGTCCCAGCAGAGTGACGGCCGAATTGGCGGGCGCACCGCCGCGTGTGTGAGACGCACTGCTGCTCGTTGCACCCCCTGTCATTCGCTGGGTGCGTGCGGCCTTCGACACTAGCGGAGGACGAATCTTGTCCCTGGTGTTCAGCGGAGGGCCTGTGCGGGGTGTGGCAGTGTCGTGCTGGAGGGCCCACTGGTACGATGTGGGCTTCCTCGCCTCGCCTCGCCTCGCCTCACACCAGGTGTCTGCGTAGTTTGCAGTGCATTCGCACCATTCCTATCCCTGTCCCTGACCCCGTCCCGACTTGTCCCGACATTGCTCGACTGCCGCTCGCTGCCGCTCGGGTCGTGGTCCATATGACAGCGCAAGCACGACAAACGTCTGCGGGACGAGACGAGACGAGACGAGACGAGACGACTAAGGAATAAATTCGTGGTTACAAATCAAATTTGGAACTCTACACTCCTACACAAGAATAGGCGGTGACGTATTTCAGAAATCACCTGCCGATTCGTACTGTTTTGTCGTTTTCAAAGTCTTCTTGGCAAACTTGGTTAGCACATTCTCCCTCAAACTGAGTTAATTACTGCATTTTCGTACCATTACAGTAGTTTAAAAGGCTTAAGGAAGCATCTTTGTCACAACAGAAAGGTAGTTTGAAAATTGGGCTGGCGACATTACAAAAAAAAAAAAAAACAGGAAGGGAGCCAACAGCACCCGGGTTTCCCAGGCGGTCACCCATCCAAGTACTAGCCGGGCCCGATGATGCTTAACTTCGGTGATCGGACGAGAACCGGTGTATTCATCATGGTATGGCCGTTGGCGCTCATCTAATGTAGGAGCACGGCAGAATTCGCGTTCGGCTTTTCTCCCAACACACAAAATGTTAGTTTTCGGCCGCATTTGACGAAAGCGCTTCCTTCCGCAACCGCCAGTTCCTCGAGGACGGCGCGGGGAGGCGCGCCCGGCGTCCCAGCAGAGTGACGGCCGAATTGGCGGGCGCACCGCCGCGTGTGTGAGACGCACTGCTGCTCGTTGCACCCCCTGTCATTCGCTGGGTGCGTCCGGCCTTCGACACTAGCGGAGGACGAATCTTGTCCCTGGTGTTCAGCGGAGGGCCTGTGCGGGGTGTGGCAGTGTCGTGCTGGAGGGCCCACTGGTACGATGTGGGCTTCCTCGCCTCGCCTCGCCTCGCCTCACACCAGGTGTCTGCGTAGTTTGCAGTGCATTCGCACCATTCCTATCCCTGTCCCTGACCCCGTCCCGACTTGTCCCGACTTTGCTCGACTGCCGCACGCTGCCGCTCGGGTCGTGGTCCATATGACAGCGCAAGCACGACAAACGTCTGCGGGACGAGACGAGACGAGACGAGACGACTAAGGAATAAGTTCGTGGTTACAAATCAAATTTGGAACTCAACACACCTACACAACAATAGGCGGTGACGTATTTCAGAAATCACCTGCCGATTCGTAGTGTTTTGTCGTTTTCAAAGTCTTCTTGGCAAACTTGGTTAGCACATTCTCCCTCAAACTGAGTTAATTACTGCATTTTCGTACCATTACAGTAGTTTAAAAGGCTTAAGGAAGCATCTTTGTCACAACAGAAAGGTAGTTTGAAAATTGGGCTGGCGACATTACAAAAAAAAAAAAAGACAGGAAGGGAGCCAACAGCACCCGGGTTTCCCAGGCGGTCACCCATCCAAGTACTAGCCGGGCCCGATGATGCTTAACTTCGGTGATCGGACGAGAACCGGTGTATTCATCATGGTATGGCCGTTGGCGCTCATCTAATGTAGGAGCACGGCAGAATTCGCGTTCGGCTTTTCTCCCAACACACAAAATGTTAGTTTTCGGCCGCATTTGACGAAAGCGCTTCCTTCCGCAACCGCCAGTTCCTCGAGGACGGCGCGGGGAGGTGCGCCCGGCGTCCCAGCAGAGTGACGGCCGAATTGGCGGGCGCACCGCCGCGTGTGTGAGACGCACTGCTACTCGTTGCACCCCCTGTCATTCGCTGGGTGCGTGCGGCCTTCGACACTAGCGGAGGACGAATCTTGTCCCTGGTGTTCAGCGGAGGGCCTGTGCGGGGTGTGGCAGTGTCGTGCTGGAGGGCCCACTGGTACGATGTGGGCTTCCTCGCCTCGCCTCGCCTCGCCTCACACCAGGTGTCTGCGTAGTTTGCAGTGCATTCGCACCATTCCTATCCCTGTCCCTGACCCCGTCCCGACTTGTCCCGACTTTGCTCGACTGCCGCTCGCTGCCGCTCGGGTCGTGGTCCATATGACAGCGCAAGCACGACAAACGTCTGCGGGACGAGACGAGACGAGACGAGACGACTAAGGAATAAGTTCGTGGTTACAAATCAAATTTGGAACTCAACACACCTACACAACAATAGGCGGTGACGTATTTCAGAAATCACCTGCCGATTCGTAGTGTTTTGTCGTTTTCAAAGTCTTCTTGGCAAACTTGGTTAGCACATTCTCCCTCAAACTGAGTTAATTACTGCATTTTCGTACCATTACAGTAGTTTAAAAGGCTTAAGGAAGCATCTTTGTCACAACAGAAAGGTAGTTTGAAAATTGGGCTGGCGACATTACAAAAAAAAAAAAACAGGAAGGGAGCCAACAGCACCCGGGTTTCCCAGGCGGTCACCCATCCAAGTACTAGCCGGGCCCGATGATGCTTAACTTCGGTGATCGGACGAGAACTTTTTTTTTTTTTTTTTTTTAAAAGGCTTAAGGAAGCATCTTTGTCACAACAGAAAGGTAGATTGAAAATTGGGCTGGCGACATAACAAAAAGAAAACAGGAAGGGAGCCAACAGCACCCGGGTTTCCCAGGCGGTAACCCATCCAAGTACTAGCCGGGCCCGATGATGCTTAACTTCGGTGATCGGACGAGAACCGGTGTATTCATCATGGTATGGCCGTTGGCGCTCATCTAATGTAGGAGCACGGCAGAATTCGCGTTCGGCTTTTCTCCCAACACACAAAATGTTAGTTTTCGGCCGCATTTGACGAAAGCGCTTCCTTCCGCAACCGCCAGTTCCTCGAGGACGGCGCGGGGAGGCGCGCCCGGCGTCCCAGCAGAGTGACGGCCGAATTGGCGGGCGCACCGCCGCGTGTGTGAGACGCACTGCTGCTCGTTGCACCCCCTGTCATTCGCTGGGTGCGTGCGGCCTTCGACACTAGCGGAGGACGAATCTTGTCCCTGGTGTTCAGCGGAGGGCCTGTGCGGGGTGTGGCAGTGTCGTGCTGGAGGGCCCACTGGTACGATGTGGGCTTCCTCGCCTCGCCTCGCCTCGCCTCACACCAGGTGTCTGCGTAGTTTGCAGTGCATTCGCACCATTCCTATCCCTGTCCCTGACCCCGTCCCGACTTGTCCCGACTTTGCTCGACTGCCGCTCGCTGCCGCTCGGGTCGTGGTCCATATGACAGCGCAAGCACGACAAACGTCTGCGGGACGAGACGAGACGAGACGAGACGAGACGACTAAGGAATAAATTCGTGGTTACAAATCAAATTTGGAACTCAACACACCTACACAACAATAGGCGGTGACGTATTTCAGAAATCACCTGCCGATTCGTACTGTTTTGTCGTTTTCAAAGTCTTCTTGGCAAACTTGGTTAGCACATTATCCCTCAAACTGAGTTAATTACTGCATTTTCGTACCATTACAGTAGTTTAAAAGGCTTAAGGAAGCATCTTTGTCACAACAGAAAGGTAGTTTGAAAATTGGGCTGGCGACATTACAAAAAAAAAAAAAAACAGGAAGGGAGCCAGCAGCACCCGGGTTTCCCAGGCGGTCACCCATCCACGTACTAGCCGGGCCCGATGTTGCTTAACTTCGGTGATCGGACGAGAACCGTTGTATTCATCATGGTATGGCCGTTGGCGCTCATCTAATGTAGGAGCACGGCAGAATTCGCGTTCGGCTTTTCTCCCAACACACAAAATGTTAGTTTTCGGCCGCATTTGACGAAAGCGCTTCCTTCCGCAACCGCCAGTTCCTCGAGGACGGCGCGGGGAGGCGCGCCCGGCGTCCCAGCAGAGTGACGGCCGAATTGGCGGGCGCACCGCCGCGTGTGTGAGACGCACTGCTGCTCGTTGCACCCCCTGTCATTCGCTGGGCGAGTGCAGCCTTCGACACTAGCGGAGGACGCATCTTGTCCCTGGTGTTCAGCGGAGGGCCTGTGCGGGGTGTGGCAGTGTCGTGCTGGAGGGCCCACTGGTAGCGATGTGGGCTTCCTCGCCTCGCCTCGCCTCGCCTCGCCTCACACCAGGTGTCTGCGTAGTTTGCAGTGCATTCGCACCATTCCTATCCCTGTCCCTGACCCCGTCCCGACTTGTCCCGACTTTGCTCGACTGCCGCTCGCTGCCGCTCGGGTCGTAGTCCATATGACAGCGCAAGCACGACAAACGTCTGCGGGACGAGACGAGACGAGACGACTAAGGAATAAATTCGTGGTTACAAATCAAATTTGGAACTCTACACTCCTACACAACAATAGGCGGTGACGTATTTCAGAAATCACCTGCCGATTCGTACTGTTTTGTCGTTTTCAAAGTCTTTTTGGCAAACTTGGTTAGCACATTCTCCCTCAAACTGAGTTAATTACTGCATTTTCGTACCATTACAGTAGTTTAAAAGGCTTAAGGAAGCATCTTTGTCACAACAGAAAGGTAGTTTGAAATTTGGGATGGCGACATAACAAAAAAAAAAAAAACAGGAAGGGAGCCAACAGCACCCGGGTTTCCCAGGCGGTCACCCATCCAAGTACTAGCCGGGCCCGATGATGCTTAACTTCGGTGATCGGACGAGAACCGGTGTATTCATCATGGTATGGCCGTTGGCGCTCATCTAATGTAGGAGCACGGCAGAATTCGCGTTCGGCTTTTCTCCCAACACACAAAATGTTAGTTTTCGGCCGCATTTGACGAAAGCGCTTCCTTCCGCAACCGCCAGTTCCTCGAGGACGGCGCGGGGAGGCGCGCCCGGCGTCCCAGCAGAGTGACGGCCGAATTGGCGGGCGCACCGCCGCGTGTGTGAGACGCACTGCTACTCGTTGCACCCCCTGTCATTCGCTGGGTGCGTGCGGCCTTCGACACTAGCGGAGGACGAATCTTGTCCCTGGTGTTCAGCGGAGGGCCTGTGCGGGGTGTGGCAGTGTCGTGCTGGAGGGCCCACTGGTACGATGTGGGCTTCCTCGCCTCGCCTCGCCTCGCCTCACACCAGGTGTCTGCGTAGTTTGCAGTGCATTCGCACCATTCCTATCCCTGTCCCTGACCCCGTCCCGACTTGTCCCGACTTTGCTCGACTGCCGCTCGCTGCCGCTCGGGTCGTGGTCCATATGACAGCGCAAGCACGACAAACGTCTGCGGGACGAGACGAGACGAGACGAGACGACTAAGGAATAAGTTCGTGGTTACAAATCAAATTTGGAACTCAACACACCTACACAACAATAGGCAGTGACGTATTTCAGAAATCACCTGCCGATTCGTACTGTTTTGTCGTTTTCAAAGTCTTCTTGGCAAACTTGGTTAGCACATTCTCCCTCAAACTGAGTTAATTACTGCATTTTCGTACCATTACAGTAGTTTAAAAGGCTTAAGGAAGCATCTTTGTCACAACAGAAAGGTAGTTTGAAAATTGGGCTGGCGACATTACAAAAAAAAAAAAAACAGGAACGGAGCCAACAGCACCCGGGTTTCCCAGGCGGTCACCCATCCAAGTACTAGCCGGGCCCGATGATGCTTAACTTCGGTGATCGGACGAGAACCGGTGTATTCATCATGGTATGGCCGTTGGCGCTCATCTAATGTAGGAGCACGGCAAAATTCGCGTTCGGCTTTTCTCCCAACACACAAAATGTTAGTTTTCGGCCGCATTTGACGAAAGCGCTTCCTTCCGCAACCGCCAGTTCCTCGAGGACGGCGCGGGGAGGCGCGCCCGGCGTCCCAGCAGAGTGACGGCCGAATTGGCGGGCGCACCGCCGCGTGTGTGAGACGCACTGCTGCTCGTTGCACCCCCTGTCATTCGCTGGGTGCGTGCGGCCTTCGACACTAGCGGAGGACGAATCTTGTCCCTGGTGTTCAGCGGAGGGCCTGTGCGGGGTGTGGCAGTGTCGTGCTGGAGGGCCCACTGGTACGATGTGGGCTTCCTCGCCTCGCCTCGCCTCGCCTCACACCAGGTGTCTGTGTAGTTTGCAGTGCATTCGCACCATTCCTATCCCTGTCCCTGACCCCGTCCCGACTTGTCCCGACTTTGCTCGACTGCCGCTCGCTGCCGCTCGGGTCGTGGTCCATATGACAGCGCAAGCACGACAAACGTCTGCGGGACGAGACGAGACGAGACGAGACGAGACGAGACGACTAAGGAATAAATTCGTGGTTACAAATCAAATTTGGAACTCTACACTCCTACACAAGAATAGGCGGTGACGTATTTCAGAAATCACCTGCCGATTCGTACTGTTTTGTCGTTTTCAAAGTCTTCTTGGCAAACTTGGTTAGCACATTCTCCCTCAAACTGAGTTAATTACTGCATTTTCGTACCATTACAGTAGTTTAAAAGGCTTAAGGAAGCATCTTTGTCACAACAGAAAGGTAGTTTGAAAATTGGGCTGGCGACATTACAAAAACAAAAAAAACAGGAAGGGAGCCAACAGCACCCGGGTTTCCCAGGCGGTCACCCATCCAAGTACTAGCCGGGCCCGATGATGCTTAACTTCGGTGATCGGACGAGAACCGGTGTATTCATCATGGTATGGCCGTTGGCGCTCATCTAATGTAGGAGCACGGCAGAATTCGCGTTCGGCTTTTCTCCCAACACACAAAATGTTAGTTTTCGGCCGCATTTGACGAAAGCGCTTCCTTCCGCAACCGCCAGTTCCTCGAGGACGGCGCGGGGAGGCGCGCCCGGCGTCCCAGCAGAGTGACGGCCGAATTGGCGGGCGCACCGCCGCGTGTGTGAGACGCACTGCTGCTCGTTGCACCCCCTGTCATTCGCTGGGTGCGTGCGGCCTTCGACACTAGCGGAGGACGAATCTTGTCCCTGGTGTTCAGCGGAGGGCCTGTGCGGGGTGTGGCAGTGTCGTGCTGGAGGGCCCACTGGTACGATGTGGGCTTCCTCGCCTCGCCTCGCCTCGCCTCGCCTCGCCTCACACCAGGTGTCTGCGTAGTTTGCAGTGCATTCGCACCATTCCTATCCCTGTCCCTGACCCCGTCCCGACTTGTCCCGACTTTGCTCGACTGCCGCTCGCTGCCGCTCGGGTCGTGGTCCATATGACAGCGCAAGCACGACAAACGTCTGCGGGACGAGACGAGACGAGACGAGACGACTAAGGAATAAATTCGTGGTTACAAATCAAATTTGGAACTCTACACTCCTACACAAGAATAGGCGGTGACGTATTTCAGAAATCACCTGCCGATTCGTACTGTTTTGTCGTTTTCAAAGTCTTCTTGGCAAACTTGGTTAGCACATTCTCCCTCAAACTGAGTTAATTACTGCATTTTCGTACCATTACAGTAGTTTAAAAGGCTTAAGGAAGCATCTTTGTCACAACAGAAAGGTAGTTTGAAAATTGGGCTGGCGACATTACAAAAAAAAAAAAAAAACAGGAAGGGAGCCAACAGCACCCGGGTTTCCCAGGCGGTCACCCATCCAAGTACTAGCCGGGCCCGATGATGCTTAACTTCGGTGATCGGACGAGAACCGGTGTATTCATCATGGTATGGCCGTTGGCGCTCATCTAATGTAGGAGCACGGCAGAATTCGCGTTCGGCTTTTCTCCCAACACACAAAATGTTAGTTTTCGGCCGCATTTGACGAAAGCGCTTCCTTCCGCAACCGCCAGTTCCTCGAGGACGGCGCGGGGAGGCGCGCCCGGCGTCCCAGCAGAGTGACGGCCGAATTGGCGGGCGCACCGCCGCGTGTGTGAGACGCACTGCTGCTCGTTGCACCCCCTGTCATTCGCTGGGTGCGTGCGGCCTTCGACACTAGCGGAGGACGAATCTTGTCCCTGGTGTTCAGCGGAGGGCCTGTGCGGGGTGTGGCAGTGTCGTGCTGGAGGGCCCACTGGTACGATGTGGGCTTCCTCGCCTCGCCTCGCCTCGCCTCACACCAGGTGTCTGCGTAGTTTGCAGTGCATTCGCACCATTCCTATCCCTGTCCCTGACCCCGTCCCGACTTGTCCCGACTTTGCTCGACTGCCGCTCGCTGCCGCTCGGGTCGTGGTCCATATGACAGCGCAAGCACGACAAACGTCTGCGGGACGAGACGAGACGAGACGAGACGACTAAGGAATAAGTTCGTGGTTACAAATCAAATTTGGAACTCAACACACCTACACAACAATAGGCGGTGACGTATTTCAGAAATCACCTGCCGATTCGTAGTGTTTTGTCGTTTTCAAAGTCTTCTTGGCAAACTTGGTTAGCACATTCTCCCTCAAACTGAGTTAATTACTGCATTTTCGTACCATTACAGTAGTTTAAAAGGCTTAAGGAAGCATCTTTGTCACAACAGAAAGGTAGTTTGAAAATTGGGCTGGCGACATTACAAAAAAAAAAAAAACAGGAAGGGAGCCAACAGCACCCGGGTTTCCCAGGCGGTCACCCATCCAAGTACTAGCCGGGCCCGATGATGCTTAACTTCGGTGATCGGACGAGAACCGGTGTATTCATCATGGTATGGCCGTTGGCGCTCATCTAATGTAGGAGCACGGCAGAATTCGCGTTCGGCTTTTCTCCCAACACACAAAATGTTAGTTTTCGGCCGCATTTGACGAAAGCGCTTCCTTCCGCAACCGCCAGTTCCTCGAGGACGGCGCGGGGAGGCGCGCCCGGCGTCCCAGCAGAGTGACGGCCGAATTGGCGGGCGCACCGCCGCGTGTGTGAGACGCACTGCTGCTCGTTGCACCCCCTGTCATTCGCTGGGTGCGTGCGGCCTTCGACACTAGCGGAGGACGAATCTTGTCCCTGGTGTTCAGCGGAGGGCCTGTGCGGGGTGTGGCAGTGTCGTGCTGGAGGGCCCACTGGTACGATGTGGGCTTCCTCGCCTCGCCTCGCCTCGCCTCACACCAGGTGTCTGCGTAGTTTGCAGTGCATTCGCACCATTCCTATCCCTGTCCCTGTCCCCGTCCCGACTTGTCCCGACTTTGCTCGACTGCCGCTCGCTGCCGCTCGGGTCGTGGTCCATATGACAGCGCAAGCACGACAAACGTCTGCGGGACGAGACGAGACGAGACGAGACGAGACGACTAAGGAATAAATTCGTGGTTACAAATCAAATTTGGAACTCTACACTCCTACACAAGAATAGGCGGTGACGTATTTCAGAAATCACCTGCCGATTCGTACTGTTTTGTCGTTTTCAAAGTCTTCTTGGCAAACTTGGTTAGCACATTCTCCCTCAAACTGAGTTAATTACTGCATTTTCGTACCATTACAGTAGTTTAAAAGGCTTAAGGAAGCATCTTTGTCACAACAGAAAGGTAGTTTGAAAATTGGGCTGGCGACATTACAAAAAAAAAAAAAAACAGGAAGGGAGCCAGCAGCACCCGGGTTTCCCAGGCGGTCACCCATCCACGTACTAGCCGGGCCCGATGTTGCTTAACTTCGGTGATCGGACGAGAACCGTTGTATTCATCATGGTATGGGCGTTGGCGCTCATCTAATGTAGGAGCACGGCAGAATTCGCGTTCGGCTTTTCTCCCAACACACAAAATGTTAGTTTTCGGCCGCATTTGACGAAAGCGCTTCCTTCCGCAACCGCCAGTTCCTCGAGGACGGCGCGGGGAGGCGCGCCCGGCGTCCCAGCAGAGTGACGGCCGAATTGGCGGGCGCACCGCCGCGTATGTGAGACGCACTGCTGCTCGTTGCACCCCCTGTCATTCGCTGGGTGCGTGCGGCCTTCGACACTAGCGGAGGACGAATCTTGTCCCTGGTGTTCAGCGGAGGGCCTGTGCGGGGTGTGGCAGTGTCGTGCTGGAGGGCCCACTGGTACGATGTGGGCTTCCTCGCCTCGCCTCGCCTCGCCTCACACCAGGTGTCTGCGTAGTTTGCAGTGCATTCGCACCATTCCTATCCCTGTCCCTGTCCCCGTCCCGACTTGTCCCGACTTTGCTCGACTGCCGCTCGCTGCCGCTCGGGTCGTGGTCCATATGACAGCGCAAGCACGACAAACGTCTGCGGGACGAGACGAGACGAGACGAGACGAGACGACTAAGGAATAAATTCGTGGTTACAAATCAAATTTGGAACTCTACACTCCTACACAAGAATAGGCGGTGACGTATTTCAGAAATCACCTGCCGATTCGTACTGTTTTGTCGTTTTCAAAGTCTTCTTGGCAATCTTGGTTAGCACATTCTCCCTCAAACTGAGTTAATTACTGCATTTTCGTACCATTACAGTAGTTTAAAAGGCTTAAGGAAGCATCTTTGTCACAACAGAAAGGTAGTTTGAAATTTGGGATGGCGACATAACAAAAAAAAAAAAAAACAGGAAGGGAGCCAACAGCACCCGGGTTTCCCAGGCGGTCACCCATCCAAGTACTAGCCGGGCCCGATGATGCTTAACTTCGGTGATCGGACGAGAACCGGTGTATTCATCATGGTATGGCCGTTGGCGCTCATCTAATGTAGGAGCACGGCAGAATTCGCGTTCGGCTTTTCTCCCAACACACAAAATGTTAGTTTTCGGCCGCATTTGACGAAAGCGCTTCCTTCCGCAACCGCCAGTTCCTCGAGGACGGCGCGGGGAGGCGCGCCCGGCGTCCCAGCAGAGTGACGGCCGAATTGGCGGGCGCACCGCCGCGTGTGTGAGACGCACTGCTGCTCGTTGCACCCCCTGTCATTCGCTGGGCGCGTGCAGCCTTCGACACTAGCGGAAGGCGCATCTTGTCCCTGGTGTTCAGCGGAGGGCCTGTGCGGGGTGTGGCAGTGTCGTGCTGGAGGGCCCAATGGTAGCGGTGTGGGCTTCCTCGCCTCGCCTCGCCTCGCCTCGCCTCGCCTCACACCAGGTGTCTGCGTAGTTTGCAGTGCATTCGCACCATTCCTATCCCTGTCCCTGTCCCCGTCCCGACTTGTCCCGACTTTGCTCGACTGCCGCTCGCTGCCGCTCGGGTCGTGGTCCATATGACAGCGCAAGCACGACAAACGTCTGCGGGACGAGACGAGACGAGACGAGGCGACTAAGGAATAAGTTCGTGGTTACAAATCAAATTTGGAACTCAACACACCTACACAACTATAGGCGGTGACGTATTTCAGAAATCACCTGCCGATTCGTACTGTTTTGTCGTTTTCAAAGTCTTCTTGGCAAACTTGGTTAGCACATTCTCCCTCAAACTGAGTTAATTACTGCATTTTCGTTCCATTACAGTAGTTTAAAAGGCTTAAGGAAGCATCTTTGTCACAACAGAAAGGTAGTTTGAAAATTGGGCTGGCGACATAACAAAAAAAAAACAGTAAGGGAGCCAACAGCACCCGGGTTTCACAGGCGGTCACCCATCCAAGTACTAGCCGGGCCCGATGATGCTTAACTTCGGTGATCGGACGAGAACCGGTGTATTCATCATGGTATGGCCGTTGGCGCTCATCTAATGTAGGAGCACGGCAGAATTCGCGTTCGGCTTTTCTCCCAACACACAAAATGTTAGTTTTCGGCCGCATTTGACGAAAGCGCTTCCTTCCGCAACCGCCAGTTCCTCGAGGACGGCGCGGGGAGGCGCGCCCGGCGTCCCAGCAGAGTGACGGCCGAATTGGCGGGCGCACCGCCGCGTGTGTGAGACGCACTGCTGCTCGTTGCACCCCCTGTCATTCGCTGGGCGCGTGCAGCCTTCGACACTAGCGGAAGGCGCATCTTGTCCCTGGTGTTCAGCGGAGGGCCTGTGCGGGGTGTGGCAGTGTCGTGCTGGAGGGCCCAATGGTAGCGGTGTGGGCTTCCTCGCCTCGCCTCGCCTCGCCTCGCCTCGCCTCACACCAGGTGTCTGCGTAGTTTGCAGTGCATTCGCACCATTCCTATCCCTGTCCCTGTCCCCGTCCCGACTTGTCCCGACTTTGCTCGACTGCCGCTCGCTGCCGCTCGGGTCGTGGTCCATATGACAGCGCAAGCACGACAAACGTCTGCGGGACGAGACGAGACGAGACGAGGCGACTAAGGAATAAGTTCGTGGTTACAAATCAAATTTGGAACTCAACACACCTACACAACTATAGGCGGTGACGTATTTCAGAAATCACCTGCCGATTCGTACTGTTTTGTCGTTTTCAAAGTCTTCTTGGCAAACTTGGTTAGCACATTCTCCCTCAAACTGAGTTAATTACTGCATTTTCGTTCCATTACAGTAGTTTAAAAGGCTTAAGGAAGCATCTTTGTCACAACAGAAAGGTAGTTTGAAAATTGGGCTGGCGACATAACAAAAAAAAAACAGTAAGGGAGCCAACAGCACCCGGGTTTCCCAGGCGGTCACCCATCCAAGTACTAGCCGGGCCCGATGATGCTTAACTTCGGTGATCGGACGAGAACCGGTGTATTCATCATGGTATGGCCGTTGGCGCTCATCTAATGTAGGAGCACGGCAGAATTCGCGTTCGGCTTTTCTCCCAACACACAAAATGTTAGTTTTCGGCCGCATTTGACGAAAGCGCTTCCTTCCGCAACCGCCAGTTCCTCGAGGACGGCGCGGGGAGGCGCGCCCGGCGTCCCAGCAGAGTGACGGCCGAATTGGCGGGCGCACCGCCGCGTGTGTGAGACGCACTGCTGCTCGTTGCACCCCCTGTCATTCGCTGGGCGCGTGCAGCCTTCGACACTAGCGGAGGACGCATCTTGTCCCTGGTGTTCAGCGGAGGGCCTGTGCGGGGTGTGGCAGTGTCGTGCTGGAGGGCCCACTGGTAGCGATGTGGGCTTCCTCGCCTCGCCTCGCCTCGCCTCGCCTCACACCAGGTGTCTGCGTAAGTTTGCAGTGCATTCGCACCATTCCTATCCCTGTCCCTGTCCCCGTCCCGACTTGTCCCGACTTTGCTCGACTGCCGCTCGCTGCCGCTCGGGTCGTAGTCCATATGACAGCGCAAGCACGACAAACGTCTGCGGGACGAGACGAGACGAGACGACTAAGGAATAAATTCGTGGTTACAAATCAAATTTGGAACTCTACACTCCTACACAACAATAGGCGGTGACGTATTTCAGAAATCACCTGCCGATTCGTACTGTTTTGTCGTTTTCAAAGTCTTTTTGGCAATCTTGGTTAGCACATTCTCCCTCAAACTGAGTTAATTACTGCATTTTCGTACCATTACAGTAGTTTAAAAGGCTTAAGGAAGCATCTTTGTCACAACAGAAAGGTAGTTTGAAATTTGGGATGGCGACATAACAAAAAAAAAAAAAAAACAGGAAGGGAGCCAACAGCACCCGGGTTTCCCAGGCGGTCACCCATCCAAGTACTAGCCGGGCCCGATGATGCTTAACTTCGGTGATCGGACGAGAACCGGTGTATTCATCATGGTATGGCCGTTGGCGCTCATCTAATGTAGGAGCACGGCAGAATTCGCGTTCGGCTTTTCTCCCAACACACAAAATGTTAGTTTTCGGCCGCATTTGACGAAAGCGCTTCCTTCCGCAACCGCCAGTTCCTCGAGGACGGCGCGGGGAGGCGCGCCCGGCGTCCCAGCAGAGTGACGGCCGAATTGGCGGGCGCACCGCCGCGTGTGTGAGACGCACTGCTGCTCGTTGCACCCCCTGTCATTCGCTGGGCGCGTGCAGCCTTCGACACTAGCGGAAGGCGCATCTTGTCCCTGGTGTTCAGCGGAGGGCCTGTGCGGGGTGTGGCAGTGTCGTGCTGGAGGGCCCAATGGTAGCGGTGTGGGCTTCCTCGCCTCGCCTCGCCTCGCCTCGCCTCGCCTCACACCAGGTGTCTGCGTAGTTTGCAGTGCATTCGCACCATTCCTATCCCTGTCCCTGTCCCCGTCCCGACTTGTCCCGACTTTGCTCGACTGCCGCTCGCTGCCGCTCGGGTCGTGGTCCATATGACAGCGCAAGCACGACAAACGTCTGCGGGACGAGACGAGACGAGACGAGGCGACTAAGGAATAAGTTCGTGGTTACAAATCAAATTTGGAACTCAACACACCTACACAACTATAGGCGGTGACGTATTTCAGAAATCACCTGCCGATTCGTACTGTTTTGTCGTTTTCAAAGTCTTCTTGGCAAACTTGGTTAGCACATTCTCCCTCAAACTGAGTTAATTACTGCATTTTCGTTCCATTACAGTAGTTTAAAAGGCTTAAGGAAGCATCTTTGTCACAACAGAAAGGTAGTTTGAAAATTGGGCTGGCGACATAACAAAAAAAAAACAGTAAGGGAGCCAACAGCACCCGGGTTTCCCAGGCGGTCACCCATCCAAGTACTAGCCGGGCCCGATGATGCTTAACTTCGGTGATCGGACGAGAACCGGTGTATTCATCATGGTATGGCCGTTGGCGCTCATCTAATGTAGGAGCACGGCAGAATTCGCGTTCGGCTTTTCTCCCAACACACAAAATGTTAGTTTTCGGCCGCATTTGACGAAAGCGCTTCCTTCCGCAACCGCCAGTTCCTCGAGGACGGCGCGGGGAGGCGCGCCCGGCGTCCCAGCAGAGTGACGGCCGAATTGGCGGGCGCACCGCCGCGTGTGTGAGACGCACTGCTGCTCGTTGCACCCCCTGTCATTCGCTGGGCGCGTGCAGCCTTCGACACTAGCGGAGGACGCATCTTGTCCCTGGTGTTCAGCGGAGGGCCTGTGCGGGGTGTGGCAGTGTCGTGCTGGAGGGCCCACTGGTAGCGATGTGGGCTTCCTCGCCTCGCCTCGCCTCGCCTCGCCTCACACCAGGTGTCTGCGTAAGTTTGCAGTGCATTCGCACCATTCCTATCCCTGTCCCTGTCCCCGTCCCGACTTGCCCCGACTTTGCTCGACTGCCGCTCGCTGCCGCTCGGGTCGTAGTCCATATGACAGCGCAAGCACGACAAACGTCTGCGGGACGAGACGAGACGAGACGACTAAGGAATAAATTCGTGGTTACAAATCAAATTTGGAACTCTACACTCCTACACAACAATAGGCGGTGACGTATTTCAGAAATCACCTGCCGATTCGTACTGTTTTGTCGTTTTCAAAGTCTTTTTGGCAAACTTGGTTAGCACATTCTCCCTCAAACTGAGTTAATTACTGCATTTTCGTACCATTACAGTAGTTTAAAAGGCTTAAGGAAGCATCTTTGTCACAACAGAAAGGTAGTTTGAAATTTGGGATGGCGACATAACAAAAAAAAAAAAAAAACAGGAAGGGAGCCAACAGCACCCGGGTTTCCCAGGCGGTCACCCATCCAAGTACTAGCCGGGCCCGATGATGCTTAACTTCGGTGATCGGACGAGAACCGGTGTATTCATCATGGTATGGCCGTTGGCGCTCATCTAATGTAGGAGCACGGCAGAATTCGCGTTCGGCTTTTCTCCCAACACACAAAATGTTAGTTTTCGGCCGCATTTGACGAAAGCGCTTCCTTCCGCAACCGCCAGTTCCTCGAGGACGGCGCGGGGAGGCGCGCCCGGCGTCCCAGCAGAGTGACGGCCGAATTGGCGGGCGCACCGCCGCGTGTGTGAGACGCACTGCTGCTCGTTGCACCCCCTGTCATTCGCTGGGCGCGTGCAGCCTTCGACACTAGCGGAGGACGCATCTTGTCCCTGGTGTTCAGCGGAGGGCCTGTGCGGGGTGTGGCAGTGTCGTGCTGGAGGGCCCACTGGTAGCGATGTGGGCTTCCTCGCCTCGCCTCGCCTCGCCTCGCCTCACACCAGGTGTCTGCGTAAGTTTGCAGTGCATTCGCACCATTCCTATCCCTGTCCCTGTCCCCGTCCCGACTTGTCCCGACTTTGCTCGACTGCCGCTCGCTGCCGCTCGGGTCGTAGTCCATATGACAGCGCAAGCACGACAAACGTCTGCGGGACGAGACGAGACGAGACGACTAAGGAATAAATTCGTGGTTACAAATCAAATTTGGAACTCTACACTCCTACACAACAATAGGCGGTGACGTATTTCAGAAATCACCTGCCGATTCGTACTGTTTTGTCGTTTTCAAAGTCTTTTTGGCAAACTTGGTTAGCACATTCTCCCTCAAACTGAGTTAATTACTGCATTTTCGTACCATTACAGTAGTTTAAAAGGCTTAAGGAAGCATCTTTGTCACAACAGAAAGGTAGTTTGAAATTTGGGATGGCGACATAACAAAAAAAAAAAAACAGGAAGGGAGCCAACAGCACCCGGGTTTCCCAGGCGGTCACCCATCCAAGTACTAGCCGGGCCCGATGATGCTTAACTTCGGTGATCGGACGAGAACCGGTGTATTCATCATGGTATGGCCGTTGGCGCTCATCTAATGTAGGAGCACGGCAGAATTCGCGTTCGGCTTTTCTCCCAACACACAAAATGTTAGTTTTCGGCCGCATTTGACGAAAGCGCTTCCTTCCGCAACCGCCAGTTCCTCGAGGACGGCGCGGGGAGGCGCGCCCGGCGTCCCAGCAGAGTGACGGCCGAATTGGCGGGCGCACCGCCGCGTGTGTGAGACGCACTGCTGCTCGTTGCACCCCCTGTCATTCGCTGGGCGCGTGCAGCCTTCGACACTAGCGGAGGACGCATCTTGTCCCTGGTGTTCAGCGGAGGGCCTGTGCGGGGTGTGGCAGTGTCGTGCTGGAGGGCCCACTGGTAGCGATGTGGGCTTCCTCGCCTCGCCTCGCCTCGCCTCGCCTCGCCTCACACCAGGTGTCTGCGTAAGTTTGCAGTGCATTCGCACCATTCCTATCCCTGTCCCTGTCCCCGTCCCGACTTGTCCCGACTTTGCTCGACTGCCGCTCGCTGCCGCTCGGGTCGTAGTCCATATGACAGCGCAAGCACGACAAACGTCTGCGGGACGAGACGAGACGAGACGAGACGACTAAGGAATAAATTCGTGGTTACAAATCAAATTTGGAACTCTACACTCCTACACAACAATAGGCGGTGACGTATTTCAGAAATCACCTGCCGATTCGTACTGTTTTGTCGTTTTCAAAGTCTTTTTGGCAAACTTGGTTAGCACATTCTCCCTCAAACTGAGTTAATTACTGCATTTTCGTACCATTACAGTAGTTTAAAAGGCTTAAGGAAGCATCTTTGTCACAACAGAAAGGTAGTTTGAAATTTGGGATGGCGACATAACAAAAAAAAAAAAAACAGGAAGGGAGCCAACAGCACCCGGGTTTCCCAGGCGGTCACCCATCCAAGTACTAGCCGGGCCCGATGATGCTTAACTTCGGTGATCGGACGAGAACCGGTGTATTCATCATGGTATGGCCGTTGGCGCTCATCTAATGTAGGAGCACGGCAGAATTCGCGTTCGGCTTTTCTCCCAACACACAAAATGTTAGTTTTCGGCCGCATTTGACGAAAGCGCTTCCTTCCGCAACCGCCAGTTCCTCGAGGACGGCGCGGGGAGGCGCGCCCGGCGTCCCAGCAGAGTGACGGCCGAATTGGCGGGCGCACCGCCGCGTGTGTGAGACGCACTGCTGCTCGTTGCACCCCCTGTCATTCGCTGGGCGCGTGCAGCCTTCGACACTAGCGGAGGACGCATCTTGTCCCTGGTGTTCAGCGGAGGGCCTGTGCGGGGTGTGGCAGTGTCGTGCTGGAGGGCCCACTGGTAGCGATGTGGGCTTCCTCGCCTCGCCTCGCCTCGCCTCGCCTCACACCAGGTGTCTGCGTAAGTTTGCAGTGCATTCGCACCATTCCTATCCCTGTCCCTGTCCCCGTCCCGACTTGTCCCGACTTTGCTCGACTGCCGCTCGCTGCCGCTCGGGTCGTAGTCCATATGACAGCGCAAGCACGACAAACGTCTGCGGGACGAGACGAGACGAGACGACTAAGGAATAAATTCGTGGTTACAAATCAAATTTGGAACTCTACACTCCTACACAACAATAGGCGGTGACGTATTTCAGAAATCACCTGCCGATTCGTACTGTTTTGTCGTTTTCAAAGTCTTTTTGGCAAACTTGGTTAGCACATTCTCCCTCAAACTGAGTTAATTACTGCATTTTCGTACCATTACAGTAGTTTAAAAGGCTTAAGGAAGCATCTTTGTCACAACAGAAAGGTAGTTTGAAATTTGGGATGGCGACATAACAAAAAAAAAAAACAGGAAGGGAGCCAACAGCACCCGGGTTTCCCAGGCGGTCACCCATCCAAGTACTAGCCGGGCCCGATGATGCTTAACTTCGGTGATCGGACGAGAACCGGTGTATTCATCATGGTATGGCCGTTGGCGCTCATCTAATGTAGGAGCACGGCAGAATTCGCGTTCGGCTTTTCTCCCAACACACAAAATGTTAGTTTTCGGCCGCATTTGACGAAAGCGCTTCCTTCCGCAACCGCCAGTTCCTCGAGGACGGCGCGGGGAGGCGCGCCCGGCGTCCCAGCAGAGTGACGGCCGAATTGGCGGGCGCACCGCCGCGTGTGTGAGACGCACTGCTGCTCGTTGCACCCCCTGTCATTCGCTGGGCGCGTGCAGCCTTCGACACTAGCGGAGGACGCATCTTGTCCCTGGTGTTCAGCGGAGGGCCTGTGCGGGGTGTGGCAGTGTCGTGCTGGAGGGCCCACTGGTAGCGATGTGGGCTTCCTCGCCTCGCCTCGCCTCGCCTCGCCTCGCCTCACACCAGGTGTCTGCGTAGTTTGCAGTGCATTCGCACCATTCCTATCCCTGTCCCTGTCCCCGTCCCGACTTGTCCCGACTTTGCTCGACTGCCGCTCGCTGCCGCTCGGGTCGTAGTCCATATGACAGCGCAAGCACGACAAACGTCTGCGGGACGAGACGAGACGAGACGACTAAGGAATAAATTCGTGGTTACAAATCAAATTTGGAACTCTACACTCCTACACAACAATAGGCGGTGACGTATTTCAGAAATCACCTGCCGATTCGTACTGTTTTGTCGTTTTCAAAGTCTTTTTGGCAAACTTGGTTAGCACATTCTCCCTCAAACTGAGTTAATTACTGCATTTTCGTACCATTACAGTAGTTTAAAAGGCTTAAGGAAGCATCTTTGTCACAACAGAAAGGTAGTTTGAAATTTGGGATGGCGACATAACAAAAAAAAAAAAAACAGGAAGGGAGCCAACAGCACCCGGGTTTCCCAGGCGGTCACCCATCCAAGTACTAGCCGGGCCCGATGATGCTTAACTTCGGTGATCGGACGAGAACCGGTGTATTCATCATGGTATGGCCGTTGGCGCTCATCTAATGTAGGAGCACGGCAGAATTCGCGTTCGGCTTTTCTCCCAACACACAAAATGTTAGTTTTCGGCCGCATTTGACGAAAGCGCTTCCTTCCGCAACCGCCAGTTCCTCGAGGACGGCGCGGGGAGGCGCGCCCGGCGTCCCAGCAGAGTGACGGCCGAATTGGCGGGCGCACCGCCGCGTGTGTGAGACGCACTGCTGCTCGTTGCACCCCCTGTCATTCGCTGGGCGCGTGCAGCCTTCGACACTAGCGGAGGACGCATCTTGTCCCTGGTGTTCAGCGGAGGGCCTGTGCGGGGTGTGGCAGTGTCGTGCTGGAGGGCCCACTGGTAGCGATGTGGGCTTCCTCGCCTCGCCTCGCCTCGCCTCGCCTCACACCAGGTGTCTGCGTAAGTTTGCAGTGCATTCGCACCATTCCTATCCCTGTCCCTGTCCCCGTCCCGACTTGTCCCGACTTTGCTCGACTGCCGCTCGCTGCCGCTCGGGTCGTAGTCCATATGACAGCGCAAGCACGACAAACGTCTGCGGGACGAGACGAGACGAGACGACTAAGGAATAAATTCGTGGTTACAAATCAAATTTGGAACTCTACACTCCTACACAACAATAGGCGGTGACGTATTTCAGAAATCACCTGCCGATTCGTACTGTTTTGTCGTTTTCAAAGTCTTTTTGGCAAACTTGGTTAGCACATTCTCCCTCAAACTGAGTTAATTACTGCATTTTCGTACCATTACAGTAGTTTAAAAGGCTTAAGGAAGCATCTTTGTCACAACAGAAAGGTAGTTTGAAATTTGGGATGGCGACATAACAAAAAAAAAAAAAACAGGAAGGGAGCCAACAGCACCCGGGTTTCCCAGGCGGTCACCCATCCAAGTACTAGCCGGGCCCGATGATGCTTAACTTCGGTGATCGGACGAGAACCGGTGTATTCATCATGGTATGGCCGTTGGCGCTCATCTAATGTAGGAGCACGGCAGAATTCGCGTTCGGCTTTTCTCCCAACACACAAAATGTTAGTTTTCGGCCGCATTTGACGAAAGCGCTTCCTTCCGCAACCGCCAGTTCCTCGAGGACGGCGCGGGGAGGCGCGCCCGGCGTCCCAGCAGAGTGACGGCCGAATTGGCGGGCGCACCGCCGCGTGTGTGAGACGCACTGCTGCTCGTTGCACCCCCTGTCATTCGCTGGGCGCGTGCAGCCTTCGACACTAGCGGAGGACGCATCTTGTCCCTGGTGTTCAGCGGAGGGCCTGTGCGGGGTGTGGCAGTGTCGTGCTGGAGGGCCCACTGGTAGCGATGTGGGCTTCCTCGCCTCGCCTCGCCTCGCCTCGCCTCACACCAGGTGTCTGCGTAGTTTGCAGTGCATTCGCACCATTCCTATCCCTGTCCCTGTCCCCGTCCCGACTTGTCCCGACTTTGCTCGACTGCCGCTCGCTGCCGCTCGGGTCGTAGTCCATATGACAGCGCAAGCACGACAAACGTCTGCGGGACGAGACGAGACGAGACGACTAAGGAATAAATTCGTGGTTACAAATCAAATTTGGAACTCTACACTCCTACACAACAATAGGCGGTGACGTATTTCAGAAATCACCTGCCGATTCGTACTGTTTTGTCGTTTTCAAAGTCTTTTTGGCAAACTTGGTTAGCACATTCTCCCTCAAACTGAGTTAATTACTGCATTTTCGTACCATTACAGTAGTTTAAAAGGCTTAAGGAAGCATCTTTGTCACAACAGAAAGGTAGTTTGAAATTTGGGATGGCGACATAACAAAAAAAAAAAAACAGGAAGGGAGCCAACAGCACCCGGGTTTCCCAGGCGGTCACCCATCCAAGTACTAGCCGGGCCCGATGATGCTTAACTTCGGTGATCGGACGAGAACCGGTGTATTCATCATGGTATGGCCGTTGGCGCTCATCTAATGTAGGAGCACGGCAGAATTCGCGTTCGGCTTTTCTCCCAACACACAAAATGTTAGTTTTCGGCCGCATTTGACGAAAGCGCTTCCTTCCGCAACCGCCAGTTCCTCGAGGACGGCGCGGGGAGGCGCGCCCGGCGTCCCAGCAGAGTGACGGCCGAATTGGCGGGCGCACCGCCGCGTGTGTGAGACGCACTGCTGCTCGTTGCACCCCCTGTCATTCGCTGGGCGCGTGCAGCCTTCGACACTAGCGGAGGACGCATCTTGTCCCTGGTGTTCAGCGGAGGGCCTGTGCGGGGTGTGGCAGTGTCGTGCTGGAGGGCCCACTGGTAGCGATGTGGGCTTCCTCGCCTCGCCTCGCCTCGCCTCGCCTCACACCAGGTGTCTGCGTAAGTTTGCAGTGCATTCGCACCATTCCTATCCCTGTCCCTGTCCCCGTCCCGACTTGTCCCGACTTTGCTCGACTGCCGCTCGCTGCCGCTCGGGTCGTAGTCCATATGACAGCGCAAGCACGACAAACGTCTGCGGGACGAGACGAGACGAGACGACTAAGGAATAAATTCGTGGTTACAAATCAAATTTGGAACTCTACACTCCTACACAACAATAGGCGGTGACGTATTTCAGAAATCACCTGCCGATTCGTACTGTTTTGTCGTTTTCAAAGTCTTTTTGGCAAACTTGGTTAGCACATTCTCCCTCAAACTGAGTTAATTACTGCATTTTCGTACCATTACAGTAGTTTAAAAGGCTTAAGGAAGCATCTTTGTCACAACAGAAAGGTAGTTTGAAATTTGGGATGGCGACATAACAAAAAAAAAAAAAACAGGAAGGGAGCCAACAGCACCCGGGTTTCCCAGGCGGTCACCCATCCAAGTACTAGCCGGGCCCGATGATGCTTAACTTCGGTGATCGGACGAGAACCGGTGTATTCATCATGGTATGGCCGTTGGCGCTCATCTAATGTAGGAGCACGGCAGAATTCGCGTTCGACTTTTCTCCCAACACACAAAATGTTAGTTTTCGGCCGCATTTGACGAAAGCGCTTCCTTCCGCAACCGCCAGTTCCTCGAGGACGGCGCGGGGAGGCGCGCCCGGCGTCCCAGCAGAGTGACGGCCGAATTGGCGGGCGCACCGCCGCGTGTGTGAGACGCACTGCTGCTCGTTGCACCCCCTGTCATTCGCTGGGCGCGTGCAGCCTTCGACACTAGCGGAGGACGCATCTTGTCCCTGGTGTTCAGCGGAGGGCCTGTGCGGGGTGTGGCAGTGTCGTGCTGGAGGGCCCACTGGTAGCGATGTGGGCTTCCTCGCCTCGCCTCGCCTCGCCTCGCCTCACACCAGGTGTCTGCGTAAGTTTGCAGTGCATTCGCACCATTCCTATCCCTGTCCCTGTCCCCGTCCCGACTTGTCCCGACTTTGCTCGACTGCCGCTCGCTGCCGCTCGGGTCGTAGTCCATATGACAGCGCAAGCACGACAAACGTCTGCGGGACGAGACGAGACGAGACGAGACGACTAAGGAATAAATTCGTGGTTACAAATCAAATTTGGAACTCTACACTCCTACACAACAATAGGCGGTGACGTATTTCAGAAATCACCTGCCGATTCGTACTGTTTTGTCGTTTTCAAAGTCTTTTTGGCAAACTTGGTTAGCACATTCTCCCTCAAACTGAGTTAATTACTGCATTTTCGTACCATTACAGTAGTTTAAAAGGCTTAAGGAAGCATCTTTGTCACAACAGAAAGGTAGTTTGAAATTTGGGATGGCGACATAACAAAAAAAAAAAAAACAGGAAGGGAGCCAACAGCACCCGGGTTTCCCAGGCGGTCACCCATCCAAGTACTAGCCGGGCCCGATGATGCTTAACTTCGGTGATCGGACGAGAACCGGTGTATTCATCATGGTATGGCCGTTGGCGCTCATCTAATGTAGGAGCACGGCAGAATTCGCGTTCGGCTTTTCTCCCAACACACAAAATGTTAGTTTTCGGCCGCATTTGACGAAAGCGCTTCCTTCCGCAACCGCCAGTTCCTCGAGGACGGCGCGGGGAGGCGCGCCCGGCGTCCCAGCAGAGTGACGGCCGAATTGGCGGGCGCACCGCCGCGTGTGTGAGACGCACTGCTGCTCGTTGCACCCCCTGTCATTCGCTGGGCGCGTGCAGCCTTCGACACTAGCGGAGGACGCATCTTGTCCCTGGTGTTCAGCGGAGGGCCTGTGCGGGGTGTGGCAGTGTCGTGCTGGAGGGCCCACTGGTAGCGATGTGGGCTTCCTCGCCTCGCCTCGCCTCGCCTCGCCTCACACCAGGTGTCTGCGTAAGTTTGCAGTGCATTCGCACCATTCCTATCCCTGTCCCTGTCCCCGTCCCGACTTGTCCCGACTTTGCTCGACTGCCGCTCGCTGCCGCTCGGGTCGTAGTCCATATGACAGCGCAAGCACGACAAACGTCTGCGGGACGAGACGAGACGAGACGACTAAGGAATAAATTCGTGGTTACAAATCAAATTTGGAACTCTACACTCCTACACAACAATAGGCGGTGACGTATTTCAGAAATCACCTGCCGATTCGTACTGTTTTGTCGTTTTCAAAGTCTTTTTGGCAAACTTGGTTAGCACATTCTCCCTCAAACTGAGTTAATTACTGCATTTTCGTACCATTACAGTAGTTTAAAAGGCTTAAGGAAGCATCTTTGTCACAACAGAAAGGTAGTTTGAAATTTGGGATGGCGACATAACAAAAAAAAAAAAAAAAGGAAGGGAGCCAACAGCACCCGGGTTTCCCAGGCGGTCACCCATCCAAGTACTAGCCGGGCCCGATGATGCTTAACTTCGGTGATCGGACGAGAACCGGTGTATTCATCATGGTATGGCCGTTGGCGCTCATCTAATGTAGGAGCACGGCAGAATTCGCGTTCGGCTTTTCTCCCAACACACAAAATGTTAGTTTTCGGCCGCATTTGACGAAAGCGCTTCCTTCCGCAACCGCCAGTTCCTCGAGGACGGCGCGGGGAGGCGCGCCCGGCGTCCCAGCAGAGTGACGGCCGAATTGGCGGGCGCACCGCCGCGTGTGTGAGACGCACTGCTGCTCGTTGCACCCCCTGTCATTCGCTGGGCGCGTGCAGCCTTCGACACTAGCGGAGGACGCATCTTGTCCCTGGTGTTCAGCGGAGGGCCTGTGCGGGGTGTGGCAGTGTCGTGCTGGAGGGCCCACTGGTAGCGATGTGGGCTTCCTCGCCTCGCCTCGCCTCGCCTCGCCTCACACCAGGTGTCTGCGTAAGTTTGCAGTGCATTCGCACCATTCCTATCCCTGTCCCTGTCCCCGTCCCGACTTGTCCCGACTTTGCTCGACTGCCGCTCGCTGCCGCTCGGGTCGTAGTCCATATGACAGCGCAAGCACGACAAACGTCTGCGGGACGAGACGAGACGAGACGACTAAGGAATAAATTCGTGGTTACAAATCAAATTTGGAACTCTACACTCCTACACAACAATAGGCGGTGACGTATTTCAGAAATCACCTGCCGATTCGTACTGTTTTGTCGTTTTCAAAGTCTTTTTGGCAAACTTGGTTAGCACATTCTCCCTCAAACTGAGTTAATTACTGCATTTTCGTACCATTACAGTAGTTTAAAAGGCTTAAGGAAGCATCTTTGTCACAACAGAAAGGTAGTTTGAAATTTGGGATGGCGACATAACAAAAAAAAAAAAAAAAGGAAGGGAGCCAACAGCACCCGGGTTTCCCAGGCGGTCACCCATCCAAGTACTAGCCGGGCCCGATGATGCTTAACTTCGGTGATCGGACGAGAACCGGTGTATTCATCATGGTATGGCCGTTGGCGCTCATCTAATGTAGGAGCACGGCAGAATTCGCGTTCGGCTTTTCTCCCAACACACAAAATGTTAGTTTTCGGCCGCATTTGACGAAAGCGCTTCCTTCCGCAACCGCCAGTTCCTCGAGGACGGCGCGGGGAGGCGCGCCCGGCGTCCCAGCAGAGTGACGGCCGAATTGGCGGGCGCACCGCCGCGTGTGTGAGACGCACTGCTGCTCGTTGCACCCCCTGTCATTCGCTGGGCGCGTGCAGCCTTCGACACTAGCGGAGGACGCATCTTGTCCCTGGTGTTCAGCGGAGGGCCTGTGCGGGGTGTGGCAGTGTCGTGCTGGAGGGCCCACTGGTAGCGATGTGGGCTTCCTCGCCTCGCCTCGCCTCGCCTCGCCTCACACCAGGTGTCTGCGTAAGTTTGCAGTGCATTCGCACCATTCCTATCCCTGTCCCTGTCCCCGTCCCGACTTGTCCCGACTTTGCTCGACTGCCGCTCGCTGCCGCTCGGGTCGTAGTCCATATGACAGCGCAAGCACGACAAACGTCTGCGGGACGAGACGAGACGAGACGACTAAGGAATAAATTCGTGGTTACAAATCAAATTTGGAACTCTACACTCCTACACAACAATAGGCGGTGACGTATTTCAGAAATCACCTGCCGATTCGTACTGTTTTGTCGTTTTCAAAGTCTTTTTGGCAAACTTGGTTAGCACATTCTCCCTCAAACTGAGTTAATTACTGCATTTTCGTACCATTACAGTAGTTTAAAAGGCTTAAGGAAGCATCTTTGTCACAACAGAAAGGTAGTTTGAAATTTGGGATGGCGACATAACAAAAAAAAAAAAAAAACAGGAAGGGAGCCAACAGCACCCGGGTTTCCCAGGCGGTCACCCATCCAAGTACTAGCCGGGCCCGATGATGCTTAACTTCGGTGATCGGACGAGAACCGGTGTATTCATCATGGTATGGCCGTTGGCGCTCATCTAATGTAGGAGCACGGCAGAATTCGCGTTCGGCTTTTCTCCCAACACACAAAATGTTAGTTTTCGGCCGCATTTGACGAAAGCGCTTCCTTCCGCAACCGCCAGTTCCTCGAGGACGGCGCGGGGAGGCGCGCCCGGCGTCCCAGCAGAGTGACGGCCGAATTGGCGGGCGCACCGCCGCGTGTGTGAGACGCACTGCTGCTCGTTGCACCCCCTGTCATTCGCTGGGCGCGTGCAGCCTTCGACACTAGCGGAGGACGCATCTTGTCCCTGGTGTTCAGCGGAGGGCCTGTGCGGGGTGTGGCAGTGTCGTGCTGGAGGGCCCACTGGTAGCGATGTGGGCTTCCTCGCCTCGCCTCGCCTCGCCTCGCCTCGCCTCACACCAGGTGTCTGCGTAGTTTGCAGTGCATTCGCACCATTCCTATCCCTGTCCCTGTCCCCGTCCCGACTTGTCCCGACTTTGCTCGACTGCCGCTCGCTGCCGCTCGGGTCGTGGTCCATATGACAGCGCAAGCACGACAAACGTCTGCGGGACGAGACGAGACGAGACGAGACGACTAAGGAATAAGTTCGTGGTTACAAATCAAATTTGGAACTCAACACACCTACACAACAATAGGCGGTGACGTATTTCAGAAATCACCTGCCGATTCGTAGTGTTTTGTCGTTTTCAAAGTCTTCTTGGCAAACTTGGTTAGCACATTCTCCCTCAAACTGAGTTAATTACTGCATTTTCGTTCCATTACAGTAGTTTAAAAGATTTAAGGAAGCATCTTTGTCACAACAGAAAGGTAGTTTGAAAATTGGGCTGGCGACATAACAAAAAAAAAACAGTAAGGGAGCCAACAGCACCCGGGTTTCCCAGGCGGTCACCCATCCAAGTACTAGCCGGGCCCGATGATGCTTAACTTCGGTGATCGGACGAGAACCGGTGTATTCATCATGGTATGGCCGTTGGCGCTCATCTAATGTAGGAGCACGGCAGAATTCGCGTTCGGCTTTTCTCCCAACACACAAAATGTTAGTTTTCGGCCGCATTTGACGAAAGCGCTTCCTTCCGCAACCGCCAGTTCCTCGAGGACGGCGCGGGGAGGCGCGCCCGGCGTCCCAGCAGAGTGACGGCCGAATTGGCGGGCGCACCGCCGCGTGTGTGAGACGCACTGCTGCTCGTTGCACCCCCTGTCATTCGCTGGGCGCGTGCAGCCTTCGACACTAGCGGAGGACGCATCTTGTCCCTGGTGTTCAGCGGAGGGCCTGTGCGGGGTGTGGCAGTGTCGTGCTGGAGGGCCCACTGGTAGCGATGTGGGCTTCCTCGCCTCGCCTCGCCTCGCCTCGCCTCACACCAGGTGTCTGCGTAAGTTTGCAGTGCATTCGCACCATTCCTATCCCTGTCCCTGTCCCCGTCCCGACTTGTCCCGACTTTGCTCGACTGCCGCTCGCTGCCGCTCGGGTCGTAGTCCATATGACAGCGCAAGCACGACAAACGTCTGCGGGACGAGACGAGACGAGACGACTAAGGAATAAATTCGTGGTTACAAATCAAATTTGGAACTCTACACTCCTACACAACAATAGGCGGTGACGTATTTCAGAAATCACCTGCCGATTCGTACTGTTTTGTCGTTTTCAAAGTCTTTTTGGCAAACTTGGTTAGCACATTCTCCCTCAAACTGAGTTAATTACTGCATTTTCGTACCATTACAGTAGTTTAAAAGGCTTAAGGAAGCATCTTTGTCACAACAGAAAGGTAGTTTGAAATTTGGGATGGCGACATAACAAAAAAAAAAAACAGGAAGGGAGCCAACAGCACCCGGGTTTCCCAGGCGGTCACCCATCCAAGTACTAGCCGGGCCCGATGATGCTTAACTTCGGTGATCGGACGAGAACCGGTGTATTCATCATGGTATGGCCGTTGGCGCCCATCTAATGTAGGAGCACGGCAGAATTCGCGTTCGGCTTTTCTCCCAACACACAAAATGTTAGTTTTCGGCCGCATTTGACGAAAGCGCTTCCTTCCGCAACCGCCAGTTCCTCGAGGACGGCGCGGGGAGGCGCGCCCGGCGTCCCAGCAGAGTGACGGCCGAATTGGCGGGCGCACCGCCGCGTGTGTGAGACGCACTGCTGCTCGTTGCACCCCCTGTCATTCGCTGGGCGCGTGCAGCCTTCGACACTAGCGGAGGACGCATCTTGTCCCTGGTGTTCAGCGGAGGGCCTGTGCGGGGTGTGGCAGTGTCGTGCTGGAGGGCCCACTGGTAGCGATGTGGGCTTCCTCGCCTCGCCTCGCCTCGCCTCGCCTCACACCAGGTGTCTGCGTAAGTTTGCAGTGCATTCGCACCATTCCTATCCCTGTCCCTGTCCCCGTCCCGACTTGTCCCGACTTTGCTCGACTGCCGCTCGCTGCCGCTCGGGTCGTAGTCCATATGACAGCGCAAGCACGACAAACGTCTGCGGGACGAGACGAGACGAGACGACTAAGGAATAAATTCGTGGTTACAAATCAAATTTGGAACTCTACACTCCTACACAACAATAGGCGGTGACGTATTTCAGAAATCACCTGCCGATTCGTACTGTTTTGTCGTTTTCAAAGTCTTTTTGGCAAACTTGGTTAGCACATTCTCCCTCAAACTGAGTTAATTACTGCATTTTCGTACCATTACAGTAGTTTAAAAGGCTTAAGGAAGCATCTTTGTCACAACAGAAAGGTAGTTTGAAATTTGGGATGGCGACATAACAAAAAAAAAAAAAAACAGGAAGGGAGCCAACAGCACCCGGGTTTCCCAGGCGGTCACCCATCCAAGTACTAGCCGGGCCCGATGATGCTTAACTTCGGTGATCGGACGAGAACCGGTGTATTCATCATGGTATGGCCGTTGGCGCTCATCTAATGTAGGAGCACGGCAGAATTCGCGTTCGGCTTTTCTCCCAACACACAAAATGTTAGTTTTCGGCCGCATTTGACGAAAGCGCTTCCTTCCGCAACCGCCAGTTCCTCGAGGACGGCGCGGGGAGGCGCGCCCGGCGTCCCAGCAGAGTGACGGCCGAATTGGCGGGCGCACCGCCGCGTGTGTGAGACGCACTGCTGCTCGTTGCACCCCCTGTCATTCGCTGGGCGCGTGCAGCCTTCGACACTAGCGGAGGACGCATCTTGTCCCTGGTGTTCAGCGGAGGGCCTGTGCGGGGTGTGGCAGTGTCGTGCTGGAGGGCCCACTGGTAGCGATGTGGGCTTCCTCGCCTCGCCTCGCCTCGCCTCGCCTCGCCTCACACCAGGTGTCTGCGTAGTTTGCAGTGCATTCGCACCATTCCTATCCCTGTCCCTGTCCCCGTCCCGACTTGTCCCGACTTTGCTCGACTGCCGCTCGCTGCCGCTCGGGTCGTGGTCCATATGACAGCGCAAGCACGACAAACGTCTGCGGGACGAGACGAGACGAGACGAGACGACTAAGGAATAAGTTCGTGGTTACAAATCAAATTTGGAACTCAACACACCTACACAACAATAGGCGGTGACGTATTTCAGAAATCACCTGCCGATTCGTAGTGTTTTGTCGTTTTCAAAGTCTTCTTGGCAAACTTGGTTAGCACATTCTCCCTCAAACTGAGTTAATTACTGCATTTTCGTACCATTACAGTAGTTTAAAAGGCTTAAGGAAGCATCTTTGTCACAACAGAAAGGTAGTTTGAAAATTGGGCTGGCGACATTACAAAAAAAAAAAACAGGAAGGGAGCCAACAGCACCCGGGTTTCCCAGGCGGTCACCCATCCAAGTACTAGCCGGGCCCGATGATGCTTAACTTCGGTGATCGGACGAGAACCGGTGTATTCATCATGGTATGGCCGTTGGCGCTCATCTAATGTAGGAGCACGGCAGAATTCGCGTTCGGCTTTTCTCCCAACACACAAAATGTTAGTTTTCGGCCGCATTTGACGAAAGCGCTTCCTTCCGCAACCGCCAGTTCCTCGAGGACGGCGCGGGGAGGCGCGCCCGGCGTCCCAGCAGAGTGACGGCCGAATTGGCGGGCGCACCGCCGCGTGTGTGAGACGCACTGCTGCTCGTTGCACCCCCTGTCATTCGCTGGGCGCGTGCAGCCTTCGACACTAGCGGAGGACGCATCTTGTCCCTGGTGTTCAGCGGAGGGCCTGTGCGGGGTGTGGCAGTGTCGTGCTGGAGGGCCCACTGGTAGCGATGTGGGCTTCCTCGCCTCGCCTCGCCTCGCCTCGCCTCACACCAGGTGTCTGCGTAAGTTTGCAGTGCATTCGCACCATTCCTATCCCTGTCCCTGTCCCCGTCCCGACTTGTCCCGACTTTGCTCGACTGCCGCTCGCTGCCGCTCGGGTCGTAGTCCATATGACAGCGCAAGCACGACAAACGTCTGCGGGACGAGACGAGACGAGACGACTAAGGAATAAATTCGTGGTTACAAATCAAATTTGGAACTCTACACTCCTACACAACAATAGGCGGTGACGTATTTCAGAAATCACCTGCCGATTCGTACTGTTTTGTCGTTTTCAAAGTCTTTTTGGCAAACTTGGTTAGCACATTCTCCCTCAAACTGAGTTAATTACTGCATTTTCGTACCATTACAGTAGTTTAAAAGGCTTAAGGAAGCATCTTTGTCACAACAGAAAGGTAGTTTGAAATTTGGGATGGCGACATAACAAAAAAAAAAAAAAAAGGAAGGGAGCCAACAGCACCCGGGTTTCCCAGGCGGTCACCCATCCAAGTACTAGCCGGGCCCGATGATGCTTAACTTCGGTGATCGGACGAGAACCGGTGTATTCATCATGGTATGGCCGTTGGCGCTCATCTAATGTAGGAGCACGGCAGAATTCGCGTTCGGCTTTTCTCCCAACACACAAAATGTTAGTTTTCGGCCGCATTTGACGAAAGCGCTTCCTTCCGCAACCGCCAGTTCCTCGAGGACGGCGCGGGGAGGCGCGCCCGGCGTCCCAGCAGAGTGACGGCCGAATTGGCGGGCGCACCGCCGCGTGTGTGAGACGCACTGCTGCTCGTTGCACCCCCTGTCATTCGCTGGGCGCGTGCAGCCTTCGACACTAGCGGAGGACGCATCTTGTCCCTGGTGTTCAGCGGAGGGCCTGTGCGGGGTGTGGCAGTGTCGTGCTGGAGGGCCCACTGGTAGCGATGTGGGCTTCCTCGCCTCGCCTCGCCTCGCCTCGCCTCACACCAGGTGTCTGCGTAAGTTTGCAGTGCATTCGCACCATTCCTATCCCTGTCCCTGTCCCCGTCCCGACTTGTCCCGACTTTGCTCGACTGCCGCTCGCTGCCGCTCGGGTCGTAGTCCATATGACAGCGCAAGCACGACAAACGTCTGCGGGACGAGACGAGACGAGACGACTAAGGAATAAATTCGTGGTTACAAATCAAATTTGGAACTCTACACTCCTACACAACAATAGGCGGTGACGTATTTCAGAAATCACCTGCCGATTCGTACTGTTTTGTCGTTTTCAAAGTCTTTTTGGCAAACTTGGTTAGCACATTCTCCCTCAAACTGAGTTAATTACTGCATTTTCGTACCATTACAGTAGTTTAAAAGGCTTAAGGAAGCATCTTTGTCACAACAGAAAGGTAGTTTGAAATTTGGGATGGCGACATAACAAAAAAAAAAAAAAAACAGGAAGGGAGCCAACAGCACCCGGGTTTCCCAGGCGGTCACCCATCCAAGTACTAGCCGGGCCCGATGATGCTTAACTTCGGTGATCGGACGAGAACCGGTGTATTCATCATGGTATGGCCGTTGGCGCTCATCTAATGTAGGAGCACGGCAGAATTCGCGTTCGGCTTTTCTCCCAACACACAAAATGTTAGTTTTCGGCCGCATTTGACGAAAGCGCTTCCTTCCGCAACCGCCAGTTCCTCGAGGACGGCGCGGGGAGGCGCGCCCGGCGTCCCAGCAGAGTGACGGCCGAATTGGCGGGCGCACCGCCGCGTGTGTGAGACGCACTGCTGCTCGTTGCACCCCCTGTCATTCGCTGGGCGCGTGCAGCCTTCGACACTAGCGGAGGACGCATCTTGTCCCTGGTGTTCAGCGGAGGGCCTGTGCGGGGTGTGGCAGTGTCGTGCTGGAGGGCCCACTGGTAGCGATGTGGGCTTCCTCGCCTCGCCTCGCCTCGCCTCGCCTCGCCTCACACCAGGTGTCTGCGTAGTTTGCAGTGCATTCGCACCATTCCTATCCCTGTCCCTGTCCCCGTCCCGACTTGTCCCGACTTTGCTCGACTGCCGCTCGCTGCCGCTCGGGTCGTGGTCCATATGACAGCGCAAGCACGACAAACGTCTGCGGGACGAGACGAGACGAGACGAGACGACTAAGGAATAAGTTCGTGGTTACAAATCAAATTTGGAACTCAACACACCTACACAACAATAGGCGGTGACGTATTTCAGAAATCACCTGCCGATTCGTAGTGTTTTGTCGTTTTCAAAGTCTTCTTGGCAAACTTGGTTAGCACATTCTCCCTCAAACTGAGTTAATTACTGCATTTTCGTTCCATTACAGTAGTTTAAAAGATTTAAGGAAGCATCTTTGTCACAACAGAAAGGTAGTTTGAAAATTGGGCTGGCGACATAACAAAAAAAAAACAGTAAGGGAGCCAACAGCACCCGGGTTTCCCAGGCGGTCACCCATCCAAGTACTAGCCGGGCCCGATGATGCTTAACTTCGGTGATCGGACGAGAACCGGTGTATTCATCATGGTATGGCCGTTGGCGCTCATCTAATGTAGGAGCACGGCAGAATTCGCGTTCGGCTTTTCTCCCAACACACAAAATGTTAGTTTTCGGCCGCATTTGACGAAAGCGCTTCCTTCCGCAACCGCCAGTTCCTCGAGGACGGCGCGGGGAGGCGCGCCCGGCGTCCCAGCAGAGTGACGGCCGAATTGGCGGGCGCACCGCCGCGTGTGTGAGACGCACTGCTGCTCGTTGCACCCCCTGTCATTCGCTGGGCGCGTGCAGCCTTCGACACTAGCGGAGGACGCATCTTGTCCCTGGTGTTCAGCGGAGGGCCTGTGCGGGGTGTGGCAGTGTCGTGCTGGAGGGCCCACTGGTAGCGATGTGGGCTTCCTCGCCTCGCCTCGCCTCGCCTCGCCTCACACCAGGTGTCTGCGTAAGTTTGCAGTGCATTCGCACCATTCCTATCCCTGTCCCTGTCCCCGTCCCGACTTGTCCCGACTTTGCTCGACTGCCGCTCGCTGCCGCTCGGGTCGTAGTCCATATGACAGCGCAAGCACGACAAACGTCTGCGGGACGAGACGAGACGAGACGACTAAGGAATAAATTCGTGGTTACAAATCAAATTTGGAACTCTACACTCCTACACAACAATAGGCGGTGACGTATTTCAGAAATCACCTGCCGATTCGTACTGTTTTGTCGTTTTCAAAGTCTTTTTGGCAAACTTGGTTAGCACATTCTCCCTCAAACTGAGTTAATTACTGCATTTTCGTACCATTACAGTAGTTTAAAAGGCTTAAGGAAGCATCTTTGTCACAACAGAAAGGTAGTTTGAAATTTGGGATGGCGACATAACAAAAAAAAAAAACAGGAAGGGAGCCAACAGCACCCGGGTTTCCCAGGCGGTCACCCATCCAAGTACTAGCCGGGCCCGATGATGCTTAACTTCGGTGATCGGACGAGAACCGGTGTATTCATCATGGTATGGCCGTTGGCGCCCATCTAATGTAGGAGCACGGCAGAATTCGCGTTCGGCTTTTCTCCCAACACACAAAATGTTAGTTTTCGGCCGCATTTGACGAAAGCGCTTCCTTCCGCAACCGCCAGTTCCTCGAGGACGGCGCGGGGAGGCGCGCCCGGCGTCCCAGCAGAGTGACGGCCGAATTGGCGGGCGCACCGCCGCGTGTGTGAGACGCACTGCTGCTCGTTGCACCCCCTGTCATTCGCTGGGCGCGTGCAGCCTTCGACACTAGCGGAGGACGCATCTTGTCCCTGGTGTTCAGCGGAGGGCCTGTGCGGGGTGTGGCAGTGTCGTGCTGGAGGGCCCACTGGTAGCGATGTGGGCTTCCTCGCCTCGCCTCGCCTCGCCTCGCCTCACACCAGGTGTCTGCGTAAGTTTGCAGTGCATTCGCACCATTCCTATCCCTGTCCCTGTCCCCGTCCCGACTTGTCCCGACTTTGCTCGACTGCCGCTCGCTGCCGCTCGGGTCGTAGTCCATATGACAGCGCAAGCACGACAAACGTCTGCGGGACGAGACGAGACGAGACGACTAAGGAATAAATTCGTGGTTACAAATCAAATTTGGAACTCTACACTCCTACACAACAATAGGCGGTGACGTATTTCAGAAATCACCTGCCGATTCGTACTGTTTTGTCGTTTTCAAAGTCTTTTTGGCAAACTTGGTTAGCACATTCTCCCTCAAACTGAGTTAATTACTGCATTTTCGTACCATTACAGTAGTTTAAAAGGCTTAAGGAAGCATCTTTGTCACAACAGAAAGGTAGTTTGAAATTTGGGATGGCGACATAACAAAAAAAAAAAAAAACAGGAAGGGAGCCAACAGCACCCGGGTTTCCCAGGCGGTCACCCATCCAAGTACTAGCCGGGCCCGATGATGCTTAACTTCGGTGATCGGACGAGAACCGGTGTATTCATCATGGTATGGCCGTTGGCGCTCATCTAATGTAGGAGCACGGCAGAATTCGCGTTCGGCTTTTCTCCCAACACACAAAATGTTAGTTTTCGGCCGCATTTGACGAAAGCGCTTCCTTCCGCAACCGCCAGTTCCTCGAGGACGGCGCGGGGAGGCGCGCCCGGCGTCCCAGCAGAGTGACGGCCGAATTGGCGGGCGCACCGCCGCGTGTGTGAGACGCACTGCTGCTCGTTGCACCCCCTGTCATTCGCTGGGCGCGTGCAGCCTTCGACACTAGCGGAGGACGCATCTTGTCCCTGGTGTTCAGCGGAGGGCCTGTGCGGGGTGTGGCAGTGTCGTGCTGGAGGGCCCACTGGTAGCGATGTGGGCTTCCTCGCCTCGCCTCGCCTCGCCTCGCCTCGCCTCACACCAGGTGTCTGCGTAGTTTGCAGTGCATTCGCACCATTCCTATCCCTGTCCCTGTCCCCGTCCCGACTTGTCCCGACTTTGCTCGACTGCCGCTCGCTGCCGCTCGGGTCGTGGTCCATATGACAGCGCAAGCACGACAAACGTCTGCGGGACGAGACGAGACGAGACGAGACGACTAAGGAATAAGTTCGTGGTTACAAATCAAATTTGGAACTCAACACACCTACACAACAATAGGCGGTGACGTATTTCAGAAATCACCTGCCGATTCGTAGTGTTTTGTCGTTTTCAAAGTCTTCTTGGCAAACTTGGTTAGCACATTCTCCCTCAAACTGAGTTAATTACTGCATTTTCGTACCATTACAGTAGTTTAAAAGGCTTAAGGAAGCATCTTTGTCACAACAGAAAGGTAGTTTGAAAATTGGGCTGGCGACATTACAAAAAAAAAAAACAGGAAGGGAGCCAACAGCACCCGGGTTTCCCAGGCGGTCACCCATCCAAGTACTAGCCGGGCCCGATGATGCTTAACTTCGGTGATCGGACGAGAACCGGTGTATTCATCATGATATGGCCGTTGGCGCTCATCTAATGTAGGAGCACGGCAGAATTCGCGTTCGGCTTTTCTCCCAACACACAAAATGTTAGTTTTCGGCCGCATTTGACGAAAGCGCTTCCTTCCGCAACCGCCAGTTCCTCGAGGACGGCGCGGGGAGGCGCGCCCGGCGTCCCAGCAGAGTGACGGCCGAATTGGCGGGCGCACCGCCGCGTGTGTGAGACGCACTGCTGCTCGTTGCACCCCCTGTCATTCGCTGGGCGCGTGCAGCCTTCGACACTAGCGGAGGACGCATCTTGTCCCTGGTGTTCAGCGGAGGGCCTGTGCGGGGTGTGGCAGTGTCGTGCTGGAGGGCCCACTGGTAGCGATGTGGGCTTCCTCGCCTCGCCTCGCCTCGCCTCGCCTCACACCAGGTGTCTGCGTAAGTTTGCAGTGCATTCGCACCATTCCTATCCCTGTCCCTGTCCCCGTCCCGACTTGTCCCGACTTTGCTCGACTGCCGCTCGCTGCCGCTCGGGTCGTAGTCCATATGACAGCGCAAGCACGACAAACGTCTGCGGGACGAGACGAGACGAGACGACTAAGGAATAAATTCGTGGTTACAAATCAAATTTGGAACTCTACACTCCTACACAACAATAGGCGGTGACGTATTTCAGAAATCACCTGCCGATTCGTACTGTTTTGTCGTTTTCAAAGTCTTTTTGGCAAACTTGGTTAGCACATTCTCCCTCAAACTGAGTTAATTACTGCATTTTCGTACCATTACAGTAGTTTAAAAGGCTTAAGGAAGCATCTTTGTCACAACAGAAAGGTAGTTTGAAATTTGGGATGGCGACATAACAAAAAAAAAAAACAGGAAGGGAGCCAACAGCACCCGGGTTTCCCAGGCGGTCACCCATCCAAGTACTAGCCGGGCCCGATGATGCTTAACTTCGGTGATCGGACGAGAACCGGTGTATTCATCATGGTATGGCCGTTGGCGCTCATCTAATGTAGGAGCACGGCAGAATTCGCGTTCGGCTTTTCTCCCAACACACAAAATGTTAGTTTTCGGCCGCATTTGACGAAAGCGCTTCCTTCCGCAACCGCCAGTTCCTCGAGGACGGCGCGGGGAGGCGCGCCCGGCGTCCCAGCAGAGTGACGGCCGAATTGGCGGGCGCACCGCCGCGTGTGTGAGACGCACTGCTGCTCGTTGCACCCCCTGTCATTCGCTGGGCGCGTGCAGCCTTCGACACTAGCGGAGGACGCATCTTGTCCCTGGTGTTCAGCGGAGGGCCTGTGCGGGGTGTGGCAGTGTCGTGCTGGAGGGCCCACTGGTAGCGATGTGGGCTTCCTCGCCTCGCCTCGCCTCGCCTCGCCTCACACCAGGTGTCTGCGTAAGTTTGCAGTGCATTCGCACCATTCCTATCCCTGTCCCTGTCCCCGTCCCGACTTGTCCCGACTTTGCTCGACTGCCGCTCGCTGCCGCTCGGGTCGTAGTCCATATGACAGCGCAAGCACGACAAACGTCTGCGGGACGAGACGAGACGAGACGACTAAGGAATAAATTCGTGGTTACAAATCAAATTTGGAACTCTACACTCCTACACAACAATAGGCGGTGACGTATTTCAGAAATCACCTGCCGATTCGTACTGTTTTGTCGTTTTCAAAGTCTTTTTGGCAAACTTGGTTAGCACCTTCTCCCTCAAACTGAGTTAATTACTGCATTTTCGTACCATTACAGTAGTTTAAAAGGCTTAAGGAAGCATCTTTGTCACAACAGAAAGGTAGTTTGAAATTTGGGATGGCGACATAACAAAAAAAAAAAAAACAGGAAGGGAGCCAACAGCACCCGGGTTTCCCAGGCGGTCACCCATCCAAGTACTAGCCGGGCCCGATGATGCTTAACTTCGGTGATCGGACGAGAACCGGTGTATTCATCATGGTATGGCCGTTGGCGCTCATCTAATGTAGGAGCACGGCAGAATTCGCGTTCGGCTTTTCTCCCAACACACAAAATGTTAGTTTTCGGCCGCATTTGACGAAAGCGCTTCCTTCCGCAACCGCCAGTTCCTCGAGGACGGCGCGGGGAGGCGCGCCCGGCGTCCCAGCAGAGTGACGGCCGAATTGGCGGGCGCACCGCCGCGTGTGTGAGACGCACTGCTGCTCGTTGCACCCCCTGTCATTCGCTGGGCGCGTGCAGCCTTCGACACTAGCGGAGGACGCATCTTGTCCCTGGTGTTCAGCGGAGGGCCTGTGCGGGGTGTGGCAGTGTCGTGCTGGAGGGCCCACTGGTAGCGATGTGGGCTTCCTCGCCTCGCCTCGCCTCGCCTCGCCTCACACCAGGTGTCTGCGTAAGTTTGCAGTGCATTCGCACCATTCCTATCCCTGTCCCTGTCCCCGTCCCGACTTGTCCCGACTTTGCTCGACTGCCGCTCGCTGCCGCTCGGGTCGTAGTCCATATGACAGCGCAAGCACGACAAACGTCTGCGGGACGAGACGAGACGAGACGACTAAGGAATAAATTCGTGGTTACAAATCAAATTTGGAACTCTACACTCCTACACAACAATAGGCGGTGACGTATTTCAGAAATCACCTGCCGATTCGTACTGTTTTGTCGTTTTCAAAGTCTTTTTGGCAAACTTGGTTAGCACATTCTCCCTCAAACTGAGTTAATTACTGCATTTTCGTACCATTACAGTAGTTTAAAAGGCTTAAGGAAGCATCTTTGTCACAACAGAAAGGTAGTTTGAAATTTGGGATGGCGACATAACAAAAAAAAAAAAAAACAGGAAGGGAGCCAACAGCACCCGGGTTTCCCAGGCGGTCACCCATCCAAGTACTAGCCGGGCCCGATGATGCTTAACTTCGGTGATCGGACGAGAACCGGTGTATTCATCATGGTATGGCCGTTGGCGCTCATCTAATGTAGGAGCACGGCAGAATTCGCGTTCGGCTTTTCTCCCAACACACAAAATGTTAGTTTTCGGCCGCATTTGACGAAAGCGCTTCCTTCCGCAACCGCCAGTTCCTCGAGGACGGCGCGGGGAGGCGCGCCCGGCGTCCCAGCAGAGTGACGGCCGAATTGGCGGGCGCACCGCCGCGTGTGTGAGACGCACTGCTGCTCGTTGCACCCCCTGTCATTCGCTGGGCGCGTGCAGCCTTCGACACTAGCGGAGGACGCATCTTGTCCCTGGTGTTCAGCGGAGGGCCTGTGCGGGGTGTGGCAGTGTCGTGCTGGAGGGCCCACTGGTAGCGATGTGGGCTTCCTCGCCTCGCCTCGCCTCGCCTCGCCTCACACCAGGTGTCTGCGTAAGTTTGCAGTGCATTCGCACCATTCCTATCCCTGTCCCTGTCCCCGTCCCGACTTGTCCCGACTTTGCTCGACTGCCGCTCGCTGCCGCTCGGGTCGTAGTCCATATGACAGCGCAAGCACGACAAACGTCTGCGGGACGAGACGAGACGAGACGACTAAGGAATAAATTCGTGGTTACAAATCAAATTTGGAACTCTACACTCCTACACAACAATAGGCGGTGACGTATTTCAGAAATCACCTGCCGATTCGTACTGTTTTGTCGTTTTCAAAGTCTTTTTGGCAAACTTGGTTAGCACATTCTCCCTCAAACTGAGTTAATTACTGCATTTTCGTACCATTACAGTAGTTTAAAAGGCTTAAGGAAGCATCTTTGTCACAACAGAAAGGTAGTTTGAAATTTGGGATGGCGACATAACAAAAAAAAAAAACAGGAAGGGAGCCAACAGCACCCGGGTTTCCCAGGCGGTCACCCATCCAAGTACTAGCCGGGCCCGATGATGCTTAACTTCGGTGATCGGACGAGAACCGGTGTATTCATCATGGTATGGCCGTTGGCGCTCATCTAATGTAGGAGCACGGCAGAATTCGCGTTCGGCTTTTCTCCCAACACACAAAATGTTAGTTTTCGGCCGCATTTGACGAAAGCGCTTCCTTCCGCAACCGCCAGTTCCTCGAGGACGGCGCGGGGAGGCGCGCCCGGCGTCCCAGCAGAGTGACGGCCGAATTGGCGGGCGCACCGCCGCGTGTGTGAGACGCACTGCTGCTCGTTGCACCCCCTGTCATTCGCTGGGCGCGTGCAGCCTTCGACACTAGCGGAGGACGCATCTTGTCCCTGGTGTTCAGCGGAGGGCCTGTGCGGGGTGTGGCAGTGTCGTGCTGGAGGGCCCACTGGTAGCGATGTGGGCTTCCTCGCCTCGCCTCGCCTCGCCTCGCCTCACACCAGGTGTCTGCGTAAGTTTGCAGTGCATTCGCACCATTCCTATCCCTGTCCCTGTCCCCGTCCCGACTTGTCCCGACTTTGCTCGACTGCCGCTCGCTGCCGCTCGGGTCGTAGTCCATATGACAGCGCAAGCACGACAAACGTCTGCGGGACGAGACGAGACGAGACGACTAAGGAATAAATTCGTGGTTACAAATCAAATTTGGAACTCTACACTCCTACACAACAATAGGCGGTGACGTATTTCAGAAATCACCTGCCGATTCGTACTGTTTTGTCGTTTTCAAAGTCTTTTTGGCAAACTTGGTTAGCACCTTCTCCCTCAAACTGAGTTAATTACTGCATTTTCGTACCATTACAGTAGTTTAAAAGGCTTAAGGAAGCATCTTTGTCACAACAGAAAGGTAGTTTGAAATTTGGGATGGCGACATAACAAAAAAAAAAAAAACAGGAAGGGAGCCAACAGCACCCGGGTTTCCCAGGCGGTCACCCATCCAAGTACTAGCCGGGCCCGATGATGCTTAACTTCGGTGATCGGACGAGAACCGGTGTATTCATCATGGTATGGCCGTTGGCGCTCATCTAATGTAGGAGCACGGCAGAATTCGCGTTCGGCTTTTCTCCCAACACACAAAATGTTAGTTTTCGGCCGCATTTGACGAAAGCGCTTCCTTCCGCAACCGCCAGTTCCTCGAGGACGGCGCGGGGAGGCGCGCCCGGCGTCCCAGCAGAGTGACGGCCGAATTGGCGGGCGCACCGCCGCGTGTGTGAGACGCACTGCTGCTCGTTGCACCCCCTGTCATTCGCTGGGCGCGTGCAGCCTTCGACACTAGCGGAGGACGCATCTTGTCCCTGGTGTTCAGCGGAGGGCCTGTGCGGGGTGTGGCAGTGTCGTGCTGGAGGGCCCACTGGTAGCGATGTGGGCTTCCTCGCCTCGCCTCGCCTCGCCTCGCCTCACACCAGGTGTCTGCGTAAGTTTGCAGTGCATTCGCACCATTCCTATCCCTGTCCCTGTCCCCGTCCCGACTTGTCCCGACTTTGCTCGACTGCCGCTCGCTGCCGCTCGGGTCGTAGTCCATATGACAGCGCAAGCACGACAAACGTCTGCGGGACGAGACGAGACGAGACGACTAAGGAATAAATTCGTGGTTACAAATCAAATTTGGAACTCTACACTCCTACACAACAATAGGCGGTGACGTATTTCAGAAATCACCTGCCGATTCGTACTGTTTTGTCGTTTTCAAAGTCTTTTTGGCAAACTTGGTTAGCACATTCTCCCTCAAACTGAGTTAATTACTGCATTTTCGTACCATTACAGTAGTTTAAAAGGCTTAAGGAAGCATCTTTGTCACAACAGAAAGGTAGTTTGAAATTTGGGATGGCGACATAACAAAAAAAAAAAAACAGGAAGGGAGCCAACAGCACCCGGGTTTCCCAGGCGGTCACCCATCCAAGTACTAGCCGGGCCCGATGATGCTTAACTTCGGTGATCGGACGAGAACCGGTGTATTCATCATGGTATGGCCGTTGGCGCTCATCTAATGTAGGAGCACGGCAGAATTCGCGTTCGGCTTTTCTCCCAACACACAAAATGTTAGTTTTCGGCCGCATTTGACGAAAGCGCTTCCTTCCGCAACCGCCAGTTCCTCGAGGACGGCGCGGGGAGGCGCGCCCGGCGTCCCAGCAGAGTGACGGCCGAATTGGCGGGCGCACCGCCGCGTGTGTGAGACGCACTGCTGCTCGTTGCACCCCCTGTCATTCGCTGGGCGCGTGCAGCCTTCGACACTAGCGGAGGACGCATCTTGTCCCTGGTGTTCAGCGGAGGGCCTGTGCGGGGTGTGGCAGTGTCGTGCTGGAGGGCCCACTGGTAGCGATGTGGGCTTCCTCGCCTCGCCTCGCCTCGCCTCGCCTCACACCAGGTGTCTGCGTAAGTTTGCAGTGCATTCGCACCATTCCTATCCCTGTCCCTGTCCCCGTCCCGACTTGTCCCGACTTTGCTCGACTGCCGCTCGCTGCCGCTCGGGTCGTAGTCCATATGACAGCGCAAGCACGACAAACGTCTGCGGGACGAGACGAGACGAGACGACTAAGGAATAAATTCGTGGTTACAAATCAAATTTGGAACTCTACACTCCTACACAACAATAGGCGGTGACGTATTTCAGAAATCACCTGCCGATTCGTACTGTTTTGTCGTTTTCAAAGTCTTTTTGGCAAACTTGGTTAGCACATTCTCCCTCAAACTGAGTTAATTACTGCATTTTCGTACCATTACAGTAGTTTAAAAGGCTTAAGGAAGCATCTTTGTCACAACAGAAAGGTAGTTTGAAATTTGGGATGGCGACATAACAAAAAAAAAAAAAAACAGGAAGGGAGCCAACAGCACCCGGGTTTCCCAGGCGGTCACCCATCCAAGTACTAGCCGGGCCCGATGATGCTTAACTTCGGTGATCGGACGAGAACCGGTGTATTCATCATGGTATGGCCGTTGGCGCTCATCTAATGTAGGAGCACGGCAGAATTCGCGTTCGGCTTTTCTCCCAACACACAAAATGTTAGTTTTCGGCCGCATTTGACGAAAGCGCTTCCTTCCGCAACCGCCAGTTCCTCGAGGACGGCGCGGGGAGGCGCGCCCGGCGTCCCAGCAGAGTGACGGCCGAATTGGCGGGCGCACCGCCGCGTGTGTGAGACGCACTGCTGCTCGTTGCACCCCCTGTCATTCGCTGGGCGCGTGCAGCCTTCGACACTAGCGGAGGACGCATCTTGTCCCTGGTGTTCAGCGGAGGGCCTGTGCGGGGTGTGGCAGTGTCGTGCTGGAGGGCCCACTGGTAGCGATGTGGGCTTCCTCGCCTCGCCTCGCCTCGCCTCGCCTCACACCAGGTGTCTGCGTAAGTTTGCAGTGCATTCGCACCATTCCTATCCCTGTCCCTGTCCCCGTCCCGACTTGTCCCGACTTTGCTCGACTGCCGCTCGCTGCCGCTCGGGTCGTAGTCCATATGACAGCGCAAGCACGACAAACGTCTGCGGGACGAGACGAGACGAGACGACTAAGGAATAAATTCGTGGTTACAAATCAAATTTGGAACTCTACACTCCTACACAACAATAGGCGGTGACGTATTTCAGAAATCACCTGCCGATTCGTACTGTTTTGTCGTTTTCAAAGTCTTTTTGGCAAACTTGGTTAGCACATTCTCCCTCAAACTGAGTTAATTACTGCATTTTCGTACCATTACAGTAGTTTAAAAGGCTTAAGGAAGCATCTTTGTCACAACAGAAAGGTAGTTTGAAATTTGGGATGGCGACATAACAAAAAAAAAAAAAAAACAGGAAGGGAGCCAACAGCACCCGGGTTTCCCAGGCGGTCACCCATCCAAGTACTAGCCGGGCCCGATGATGCTTAACTTCGGTGATCGGACGAGAACCGGTGTATTCATCATGGTATGGCCGTTGGCGCTCATCTAATGTAGGAGCACGGCAGAATTCGCGTTCGGCTTTTCTCCCAACACACAAAATGTTAGTTTTCGGCCGCATTTGACGAAAGCGCTTCCTTCCGCAACCGCCAGTTCCTCGAGGACGGCGCGGGGAGGCGCGCCCGGCGTCCCAGCAGAGTGACGGCCGAATTGGCGGGCGCACCGCCGCGTGTGTGAGACGCACTGCTGCTCGTTGCACCCCCTGTCATTCGCTGGGCGCGTGCAGCCTTCGACACTAGCGGAGGACGCATCTTGTCCCTGGTGTTCAGCGGAGGGCCTGTGCGGGGTGTGGCAGTGTCGTGCTGGAGGGCCCACTGGTAGCGATGTGGGCTTCCTCGCCTCGCCTCGCCTCGCCTCGCCTCACACCAGGTGTCTGCGTAGTTTGCAGTGCATTCGCACCATTCCTATCCCTGTCCCTGTCCCCGTCCCGACTTGTCCCGACTTTGCTCGACTGCCGCTCGCTGCCGCTCGGGTCGTGGTCCATATGACAGCGCAAGCACGACAAACGTCTGCGGGACGAGACGAGACGAGACGACTAAGGAATAAGTTCGTGGTTACAAATCAAATTTGGAACTCAACACACCTACACAACAATAGGCGGTGACTTATTTCAGAAATCACCTGCCGATTCGTAGTGTTTTGTCGTTTTCAAAGTCTTCTTGGCAAACTTGGTTAGCACATTCTCCCTCAAACTGAGTTAATTACTGCATTTTCGTTCCATTACAGTAGTTTAAAAGATTTAAGGAAGCATCTTTGTCACAACAGAAAGGTAGTTTGAAAATTGGGCTGGCGACATAACAAAAAAAAAAACAGTAAGGGAGCCAACAGCACCCGGGTTTCCCAGGCGGTCACCCATCCAAGTACTAGCCGGGCCCGATGATGCTTAACTTCGGTGATCGGACGAGAACCGGTGTATTCATCATGGTATGGCCGTTGGCGCTCATCTAATGTAGGAGCACGGCAGAATTCGCGTTCGGCTTTTCTCCCAACACACAAAATGTTAGTTTTCGGCCGCATTTGACGAAAGCGCTTCCTTCCGCAACCGCCAGTTCCTCGAGGACGGCGCGGGGAGGCGCGCCCGGCGTCCCAGCAGAGTGACGGCCGAATTGGCGGGCGCACCGCCGCGTGTGTGAGACGCACTGCTGCTCGTTGCACCCCCTGTCATTCGCTGGGCGCGTGCAGCCTTCGACACTAGCGGAGGACGCATCTTGTCCCTGGTGTTCAGCGGAGGGCCTGTGCGGGGTGTGGCAGTGTCGTGCTGGAGGGCCCACTGGTAGCGATGTGGGCTTCCTCGCCTCGCCTCGCCTCGCCTCGCCTCACACCAGGTGTCTGCGTAAGTTTGCAGTGCATTCGCACCATTCCTATCCCTGTCCCTGTCCCCGTCCCGACTTGTCCCGACTTTGCTCGACTGCCGCTCGCTGCCGCTCGGGTCGTAGTCCATATGACAGCGCAAGCACGACAAACGTCTGCGGGACGAGACGAGACGAGACGACTAAGGAATAAATTCGTGGTTACAAATCAAATTTGGAACTCTACACTCCTACACAACAATAGGCGGTGACGTATTTCAGAAATCACCTGCCGATTCGTACTGTTTTGTCGTTTTCAAAGTCTTTTTGGCAAACTTGGTTAGCACATTCTCCCTCAAACTGAGTTAATTACTGCATTTTCGTACCATTACAGTAGTTTAAAAGGCTTAAGGAAGCATCTTTGTCACAACAGAAAGGTAGTTTGAAATTTGGGATGGCGACATAACAAAAAAAAAAAAAAACAGGAAGGGAGCCAACAGCACCCGGGTTTCCCAGGCGGTCACCCATCCAAGTACTAGCCGGGCCCGATGATGCTTAACTTCGGTGATCGGACGAGAACCGGTGTATTCATCATGGTATGGCCGTTGGCGCTCATCTAATGTAGGAGCACGGCAGAATTCGCGTTCGGCTTTTCTCCCAACACACAAAATGTTAGTTTTCGGCCGCATTTGACGAAAGCGCTTCCTTCCGCAACCGCCAGTTCCTCGAGGACGGCGCGGGGAGGCGCGCCCGGCGTCCCAGCAGAGTGACGGCCGAATTGGCGGGCGCACCGCCGCGTGTGTGAGACGCACTGCTGCTCGTTGCACCCCCTGTCATTCGCTGGGCGCGTGCAGCCTTCGACACTAGCGGAGGACGCATCTTGTCCCTGGTGTTCAGCGGAGGGCCTGTGCGGGGTGTGGCAGTGTCGTGCTGGAGGGCCCACTGGTAGCGATGTGGGCTTCCTCGCCTCGCCTCGCCTCGCCTCGCCTCACACCAGGTGTCTGCGTAAGTTTGCAGTGCATTCGCACCATTCCTATCCCTGTCCCTGTCCCCGTCCCGACTTGTCCCGACTTTGCTCGACTGCCGCTCGCTGCCGCTCGGGTCGTAGTCCATATGACAGCGCAAGCACGACAAACGTCTGCGGGACGAGACGAGACGAGACGACTAAGGAATAAATTCGTGGTTACAAATCAAATTTGGAACTCTACACTCCTACACAACAATAGGCGGTGACGTATTTCAGAAATCACCTGCCGATTCGTACTGTTTTGTCGTTTTCAAAGTCTTTTTGGCAAACTTGGTTAGCACATTCTCCCTCAAACTGAGTTAATTACTGCATTTTCGTACCATTACAGTAGTTTAAAAGGCTTAAGGAAGCATCTTTGTCACAACAGAAAGGTAGTTTGAAATTTGGGATGGCGACATAACAAAAAAAAAAAAAAAACAGGAAGGGAGCCAACAGCACCCGGGTTTCCCAGGCGGTCACCCATCCAAGTACTAGCCGGGCCCGATGATGCTTAACTTCGGTGATCGGACGAGAACCGGTGTATTCATCATGGTATGGCCGTTGGCGCTCATCTAATGTAGGAGCACGGCAGAATTCGCGTTCGGCTTTTCTCCCAACACACAAAATGTTAGTTTTCGGCCGCATTTGACGAAAGCGCTTCCTTCCGCAACCGCCAGTTCCTCGAGGACGGCGCGGGGAGGCGCGCCCGGCGTCCCAGCAGAGTGACGGCCGAATTGGCGGGCGCACCGCCGCGTGTGTGAGACGCACTGCTGCTCGTTGCACCCCCTGTCATTCGCTGGGCGCGTGCAGCCTTCGACACTAGCGGAGGACGCATCTTGTCCCTGGTGTTCAGCGGAGGGCCTGTGCGGGGTGTGGCAGTGTCGTGCTGGAGGGCCCACTGGTAGCGATGTGGGCTTCCTCGCCTCGCCTCGCCTCGCCTCGCCTCACACCAGGTGTCTGCGTAGTTTGCAGTGCATTCGCACCATTCCTATCCCTGTCCCTGTCCCCGTCCCGACTTGTCCCGACTTTGCTCGACTGCCGCTCGCTGCCGCTCGGGTCGTGGTCCATATGACAGCGCAAGCACGACAAACGTCTGCGGGACGAGACGAGACGAGACGACTAAGGAATAAGTTCGTGGTTACAAATCAAATTTGGAACTCAACACACCTACACAACAATAGGCGGTGACGTATTTCAGAAATCACCTGCCGATTCGTAGTGTTTTGTCGTTTTCAAAGTCTTCTTGGCAAACTTGGTTAGCACATTCTCCCTCAAACTGAGTTAATTACTGCATTTTCGTTCCATTACAGTAGTTTAAAAGATTTAAGGAAGCATCTTTGTCACAACAGAAAGGTAGTTTGAAAATTGGGCTGGCGACATAACAAAAAAAAAAACAGTAAGGGAGCCAACAGCACCCGGGTTTCCCAGGCGGTCACCCATCCAAGTACTAGCCGGGCCCGATGATGCTTAACTTCGGTGATCGGACGAGAACCGGTGTATTCATCATGGTATGGCCGTTGGCGCTCATCTAATGTAGGAGCACGGCAGAATTCGCGTTCGGCTTTTCTCCCAACACACAAAATGTTAGTTTTCGGCCGCATTTGACGAAAGCGCTTCCTTCCGCAACCGCCAGTTCCTCGAGGACGGCGCGGGGAGGCGCGCCCGGCGTCCCAGCAGAGTGACGGCCGAATTGGCGGGCGCACCGCCGCGTGTGTGAGACGCACTGCTGCTCGTTGCACCCCCTGTCATTCGCTGGGCGCGTGCAGCCTTCGACACTAGCGGAGGACGCATCTTGTCCCTGGTGTTCAGCGGAGGGCCTGTGCGGGGTGTGGCAGTGTCGTGCTGGAGGGCCCACTGGTAGCGATGTGGGCTTCCTCGCCTCGCCTCGCCTCGCCTCGCCTCACACCAGGTGTCTGCGTAAGTTTGCAGTGCATTCGCACCATTCCTATCCCTGTCCCTGTCCCCGTCCCGACTTGTCCCGACTTTGCTCGACTGCCGCTCGCTGCCGCTCGGGTCGTAGTCCATATGACAGCGCAAGCACGACAAACGTCTGCGGGACGAGACGAGACGAGACGACTAAGGAATAAATTCGTGGTTACAAATCAAATTTGGAACTCTACACTCCTACACAACAATAGGCGGTGACGTATTTCAGAAATCACCTGCCGATTCGTACTGTTTTGTCGTTTTCAAAGTCTTTTTGGCAAACTTGGTTAGCACATTCTCCCTCAAACTGAGTTAATTACTGCATTTTCGTACCATTACAGTAGTTTAAAAGGCTTAAGGAAGCATCTTTGTCACAACAGAAAGGTAGTTTGAAATTTGGGATGGCGACATAACAAAAAAAAAAAACAGGAAGGGATCCAACAGCACCCGGGTTTCCCAGGCGGTCACCCATCCAAGTACTAGCCGGGCCCGATGATGCTTAACTTCGGTGATCGGACGAGAACCGGTGTATTCATCATGGTATGGCCGTTGGCGCTCATCTAATGTAGGAGCACGGCAGAATTCGCGTTCGGCTTTTCTCCCAACACACAAAATGTTAGTTTTCGGCCGCATTTGACGAAAGCGCTTCCTTCCGCAACCGCCAGTTCCTCGAGGACGGCGCGGGGAGGCGCGCCCGGCGTCCCAGCAGAGTGACGGCCGAATTGGCGGGCGCACCGCCGCGTGTGTGAGACGCACTGCTGCTCGTTGCACCCCCTGTCATTCGCTGGGCGCGTGCAGCCTTCGACACTAGCGGAGGACGCATCTTGTCCCTGGTGTTCAGCGGAGGGCCTGTGCGGGGTGTGGCAGTGTCGTGCTGGAGGGCCCACTGGTAGCGATGTGGGCTTCCTCGCCTCGCCTCGCCTCGCCTCGCCTCACACCAGGTGTCTGCGTAAGTTTGCAGTGCATTCGCACCATTCCTATCCCTGTCCCTGTCCCCGTCCCGACTTGTCCCGACTTTGCTCGACTGCCGCTCGCTGCCGCTCGGGTCGTAGTCCATATGACAGCGCAAGCACGACAAACGTCTGCGGGACGAGACGAGACGAGACGACTAAGGAATAAATTCGTGGTTACAAATCAAATTTGGAACTCTACACTCCTACACAACAATAGGCGGTGACGTATTTCAGAAATCACCTGCCGATTCGTACTGTTTTGTCGTTTTCAAAGTCTTTTTGGCAAACTTGGTTAGCACATTCTCCCTCAAACTGAGTTAATTACTGCATTTTCGTACCATTACAGTAGTTTAAAAGGCTTAAGGAAGCATCTTTGTCACAACAGAAAGGTAGTTTGAAATTTGGGATGGCGTCATAACAAAAAAAAAAAAAACAGGAAGGGAGCCAACAGCACCCGGGTTTCCCAGGCGGTCACCCATCCAAGTACTAGCCGGGCCCGATGATGCTTAACTTCGGTGATCGGACGAGAACCGGTGTATTCATCATGGTATGGCCGTTGGCGCTCATCTAATGTAGGAGCACGGCAGAATTCGCGTTCGGCTTTTCTCCCAACACACAAAATGTTAGTTTTCGGCCGCATTTGACGAAAGCGCTTCCTTCCGCAACCGCCAGTTCCTCGAGGACGGCGCGGGGAGGCGCGCCCGGCGTCCCAGCAGAGTGACGGCCGAATTGGCGGGCGCACCGCCGCGTGTGTGAGACGCACTGCTGCTCGTTGCACCCCCTGTCATTCGCTGGGCGCGTGCAGCCTTCGACACTAGCGGAGGACGCATCTTGTCCCTGGTGTTCAGCGGAGGGCCTGTGCGGGGTGTGGCAGTGTCGTGCTGGAGGGCCCACTGGTAGCGATGTGGGCTTCCTCGCCTCGCCTCGCCTCGCCTCGCCTCACACCAGGTGTCTGCGTAAGTTTGCAGTGCATTCGCACCATTCCTATCCCTGTCCCTGTCCCCGTCCCGACTTGTCCCGACTTTGCTCGACTGCCGCTCGCTGCCGCTCGGGTCGTAGTCCATATGACAGCGCAAGCACGACAAACGTCTGCGGGACGAGACGAGACGAGACGACTAAGGAATAAATTCGTGGTTACAAATCAAATTTGGAACTCTACACTCCTACACAACAATAGGCGGTGACGTATTTCAGAAATCACCTGCCGATTCGTACTGTTTTGTCGTTTTCAAAGTCTTTTTGGCAAACTTGGTTAGCACATTCTCCCTCAAACTGAGTTAATTACTGCATTTTCGTACCATTACAGTAGTTTAAAAGGCTTAAGGAAGCATCTTTGTCACAACAGAAAGGTAGTTTGAAATTTGGGATGGCGACATAACAAAAAAAAAAAAAAACAGGAAGGGAGCCAACAGCACCCGGGTTTCCCAGGCGGTCACCCATCCAAGTACTAGCCGGGCCCGATGATGCTTAACTTCGGTGATCGGACGAGAACCGGTGTATTCATCATGGTATGGCCGTTGGCGCTCATCTAATGTAGGAGCACGGCAGAATTCGCGTTCGGCTTTTCTCCCAACACACAAAATGTTAGTTTTCGGCCGCATTTGACGAAAGCGCTTCCTTCCGCAACCGCCAGTTCCTCGAGGACGGCGCGGGGAGGCGCGCCCGGCGTCCCAGCAGAGTGACGGCCGAATTGGCGGGCGCACCGCCGCGTGTGTGAGACGCACTGCTGCTCGTTGCACCCCCTGTCATTCGCTGGGCGCGTGCAGCCTTCGACACTAGCGGAGGACGCATCTTGTCCCTGGTGTTCAGCGGAGGGCCTGTGCGGGGTGTGGCAGTGTCGTGCTGGAGGGCCCACTGGTAGCGATGTGGGCTTCCTCGCCTCGCCTCGCCTCGCCTCGCCTCACACCAGGTGTCTGCGTAAGTTTGCAGTGCATTCGCACCATTCCTATCCCTGTCCCTGTCCCCGTCCCGACTTGTCCCGACTTTGCTCGACTGCCGCTCGCTGCCGCTCGGGTCGTAGTCCATATGACAGCGCAAGCACGACAAACGTCTGCGGGACGAGACGAGACGAGACGACTAAGGAATAAATTCGTGGTTACAAATCAAATTTGGAACTCTACACTCCTACACAACAATAGGCGGTGACGTATTTCAGAAATCACCTGCCGATTCGTACTGTTTTGTCGTTTTCAAAGTCTTTTTGGCAAACTTGGTTAGCACATTCTCCCTCAAACTGAGTTAATTACTGCATTTTCGTACCATTACAGTAGTTTAAAAGGCTTAAGGAAGCATCTTTGTCACAACAGAAAGGTAGTTTGAAATTTGGGATGGCGACATAACAAAAAAAAAAAAAAACAGGAAGGGAGCCAACAGCACCCGGGTTTCCCAGGCGGTCACCCATCCAAGTACTAGCCGGGCCCGATGATGCTTAACTTCGGTGATCGGACGAGAACCGGTGTATTCATCATGGTATGGCCGTTGGCGCTCATCTAATGTAGGAGCACGGCAGAATTCGCGTTCGGCTTTTCTCCCAACACACAAAATGTTAGTTTTCGGCCGCATTTGACGAAAGCGCTTCCTTCCGCAACCGCCAGTTCCTCGAGGACGGCGCGGGGAGGCGCGCCCGGCGTCCCAGCAGAGTGACGGCCGAATTGGCGGGCGCACCGCCGCGTGTGTGAGACGCACTGCTGCTCGTTGCACCCCCTGTCATTCGCTGGGCGCGTGCAGCCTTCGACACTAGCGGAGGACGCATCTTGTCCCTGGTGTTCAGCGGAGGGCCTGTGCGGGGTGTGGCAGTGTCGTGCTGGAGGGCCCACTGGTAGCGATGTGGGCTTCCTCGCCTCGCCTCGCCTCGCCTCGCCTCACACCAGGTGTCTGCGTAAGTTTGCAGTGCATTCGCACCATTCCTATCCCTGTCCCTGTCCCCGTCCCAACTTGTCCCGACTTTGCTCGACTGCCGCTCGCTGCCGCTCGGGTCGTAGTCCATATGACAGCGCAAGCACGACAAACGTCTGCGGGACGAGACGAGACGAGACGACTAAGGAATAAATTCGTGGTTACAAATCAAATTTGGAACTCTACACTCCTACACAACAATAGGCGGTGACGTATTTCAGAAATCACCTGCCGATTCGTACTGTTTTGTCGTTTTCAAAGTCTTTTTGGCAAACTTGGTTAGCACATTCTCCCTCAAACTGAGTTAATTACTGCATTTTCGTACCATTACAGTAGTTTAAAAGGCTTAAGGAAGCATCTTTGTCACAACAGAAAGGTAGTTTGAAATTTGGGATGGCGACATAACAAAAAAAAAAAAAACAGGAAGGGAGCCAACAGCACCCGGGTTTCCCAGGCGGTCACCCATCCAAGTACTAGCCGGGCCCGATGATGCTTAACTTCGGTGATCGGACGAGAACCGGTGTATTCATCATGGTATGGCCGTTGGCGCTCATCTAATGTAGGAGCACGGCAGAATTCGCGTTCGGCTTTTCTCCCAACACACAAAATGTTAGTTTTCGGCCGCATTTGACGAAAGCGCTTCCTTCCGCAACCGCCAGTTCCTCGAGGACGGCGCGGGGAGGCGCGCCCGGCGTCCCAGCAGAGTGACGGCCGAATTGGCGGGCGCACCGCCGCGTGTGTGAGACGCACTGCTGCTCGTTGCACCCCCTGTCATTCGCTGGGCGCGTGCAGCCTTCGACTCTAGCGGAGGACGCATCTTGTCCCTGGTGTTCAGCGGAGGGCCTGTGCGGGGTGTGGCAGTGTCGTGCTGGAGGGCCCACTGGTAGCGATGTGGGCTTCCTCGCCTCGCCTCGCCTCGCCTCGCCTCACACCAGGTGTCTGCGTAAGTTTGCAGTGCATTCGCACCATTCCTATCCCTGTCCCTGTCCCCGTCCCGACTTGTCCCGACTTTGCTCGACTGCCGCTCGCTGCCGCTCGGGTCGTAGTCCATATGACAGCGCAAGCACGACAAACGTCTGCGGGACGAGACGAGACGAGACGACTAAGGAATAAATTCGTGGTTACAAATCAAATTTGGAACTCTACACTCCTACACAACAATAGGCGGTGACGTATTTCAGAAATCACCTGCCGATTCGTACTGTTTTGTCGTTTTCAAAGTCTTTTTGGCAAACTTGGTTAGCACATTCTCCCTCAAACTGAGTTAATTACTGCATTTTCGTACCATTACAGTAGTTTAAAAGGCTTAAGGAAGCATCTTTGTCACAACAGAAAGGTAGTTTGAAATTTGGGATGGCGACATAACAAAAAAAAAAAAAACAGGAAAGGAGCCAACAGCACCCGGGTTTCCCAGGCGGTCACCCATCCAAGTACTAGCCGGGCCCGATGATGCTTAACTTCGGTGATCGGACGAGAACCGGTGTATTCATCATGGTATGGCCGTTGGCGCTCATCTAATGTAGGAGCACGGCAGAATTCGCGTTCGGCTTTTCTCCCAACACACAAAATGTTAGTTTTCGGCCGCATTTGACGAAAGCGCTTCCTTCCGCAACCGCCAGTTCCTCGAGGACGGCGCGGGGAGGCGCGCCCGGCGTCCCAGCAGAGTGACGGCCGAATTGGCGGGCGCACCGCCGCGTGTGTGAGACGCACTGCTGCTCGTTGCACCCCCTGTCATTCGCTGGGCGCGTGCAGCCTTCGACACTAGCGGAGGACGCATCTTGTCCCTGGTGTTCAGCGGAGGGCCTGTGCGGGGTGTGGCAGTGTCGTGCTGGAGGGCCCACTGGTAGCGATGTGGGCTTCCTCGCCTCGCCTCGCCTCGCCTCGCCTCACACCAGGTGTCTGCGTAAGTTTGCAGTGCATTCGCACCATTCCTATCCCTGTCCCTGTCCCCGTCCCGACTTGTCCCGACTTTGCTCGACTGCCGCTCGCTGCCGCTCGGGTCGTAGTCCATATGACAGCGCAAGCACGACAAACGTCTGCGGGACGAGAGGAGACGAGACGACTAAGGAATAAATTCGTGGTTACAAATCAAATTTGGAACTCTACACTCCTACACAACAATAGGCGGTGACGTATTTCAGAAATCACCTGCCGATTCGTACTGTTTTGTCGTTTTCAAAGTCTTTTTGGCAAACTTGGTTAGCACATTCTCCCTCAAACTGAGTTAATTACTGCATTTTCGTACCATTACAGTAGTTTAAAAGGCTTAAGGAAGCATCTTTGTCACAACAGAAAGGTAGTTTGAAATTTGGGATGGCGACATAACAAAAAAAAAAAAAAAAACAGGAAGGGAGCCAACAGCACCCGGGTTTCCCAGGCGGTCACCCATCCAAGTACTAGCCGGGCCCGATGATGCTTAACTTCGGTGATCGGACGAGAACCGGTGTATTCATCATGGTATGGCCGTTGGCGCTCATCTAATGTAGGAGCACGGCAGAATTCGCGTTCGGCTTTTCTCCCAACACACAAAATGTTAGTTTTCGGCCGCATTTGACGAAAGCGCTTCCTTCCGCAACCGCCAGTTCCTCGAGGACGGCGCGGGGAGGCGCGCCCGGCGTCCCAGCAGAGTGACGGCCGAATTGGCGGGCGCACCGCCGCGTGTGTGAGACGCACTGCTGCTCGTTGCACCCCCTGTCATTCGCTGGGCGCGTGCAGCCTTCGACACTAGCGGAGGACGCATCTTGTCCCTGGTGTTCAGCGGAGGGCCTGTGCGGGGTGTGGCAGTGTCGTGCTGGAGGGCCCACTGGTAGCGATGTGGGCTTCCTCGCCTCGCCTCGCCTCGCCTCGCCTCGCCTCACACCAGGTGTCTGCGTAGTTTGCAGTGCATTCGCACCATTCCTATCCCTGTCCCTGTCCCCGTCCCGACTTGTCCCGACTTTGCTCGACTGCCGCTCGCTGCCGCTCGGGTCGTGGTCCATATGACAGCGCAAGCACGACAAACGTCTGCGGGACGAGACGAGACGAGACGAGACGACTAAGGAATAAGTTCGTGGTTACAAATCAAATTTGGAACTCAACACACCTACACAACAATAGGCGGTGACGTATTTCAGAAATCACCTGCCGATTCGTAGTGTTTTGTCGTTTTCAAAGTCTTCTTGGCAAACTTGGTTAGCACATTCTCCCTCAAACTGAGTTAATTACTGCATTTTCGTTCCATTACAGTAGTTTAAAAGGCTTAAGGAAGCATCTTTGTCACAACAGAAAGGTAGTTTGAAAATTGGGCTGGCGACATAACAAAAAAAAAACAGTAAGGGAGCCAACAGCACCCGGGTTTCCCAGGCGGTCACCCATCCAAGTACTAGCCGGGCCCGATGATGCTTAACTTCGGTGATCGGACGAGAACCGGTGTATTCATCATGGTATGGCCGTTGGCGCTCATCTAATGTAGGAGCACGGCAGAATTCGCGTTCGGCTTTTCTCCCAACACACAAAATGTTAGTTTTCGGCCGCATTTGACGAAAGCGCTTCCTTCCGCAACCGCCAGTTCCTCGAGGACGGCGCGGGGAGGCGCGCCCGGCGTCCCAGCAGAGTGACGGCCGAATTGGCGGGCGCACCGCCGCGTGTGTGAGACGCACTGCTGCTCGTTGCACCCCCTGTCATTCGCTGGGCGCGTGCAGCCTTCGACACTAGCGGAGGACGCATCTTGTCCCTGGTGTTCAGCGGAGGGCCTGTGCGGGGTGTGGCAGTGTCGTGCTGGAGGGCCCACTGGTAGCGATGTGGGCTTCCTCGCCTCGCCTCGCCTCGCCTCGCCTCACACCAGGTGTCTGCGTAAGTTTGCAGTGCATTCGCACCATTCCTATCCCTGTCCCTGTCCCCGTCCCGACTTGTCCCGACTTTGCTCGACTGCCGCTCGCTGCCGCTCGGGTCGTAGTCCATATGACAGCGCAAGCACGACAAACGTCTGCGGGACGAGACGAGACGAGACGACTAAGGAATAAATTCGTGGTTACAAATCAAATTTGGAACTCTACACTCCTACACAACAATAGGCGGTGACGTATTTCAGAAATCACCTGCCGATTCGTACTGTTTTGTCGTTTTCAAAGTCTTTTTGGCAAACTTGGTTAGCACATTCTCCCTCAAACTGAGTTAATTACTGCATTTTCGTACCATTACAGTAGTTTAAAAGGCTTAAGGAAGCATCTTTGTCACAACAGAAAGGTAGTTTGAAATTTGGGATGGCGACATAACAAAAAAAAAAAAACAGGAAAGGAGCCAACAGCACCCGGGTTTCCCAGGCGGTCACCCATCCAAGTACTAGCCGGGCCCGATGATGCTTAACTTCGGTGATCGGACGAGAACCGGTGTATTCATCATGGTATGGCCGTTGGCGCTCATCTAATGTAGGAGCACGGCAGAATTCGCGTTCGGCTTTTCTCCCAACACACAAAATGTTAGTTTTCGGCCGCATTTGACGAAAGCGCTTCCTTCCGCAACCGCCAGTTCCTCGAGGACGGCGCGGGGAGGCGCGCCCGGCGTCCCAGCAGAGTGACGGCCGAATTGGCGGGCGCACCGCCGCGTGTGTGAGACGCACTGCTGCTCGTTGCACCCCCTGTCATTCGCTGGGCGCGTGCAGCCTTCGACACTAGCGGAGGACGCATCTTGTCCCTGGTGTTCAGCGGAGGGCCTGTGCGGGGTGTGGCAGTGTCGTGCTGGAGGGCCCACTGGTAGCGATGTGGGCTTCCTCGCCTCGCCTCGCCTCGCCTCGCCTCACACCAGGTGTCTGCGTAAGTTTGCAGTGCATTCGCACCATTCCTATCCCTGTCCCTGTCCCCGTCCCGACTTGTCCCGACTTTGCTCGACTGCCGCTCGCTGCCGCTCGGGTCGTAGTCCATATGACAGCGCAAGCACGACAAACGTCTGCGGGACGAGACGAGACGAGACGACTAAGGAATAAATTCGTGGTTACAAATCAAATTTGGAACTCTACACTCCTACACAACAATAGGCGGTGACGTATTTCAGAAATCACCTGCCGATTCGTACTGTTTTGTCGTTTTCAAAGTCTTCTTGGCAAACTTGGTTAGCACATTCTCCCTCAAACTGAGTTAATTACTGCATTTTCGTTCCATTACAGTAGTTTAAAAGGCTTAAGGAAGCATCTTTGTCACAACAGAAAGGTAGTTTGAAAATTGGGATGGCGACATAACAAAAAAAAAAAAACAGGAAAGGAGCCAACAGCACCCGGGTTTCCCAGGCGGTCACCCATCCAAGTACTAGCCGGGCCCGATGATGCTTAACTTCGGTGATCGGACGAGAACCGGTGTATTCATCATGGTATGGCCGTTGGCGCTCATCTAATGTAGGAGCACGGCAGAATTCGCGTTCGGCTTTTCTCCCAACACACAAAATGTTAGTTTTCGGCCGCATTTGACGAAAGCGCTTCCTTCCGCAACCGCCAGTTCCTCGAGGACGGCGCGGGGAGGCGCGCCCGGCGTCCCAGCAGAGTGACGGCCGAATTGGCGGGCGCACCGCCGCGTGTGTGAGACGCACTGCTGCTCGTTGCACCCCCTGTCATTCGCTGGGCGCGTGCAGCCTTCGACACTAGCGGAGGACGCATCTTGTCCCTGGTGTTCAGCGGAGGGCCTGTGCGGGGTGTGGCAGTGTCGTGCTGGAGGGCCCACTGGTAGCGATGTGGGCTTCCTCGCCTCGCCTCGCCTCGCCTCGCCTCACACCAGGTGTCTGCGTAAGTTTGCAGTGCATTCGCACCATTCCTATCCCTGTCCCTGTCCCCGTCCCGACTTGTCCCGACTTTGCTCGACTGCCGCTCGCTGCCGCTCGGGTCGTAGTCCATATGACAGCGCAAGCACGACAAACGTCTGCGGGACGAGACGAGACGAGACGACTAAGGAATAAATTCGTGGTTACAAATCAAATTTGGAACTCTACACTCCTACACAACAATAGGCGGTGACGTATTTCAGAAATCACCTGCCGATTCGTAGTGTTTTGTCGTTTTCAAAGTCTTCTTGGCAAACTTGGTTAGCACATTCTCCCTCAAACTGAGTTAATTACTGCATTTTCGTTCCATTACAGTAGTTTAAAAGGCTTAAGGAAGCATCTTTGTCACAACAGAAAGGTAGTTTGAAAATTGGGCTGGCGACATAACAAAAAAAAAACAGTAAGGGAGCCAACAGCACCCGGGTTTCCCAGGCGGTCACCCATCCAAGTACTAGCCGGGCCCGATGATGCTTAACTTCGGTGATCGGACGAGAACCGGTGTATTCATCATGGTATGGCCGTTGGCGCTCATCTAATGTAGGAGCACGGCAGAATTCGCGTTCGGCTTTTCTCCCAACACACAAAATGTTAGTTTTCGGCCGCATTTGACGAAAGCGCTTCCTTCCGCAACCGCCAGTTCCTCGAGGACGGCGCGGGGAGGCGCGCCCGGCGTCCCAGCAGAGTGACGGCCGAATTGGCGGGCGCACCGCCGCGTGTGTGAGACGCACTGCTGCTCGTTGCACCCCCTGTCATTCGCTGGGCGCGTGCAGCCTTCGACACTAGCGGAGGACGCATCTTGTCCCTGGTGTTCAGCGGAGGGCCTGTGCGGGGTGTGGCAGTGTCGTGCTGGAGGGCCCACTGGTAGCGATGTGGGCTTCCTCGCCTCGCCTCGCCTCGCCTCGCCTCACACCAGGTGTCTGCGTAAGTTTGCAGTGCATTCGCACCATTCCTATCCCTGTCCCTGTCCCCGTCCCGACTTGTCCCGACTTTGCTCGACTGCCGCTCGCTGCCGCTCGGGTCGTAGTCCATATGACAGCGCAAGCACGACAAACGTCTGCGGGACGAGACGAGACGAGACGACTAAGGAATAAATTCGTGGTTACAAATCAAATTTGGAACTCTACACTCCTACACAACAATAGGCGGTGACGTATTTCAGAAATCACCTGCCGATTCGTACTGTTTTGTCGTTTTCAAAGTCTTTTTGGCAAACTTGGTTAGCACATTCTCCCTCAAACTGAGTTAATTACTGCATTTTCGTACCATTACAGTAGTTTAAAAGGCTTAAGGAAGCATCTTTGTCACAACAGAAAGGTAGTTTGAAATTTGGGATGGCGACATAACAAAAAAAAAAAAACAGGAAAGGAGCCAACAGCACCCGGGTTTCCCAGGCGGTCACCCATCCAAGTACTAGCCGGGCCCGATGATGCTTAACTTCGGTGATCGGACGAGAACCGGTGTATTCATCATGGTATGGCCGTTGGCGCTCATCTAATGTAGGAGCACGGCAGAATTCGCGTTCGGCTTTTCTCCCAACACACAAAATGTTAGTTTTCGGCCGCATTTGACGAAAGCGCTTCCTTCCGCAACCGCCAGTTCCTCGAGGACGGCGCGGGGAGGCGCGCCCGGCGTCCCAGCAGAGTGACGGCCGAATTGGCGGGCGCACCGCCGCGTGTGTGAGACGCACTGCTGCTCGTTGCACCCCCTGTCATTCGCTGGGCGCGTGCAGCCTTCGACACTAGCGGAGGACGCATCTTGTCCCTGGTGTTCAGCGGAGGGCCTGTGCGGGGTGTGGCAGTGTCGTGCTGGAGGGCCCACTGGTAGCGATGTGGGCTTCCTCGCCTCGCCTCGCCTCGCCTCGCCTCACACCAGGTGTCTGCGTAAGTTTGCAGTGCATTCGCACCATTCCTATCCCTGTCCCTGTCCCCGTCCCGACTTGTCCCGACTTTGCTCGACTGCCGCTCGCTGCCGCTCGGGTCGTAGTCCATATGACAGCGCAAGCACGACAAACGTCTGCGGGACGAGACGAGACGAGACGACTAAGGAATAAATTCGTGGTTACAAATCAAATTTGGAACTCTACACTCCTACACAACAATAGGCGGTGACGTATTTCAGAAATCACCTGCCGATTCGTACTGTTTTGTCGTTTTCAAAGTCTTCTTGGCAAACTTGGTTAGCACATTCTCCCTCAAACTGAGTTAATTACTGCATTTTCGTTCCATTACAGTAGTTTAAAAGGCTTAAGGAAGCATCTTTGTCACAACAGAAAGGTAGTTTGAAAATTGGGATGGCGACATAACAAAAAAAAAAAAACAGGAAAGGAGCCAACAGCACCCGGGTTTCCCAGGCGGTCACCCATCCAAGTACTAGCCGGGCCCGATGATGCTTAACTTCGGTGATCGGACGAGAACCGGTGTATTCATCATGGTATGGCCGTTGGCGCTCATCTAATGTAGGAGCACGGCAGAATTCGCGTTCGGCTTTTCTCCCAACACACAAAATGTTAGTTTTCGGCCGCATTTGACGAAAGCGCTTCCTTCCGCAACCGCCAGTTCCTCGAGGACGGCGCGGGGAGGCGCGCCCGGCGTCCCAGCAGAGTGACGGCCGAATTGGCGGGCGCACCGCCGCGTGTGTGAGACGCACTGCTGCTCGTTGCACCCCCTGTCATTCGCTGGGCGCGTGCAGCCTTCGACACTAGCGGAGGACGCATCTTGTCCCTGGTGTTCAGCGGAGGGCCTGTGCGGGGTGTGGCAGTGTCGTGCTGGAGGGCCCACTGGTAGCGATGTGGGCTTCCTCGCCTCGCCTCGCCTCGCCTCGCCTCACACCAGGTGTCTGCGTAAGTTTGCAGTGCATTCGCACCATTCCTATCCCTGTCCCTGTCCCCGTCCCGACTTGTCCCGACTTTGCTCGACTGCCGCTCGCTGCCGCTCGGGTCGTAGTCCATATGACAGCGCAAGCACGACAAACGTCTGCGGGACGAGACGAGACGAGACGACTAAGGAATAAATTCGTGGTTACAAATCAAATTTGGAACTCTACACTCCTACACAACAATAGGCGGTGACGTATTTCAGAAATCACCTGCCGATTCGTAGTGTTTTGTCGTTTTCAAAGTCTTCTTGGCAAACTTGGTTAGCACATTCTCCCTCAAACTGAGTTAATTACTGCATTTTCGTTCCATTACAGTAGTTTAAAAGGCTTAAGGAAGCATCTTTGTCACAACAGAAAGGTAGTTTGAAAATTGGGCTGGCGACATAACAAAAAAAAAACAGTAAGGGAGCCAACAGCACCCGGGTTTCCCAGGCGGTCACCCATCCAAGTACTAGCCGGGCCCGATGATGCTTAACTTCGGTGATCGGACGAGAACCGGTGTATTCATCATGGTATGGCCGTTGGCGCTCATCTAATGTAGGAGCACGGCAGAATTCGCGTTCGGCTTTTCTCCCAACACACAAAATGTTAGTTTTCGGCCGCATTTGACGAAAGCGCTTCCTTCCGCAACCGCCAGTTCCTCGAGGACGGCGCGGGGAGGCGCGCCCGGCGTCCCAGCAGAGTGACGGCCGAATTGGCGGGCGCACCGCCGCGTGTGTGAGACGCACTGCTGCTCGTTGCACCCCCTGTCATTCGCTGGGCGCGTGCAGCCTTCGACACTAGCGGAGGACGCATCTTGTCCCTGGTGTTCAGCGGAGGGCCTGTGCGGGGTGTGGCAGTGTCGTGCTGGAGGGCCCACTGGTAGCGATGTGGGCTTCCTCGCCTCGCCTCGCCTCGCCTCGCCTCGCCTCACACCAGGTGTCTGCGTAGTTTGCAGTGCATTCGCACCATTCCTATCCCTGTCCCTGTCCCCGTCCCGACTTGTCCCGACTTTGCTCGACTGCCGCTCGCTGCCGCTCGGGTCGTGGTCCATATGACAGCGCAAGCACGACAAACGTCTGCGGGACGAGACGAGACGAGAAGAGACGACTAAGGAATAAGTTCGTGGTTACAAATCAAATTTGGAACTCAACACACCTACACAACAATAGGCGGTGACGTATTTCAGAAATCACCTGCCGATTCGTAGTGTTTTGTCGTTTTCAAAGTCTTCTTGGCAAACTTGGTTAGCACATTCTCCCTCAAACTGAGTTAATTACTGCATTTTCGTTCCATTACAGTAGTTTAAAAGGCTTAAGGAAGCATCTTTGTCACAACAGAAAGGTAGTTTGAAAATTGGGCTGGCGACATAACAAAAAAAAAACAGTAAGGGAGCCAACAGCACCCGGGTTTCCCAGGCGGTCACCCATCCAAGTACTAGCCGGGCCCGATGATGCTTAACTTCGGTGATCGGACGAGAACCGGTGTATTCATCATGGTATGGCCGTTGGCGCTCATCTAATGTAGGAGCACGGCAGAATTCGCGTTCGGCTTTTCTCCCAACACACAAAATGTTAGTTTTCGGCCGCATTTGACGAAAGCGCTTCCTTCCGCAACCGCCAGTTCCTCGAGGACGGCGCGGGGAGGCGCGCCCGGCGTCCCAGCAGAGTGACGGCCGAATTGGCGGGCGCACCGCCGCGTGTGTGAGACGCACTGCTGCTCGTTGCACCCCCTGTCATTCGCTGGGCGCGTGCAGCCTTCGACACTAGCGGAGGACGCATCTTGTCCCTGGTGTTCAGCGGAGGGCCTGTGCGGGGTGTGGCAGTGTCGTGCTGGAGGGCCCACTGGTAGCGATGTGGGCTTCCTCGCCTCGCCTCGCCTCGCCTCGCCTCGCCTCACACCAGGTGTCTGCGTAGTTTGCAGTGCATTCGCACCATTCCTATCCCTGTCCCTGTCCCCGTCCCGACTTGTCCCGACTTTGCTCGACTGCCGCTCGCTGCCGCTCGGGTCGTGGTCCATATGACAGCGCAAGCACGACAAACGTCTGCGGGACGAGACGAGACGAGACGAGACGACTAAGGAATAAGTTCGTGGTTACAAATCAAATTTGGAACTCAACACACCTACACAACAATAGGCGGTGACGTATTTCAGAAATCACCTGCCGATTCGTAGTGTTTTGTCGTTTTCAAAGTCTTCTTGGCAAACTTGGTTAGCACATTCTCCCTCAAACTGAGTTAATTACTGCATTTTCGTTCCATTACAGTAGTTTAAAAGGCTTAAGGAAGCATCTTTGTCACAACAGAAAGGTAGTTTGAAAATTGGGCTGGCGACATAACAAAAAAAAAACAGTAAGGGAGCCAACAGCACCCGGGTTTCCCAGGCGGTCACCCATCCAAGTACTAGCCGGGCCCGATGATGCTTAACTTCGGTGATCGGACGAGAACCGGTGTATTCATCATGGTATGGCCGTTGGCGCTCATCTAATGTAGGAGCACGGCAGAATTCGCGTTCGGCTTTTCTCCCAACACACAAAATGTTAGTTTTCGGCCGCATTTGACGAAAGCGCTTCCTTCCGCAACCGCCAGTTCCTCGAGGACGGCGCGGGGAGGCGCGCCCGGCGTCCCAGCAGAGTGACGGCCGAATTGGCGGGCGCACCGCCGCGTGTGTGAGACGCACTGCTGCTCGTTGCACCCCCTGTCATTCGCTGGGCGCGTGCAGCCTTCGACACTAGCGGAGGACGCATCTTGTCCCTGGTGTTCAGCGGAGGGCCTGTGCGGGGTGTGGCAGTGTCGTGCTGGAGGGCCCACTGGTAGCGATGTGGGCTTCCTCGCCTCGCCTCGCCTCGCCTCGCCTCACACCAGGTGTCTGCGTAAGTTTGCAGTGCATTCGCACCATTCCTATCCCTGTCCCTGTCCCCGTCCCGACTTGTCCCGACTTTGCTCGACTGCCGCTCGCTGCCGCTCGGGTCGTAGTCCATATGACAGCGCAAGCACGACAAACGTCTGCGGGACGAGACGAGACGAGACGACTAAGGAATAAATTCGTGGTTACAAATCAAATTTGGAACTCTACACTCCTACACAACAATAGGCGGTGACGTATTTCAGAAATCACCTGCCGATTCGTAGTGTTTTGTCGTTTTCAAAGTCTTCTTGGCAAACTTGGTTAGCACATTCTCCCTCAAACTGAGTTAATTACTGCATTTTCGTTCCATTACAGTAGTTTAAAAGGCTTAAGGAAGCATCTTTGTCACAACAGAAAGGTAGTTTGAAAATTGGGCTGGCGACATAACAAAAAAAAAACAGTAAGGGAGCCAACAGCACCCGGGTTTCCCAGGCGGTCACCCATCCAAGTACTAGCCGGGCCCGATGATGCTTAACTTCGGTGATCGGACGAGAACCGGTGTATTCATCATGGTATGGCCGTTGGCGCTCATCTAATGTAGGAGCACGGCAGAATTCGCGTTCGGCTTTTCTCCCAACACACAAAATGTTAGTTTTCGGCCGCATTTGACGAAAGCGCTTCCTTCCGCAACCGCCAGTTCCTCGAGGACGGCGCGGGGAGGCGCGCCCGGCGTCCCAGCAGAGTGACGGCCGAATTGGCGGGCGCACCGCCGCGTGTGTGAGACGCACTGCTGCTCGTTGCACCCCCTGTCATTCGCTGGGCGCGTGCAGCCTTCGACACTAGCGGAGGACGCATCTTGTCCCTGGTGTTCAGCGGAGGGCCTGTGCGGGGTGTGGCAGTGTCGTGCTGGAGGGCCCACTGGTAGCGATGTGGGCTTCCTCGCCTCGCCTCGCCTCGCCTCGCCTCGCCTCACACCAGGTGTCTGCGTAGTTTGCAGTGCATTCGCACCATTCCTATCCCTGTCCCTGTCCCCGTCCCGACTTGTCCCGACTTTGCTCGACTGCCGCTCGCTGCCGCTCGGGTCGTGGTCCATATGACAGCGCAAGCACGACAAACGTCTGCGGGACGAGACGAGACGAGACGAGACGACTAAGGAATAAGTTCGTGGTTACAAATCAAATTTGGAACTCAACACACCTACACAACAATAGGCGGTGACGTATTTCAGAAATCACCTGCCGATTCGTAGTGTTTTGTCGTTTTCAAAGTCTTCTTGGCAAACTTGGTTAGCACATTCTCCCTCAAACTGAGTTAATTACTGCATTTTCGTTCCATTACAGTAGTTTAAAAGGCTTAAGGAAGCATCTTTGTCACAACAGAAAGGTAGTTTGAAAATTGGGCTGGCGACATAACAAAAAAAAAACAGTAAGGGAGCCAACAGCACCCGGGTTTCCCAGGCGGTCACCCATCCAAGTACTAGCCGGGCCCGATGATGCTTAACTTCGGTGAGCGGACGAGAACCGGTGTATTCATCATGGTATGGCCGTTGGCGCTCATCTAATGTAGGAGCACGGCAGAATTCGCGTTCGGCTTTTCTCCCAACACACAAAATGTTAGTTTTCGGCCGCATTTGACGAAAGCGCTTCCTTCCGCAACCGCCAGTTCCTCGAGGACGGCGCGGGGAGGCGCGCCCGGCGTCCCAGCAGAGTGACGGCCGAATTGGCGGGCGCACCGCCGCGTGTGTGAGACGCACTGCTGCTCGTTGCACCCCCTGTCATTCGCTGGGCGCGTGCAGCCTTCGACACTAGCGGAGGACGCATCTTGTCCCTGGTGTTCAGCGGAGGGCCTGTGCGGGGTGTGGCAGTGTCGTGCTGGAGGGCCCACTGGTAGCGATGTGGGCTTCCTCGCCTCGCCTCGCCTCGCCTCGCCTCACACCAGGTGTCTGCGTAAGTTTGCAGTGCATTCGCACCATTCCTATCCCTGTCCCTGTCCCCGTCCCGACTTGTCCCGACTTTGCTCGACTGCCGCTCGCTGCCGCTCGGGTCGTAGTCCATATGACAGCGCAAGCACGACAAACGTCTGCGGGACGAGACGAGACGAGACGACTAAGGAATAAATTCGTGGTTACAAATCAAATTTGGAACTCTACACTCCTACACAACAATAGGCGGTGACGTATTTCAGAAATCACCTGCCGATTCGTACTGTTTTGTCGTTTTCAAAGTCTTTTTGGCAAACTTGGTTAGCACATTCTCCCTCAAACTGAGTTAATTACTGCATTTTCGTACCATTACAGTAGTTTAAAAGGCTTAAGGAAGCATCTTTGTCACAACAGAAAGGTAGTTTGAAATTTGGGATGGCGACATAACAAAAAAAAAAAAACAGGAAAGGAGCCAACAGCACCCGGGTTTCCCAGGCGGTCACCCATCCAAGTACTAGCCGGGCCCGATGATGCTTAACTTCGGTGATCGGACGAGAACCGGTGTATTCATCATGGTATGGCCGTTGGCGCTCATCTAATGTAGGAGCACGGCAGAATTCGCGTTCGGCTTTTCTCCCAACACACAAAATGTTAGTTTTCGGCCGCATTTGACGAAAGCGCTTCCTTCCGCAACCGCCAGTTCCTCGAGGACGGCGCGGGGAGGCGCGCCCGGCGTCCCAGCAGAGTGACGGCCGAATTGGCGGGCGCACCGCCGCGTGTGTGAGACGCACTGCTGCTCGTTGCACCCCCTGTCATTCGCTGGGCGCGTGCAGCCTTCGACACTAGCGGAGGACGCATCTTGTCCCTGGTGTTCAGCGGAGGGCCTGTGCGGGGTGTGGCAGTGTCGTGCTGGAGGGCCCACTGGTAGCGATGTGGGCTTCCTCGCCTCGCCTCGCCTCGCCTCGCCTCACACCAGGTGTCTGCGTAAGTTTGCAGTGCATTCGCACCATTCCTATCCCTGTCCCTGTCCCCGTCCCGACTTGTCCCGACTTTGCTCGACTGCCGCTCGCTGCCGCTCGGGTCGTAGTCCATATGACAGCGCAAGCACGACAAACGTCTGCGGGACGAGACGAGACGAGACGACTAAGGAATAAATTCGTGGTTACAAATCAAATTTGGAACTCTACACTCCTACACAACAATAGGCGGTGACGTATTTCAGAAATCACCTGCCGATTCGTACTGTTTTGTCGTTTTCAAAGTCTTTTTGGCAAACTTGGTTAGCACATTCTCCCTCAAACTGAGTTAATTACTGCATTTTCGTACCATTACAGTAGTTTAAAAGGCTTAAGGAAGCATCTTTGTCACAACAGAAAGGTAGTTTGAAATTTGGGATGGCGACATAACAAAAAAAAAAAAAAAACAGGAAGGGAGCCAACAGCACCCGGGTTTCCCAGGCGGTCACCCATCCAAGTACTAGCCGGGCCCGATGATGCTTAACTTCGGTGATCGGACGAGAACCGGTGTATTCATCATGGTATGGCCGTTGGCGCTCATCTAATGTAGGAGCACGGCAGAATTCGCGTTCGGCTTTTCTCCCAACACACAAAATGTTAGTTTTCGGCCGCATTTGACGAAAGCGCTTCCTTCCGCAACCGCCAGTTCCTCGAGGACGGCGCGGGGAGGCGCGCCCGGCGTCCCAGCAGAGTGACGGCCGAATTGGCGGGCGCACCGCCGCGTGTGTGAGACGCACTGCTGCTCGTTGCACCCCCTGTCATTCGCTGGGCGCGTGCAGCCTTCGACACTAGCGGAGGACGCATCTTGTCCCTGGTGTTCAGCGGAGGGCCTGTGCGGGGTGTGGCAGTGTCGTGCTGGAGGGCCCACTGGTAGCGATGTGGGCTTCCTCGCCTCGCCTCGCCTCGCCTCGCCTCGCCTCACATCAGGTGTCTGCGTAGTTTGCAGTGCATTCGCACCATTCCTATCCCTGTCCCTGTCCCCGTCCCGACTTGTCCCGACTTTGCTCGACTGCCGCTCGCTGCCGCTCGGGTCGTGGTCCATATGACAGCGCAAGCACGACAAACGTCTGCGGGACGAGACGAGACGAGACGAGACGACTAAGGAATAAGTTCGTGGTTACAAATCAAATTTGGAACTCAACACACCTACACAACAATAGGCGGTGACGTATTTCAGAAATCACCTGCCGATTCGTAGTGTTTTGTCGTTTTCAAAGTCTTCTTGGCAAACTTGGTTAGCACATTCTCCCTCAAACTGAGTTAATTACTGCATTTTCGTTCCATTACAGTAGTTTAAAAGGCTTAAGGAAGCATCTTTGTCACAACAGAAAGGTAGTTTGAAAATTGGGCTGGCGACATAACAAAAAAAAAACAGTAAGGGAGCCAACAGCACCCGGGTTTCCCAGGCGGTCACCCATCCAAGTACTAGCCGGGCCCGATGATGCTTAACTTCGGTGATCGGACGAGAACCGGTGTATTCATCATGGTATGGCCGTTGGCGCTCATCTAATGTAGGAGCACGGCAGAATTCGCGTTCGGCTTTTCTCCCAACACACAAAATGTTAGTTTTCGGCCGCATTTGACGAAAGCGCTTCCTTCCGCAACCGCCAGTTCCTCGAGGACGGCGCGGGGAGGCGCGCCCGGCGTCCCAGCAGAGTGACGGCCGAATTGGCGGGCGCACCGCCGCGTGTGTGAGACGCACTGCTGCTCGTTGCACCCCCTGTCATTCGCTGGGCGCGTGCAGCCTTCGACACTAGCGGAGGACGCATCTTGTCCCTGGTGTTCAGCGGAGGGCCTGTGCGGGGTGTGGCAGTGTCGTGCTGGAGGGCCCACTGGTAGCGATGTGGGCTTCCTCGCCTCGCCTCGCCTCGCCTCGCCTCACACCAGGTGTCTGCGTAAGTTTGCAGTGCATTCGCACCATTCCTATCCCTGTCCCTGTCCCCGTCCCGACTTGTCCCGACTTTGCTCGACTGCCGCTCGCTGCCGCTCGGGTCGTAGTCCATATGACAGCGCAAGCACGACAAACGTCTGCGGGACGAGACGAGACGAGACGACTAAGGAATAAATTCGTGGTTACAAATCAAATTTGGAACTCTACACTCCTACACAACAATAGGCGGTGACGTATTTCAGAAATCACCTGCCGATTCGTACTGTTTTGTCGTTTTCAAAGTCTTTTTGGCAAACTTGGTTAGCACATTCTCCCTCAAACTGAGTTAATTACTGCATTTTCGTACCATTACAGTAGTTTAAAAGGCTTAAGGAAGCATCTTTGTCACAACAGAAAGGTAGTTTGAAATTTGGGATGGCGACATAACAAAAAAAAAAAAAAACAGGAAGGGAGCCAACAGCACCCGGGTTTCCCAGGCGGTCACCCATCCAAGTACTAGCCGGGCCCGATGATGCTTAACTTCGGTGATCGGACGAGAACCGGTGTATTCATCATGGTATGGCCGTTGGCGCTCATCTAATGTAGGAGCACGGCAGAATTCGCGTTCGGCTTTTCTCCCAACACACAAAATGTTAGTTTTCGGCCGCATTTGACGAAAGCGCTTCCTTCCGCAACCGCCAGTTCCTCGAGGACGGCGCGGGGAGGCGCGCCCGGCGTCCCAGCAGAGTGACGGCCGAATTGGCGGGCGCACCGCCGCGTGTGTGAGACGCACTGCTGCTCGTTGCACCCCCTGTCATTCGCTGGGCGCGTGCAGCCTTCGACACTAGCGGAGGACGCATCTTGTCCCTGGTGTTCAGCGGAGGGCCTGTGCGGGGTGTGGCAGTGTCGTGCTGGAGGGCCCACTGGTAGCGATGTGGGCTTCCTCGCCTCGCCTCGCCTCGCCTCGCCTCGCCTCACATCAGGTGTCTGCGTAGTTTGCAGTGCATTCGCACCATTCCTATCCCTGTCCCTGTCCCCGTCCCGACTTGTCCCGACTTTGCTCGACTGCCGCTCGCTGCCGCTCGGGTCGTGGTCCATATGACAGCGCAAGCACGACAAACGTCTGCGGGACGAGACGAGACGAGACGAGACGACTAAGGAATAAGTTCGTGGTTACAAATCAAATTTGGAACTCAACACACCTACACAACAATAGGCGGTGACGTATTTCAGAAATCACCTGCCGATTCGTAGTGTTTTGTCGTTTTCAAAGTCTTCTTGGCAAACTTGGTTAGCACATTCTCCCTCAAACTGAGTTAATTACTGCATTTTCGTTCCATTACAGTAGTTTAAAAGGCTTAAGGAAGCATCTTTGTCACAACAGAAAGGTAGTTTGAAAATTGGGCTGGCGACATAACAAAAAAAAAACAGTAAGGGAGCCAACAGCACCCGGGTTTCCCAGGCGGTCACCCATCCAAGTACTAGCCGGGCCCGATGATGCTTAACTTCGGTGATCGGACGAGAACCGGTGTATTCATCATGGTATGGCCGTTGGCGCTCATCTAATGTAGGAGCACGGCAGAATTCGCGTTCGGCTTTTCTCCCAACACACAAAATGTTAGTTTTCGGCCGCATTTGACGAAAGCGCTTCCTTCCGCAACCGCCAGTTCCTCGAGGACGGCGCGGGGAGGCGCGCCCGGCGTCCCAGCAGAGTGACGGCCGAATTGGCGGGCGCACCGCCGCGTGTGTGAGACGCACTGCTGCTCGTTGCACCCCCTGTCATTCGCTGGGCGCGTGCAGCCTTCGACACTAGCGGAGGACGCATCTTGTCCCTGGTGTTCAGCGGAGGGCCTGTGCGGGGTGTGGCAGTGTCGTGCTGGAGGGCCCACTGGTAGCGATGTGGGCTTCCTCGCCTCGCCTCGCCTCGCCTCGCCTCACACCAGGTGTCTGCGTAAGTTTGCAGTGCATTCGCACCATTCCTATCCCTGTCCCTGTCCCCGTCCCGACTTGTCCCGACTTTGCTCGACTGCCGCTCGCTGCCGCTCGGGTCGTAGTCCATATGACAGCGCAAGCACGACAAACGTCTGCGGGACGAGACGAGACGAGACGACTAAGGAATAAATTCGTGGTTACAAATCAAATTTGGAACTCTACACTCCTACACAACAATAGGCGGTGACGTATTTCAGAAATCACCTGCCGATTCGTACTGTTTTGTCGTTTTCAAAGTCTTTTTGGCAAACTTGGTTAGCACATTCTCCCTCAAACTGAGTTAATTACTGCATTTTCGTACCATTACAGTAGTTTAAAAGGCTTAAGGAAGCATCTTTGTCACAACAGAAAGGTAGTTTGAAATTTGGGATGGCGACATAACAAAAAAAAAAAAAAACAGGAAGGGAGCCAACAGCACCCGGGTTTCCCAGGCGGTCACCCATCCAAGTACTAGCCGGGCCCGATGATGCTTAACTTCGGTGATCGGACGAGAACCGGTGTATTCATCATGGTATGGCCGTTGGCGCTCATCTAATGTAGGAGCACGGCAGAATTCGCGTTCGGCTTTTCTCCCAACACACAAAATGTTAGTTTTCGGCCGCATTTGACGAAAGCGCTTCCTTCCGCAACCGCCAGTTCCTCGAGGACGGCGCGGGGAGGCGCGCCCGGCGTCCCAGCAGAGTGACGGCCGAATTGGCGGGCGCACCGCCGCGTGTGTGAGACGCACTGCTGCTCGTTGCACCCCCTGTCATTCGCTGGGCGCGTGCAGCCTTCGACACTAGCGGAGGACGCATCTTGTCCCTGGTGTTCAGCGGAGGGCCTGTGCGGGGTGTGGCAGTGTCGTGCTGGAGGGCCCACTGGTAGCGATGTGGGCTTCCTCGCCTCGCCTCGCCTCGCCTCGCCTCACACCAGGTGTCTGCGTAAGTTTGCAGTGCATTCGCACCATTCCTATCCCTGTCCCTGTCCCCGTCCCAACTTGTCCCGACTTTGCTCGACTGCCGCTCGCTGCCGCTCGGGTCGTAGTCCATATGACAGCGCAAGCACGACAAACGTCTGCGGGACGAGACGAGACGAGACGACTAAGGAATAAATTCGTGGTTACAAATCAAATTTGGAACTCTACACTCCTACACAACAATAGGCGGTGACGTATTTCAGAAATCACCTGCCGATTCGTACTGTTTTGTCGTTTTCAAAGTCTTTTTGGCAAACTTGGTTAGCACATTCTCCCTCAAACTGAGTTAATTACTGCATTTTCGTACCATTACAGTAGTTTAAAAGGCTTAAGGAAGCATCTTTGTCACAACAGAAAGGTAGTTTGAAATTTGGGATGGCGACATAACAAAAAAAAAAAAAACAGGAAGGGAGCCAACAGCACCCGGGTTTCCCAGGCGGTCACCCATCCAAGTACTAGCCGGGCCCGATGATGCTTAACTTCGGTGATCGGACGAGAACCGGTGTATTCATCATGGTATGGCCGTTGGCGCTCATCTAATGTAGGAGCACGGCAGAATTCGCGTTCGGCTTTTCTCCCAACACACAAAATGTTAGTTTTCGGCCGCATTTGACGAAAGCGCTTCCTTCCGCAACCGCCAGTTCCTCGAGGACGGCGCGGGGAGGCGCGCCCGGCGTCCCAGCAGAGTGACGGCCGAATTGGCGGGCGCACCGCCGCGTGTGTGAGACGCACTGCTGCTCGTTGCACCCCCTGTCATTCGCTGGGCGCGTGCAGCCTTCGACTCTAGCGGAGGACGCATCTTGTCCCTGGTGTTCAGCGGAGGGCCTGTGCGGGGTGTGGCAGTGTCGTGCTGGAGGGCCCACTGGTAGCGATGTGGGCTTCCTCGCCTCGCCTCGCCTCGCCTCGCCTCACACCAGGTGTCTGCGTAAGTTTGCAGTGCATTCGCACCATTCCTATCCCTGTCCCTGTCCCCGTCCCGACTTGTCCCGACTTTGCTCGACTGCCGCTCGCTGCCGCTCGGGTCGTAGTCCATATGACAGCGCAAGCACGACAAACGTCTGCGGGACGAGACGAGACGAGACGACTAAGGAATAAATTCGTGGTTACAAATCAAATTTGGAACTCTACACTCCTACACAACAATAGGCGGTGACGTATTTCAGAAATCACCTGCCGATTCGTACTGTTTTGTCGTTTTCAAAGTCTTTTTGGCAAACTTGGTTAGCACATTCTCCCTCAAACTGAGTTAATTACTGCATTTTCGTACCATTACAGTAGTTTAAAAGGCTTAAGGAAGCATCTTTGTCACAACAGAAAGGTAGTTTGAAATTTGGGATGGCGACATAACAAAAAAAAAAAAAACAGGAAAGGAGCCAACAGCACCCGGGTTTCCCAGGCGGTCACCCATCCAAGTACTAGCCGGGCCCGATGATGCTTAACTTCGGTGATCGGACGAGAACCGGTGTATTCATCATGGTATGGCCGTTGGCGCTCATCTAATGTAGGAGCACGGCAGAATTCGCGTTCGGCTTTTCTCCCAACACACAAAATGTTAGTTTTCGGCCGCATTTGACGAAAGCGCTTCCTTCCGCAACCGCCAGTTCCTCGAGGACGGCGCGGGGAGGCGCGCCCGGCGTCCCAGCAGAGTGACGGCCGAATTGGCGGGCGCACCGCCGCGTGTGTGAGACGCACTGCTGCTCGTTGCACCCCCTGTCATTCGCTGGGCGCGTGCAGCCTTCGACACTAGCGGAGGACGCATCTTGTCCCTGGTGTTCAGCGGAGGGCCTGTGCGGGGTGTGGCAGTGTCGTGCTGGAGGGCCCACTGGTAGCGATGTGGGCTTCCTCGCCTCGCCTCGCCTCGCCTCGCCTCACACCAGGTGTCTGCGTAAGTTTGCAGTGCATTCGCACCATTCCTATCCCTGTCCCTGTCCCCGTCCCGACTTGTCCCGACTTTGCTCGACTGCCGCTCGCTGCCGCTCGGGTCGTAGTCCATATGACAGCGCAAGCACGACAAACGTCTGCGGGACGAGAGGAGACGAGACGACTAAGGAATAAATTCGTGGTTACAAATCAAATTTGGAACTCTACACTCCTACACAACAATAGGCGGTGACGTATTTCAGAAATCACCTGCCGATTCGTACTGTTTTGTCGTTTTCAAAGTCTTTTTGGCAAACTTGGTTAGCACATTCTCCCTCAAACTGAGTTAATTACTGCATTTTCGTACCATTACAGTAGTTTAAAAGGCTTAAGGAAGCATCTTTGTCACAACAGAAAGGTAGTTTGAAATTTGGGATGGCGACATAACAAAAAAAAAAAAAAACAGGAAGGGAGCCAACAGCACCCGGGTTTCCCAGGCGGTCACCCATCCAAGTACTAGCCGGGCCCGATGATGCTTAACTTCGGTGATCGGACGAGAACCGGTGTATTCATCATGGTATGGCCGTTGGCGCTCATCTAATGTAGGAGCACGGCAGAATTCGCGTTCGGCTTTTCTCCCAACACACAAAATGTTAGTTTTCGGCCGCATTTGACGAAAGCGCTTCCTTCCGCAACCGCCAGTTCCTCGAGGACGGCGCGGGGAGGCGCGCCCGGCGTCCCAGCAGAGTGACGGCCGAATTGGCGGGCGCACCGCCGCGTGTGTGAGACGCACTGCTGCTCGTTGCACCCCCTGTCATTCGCTGGGCGCGTGCAGCCTTCGACACTAGCGGAGGACGCATCTTGTCCCTGGTGTTCAGCGGAGGGCCTGTGCGGGGTGTGGCAGTGTCGTGCTGGAGGGCCCACTGGTAGCGATGTGGGCTTCCTCGCCTCGCCTCGCCTCGCCTCGCCTCGCCTCACACCAGGTGTCTGCGTAGTTTGCAGTGCATTCGCACCATTCCTATCCCTGTCCCTGTCCCCGTCCCGACTTGTCCCGACTTTGCTCGACTGCCGCTCGCTGCCGCTCGGGTCGTGGTCCATATGACAGCGCAAGCACGACAAACGTCTGCGGGACGAGACGAGACGAGACGAGACGACTAAGGAATAAGTTCGTGGTTACAAATCAAATTTGGAACTCAACACACCTACACAACAATAGGCGGTGACGTATTTCAGAAATCACCTGCCGATTCGTAGTGTTTTGTCGTTTTCAAAGTCTTCTTGGCAAACTTGGTTAGCACATTCTCCCTCAAACTGAGTTAATTACTGCATTTTCGTTCCATTACAGTAGTTTAAAAGGCTTAAGGAAGCATCTTTGTCACAACAGAAAGGTAGTTTGAAAATTGGGCTGGCGACATAACAAAAAAAAAACAGTAAGGGAGCCAACAGCACCCGGGTTTCCCAGGCGGTCACCCATCCAAGTACTAGCCGGGCCCGATGATGCTTAACTTCGGTGATCGGACGAGAACCGGTGTATTCATCATGGTATGGCCGTTGGCGCTCATCTAATGTAGGAGCACGGCAGAATTCGCGTTCGGCTTTTCTCCCAACACACAAAATGTTAGTTTTCGGCCGCATTTGACGAAAGCGCTTCCTTCCGCAACCGCCAGTTCCTCGAGGACGGCGCGGGGAGGCGCGCCCGGCGTCCCAGCAGAGTGACGGCCGAATTGGCGGGCGCACCGCCGCGTGTGTGAGACGCACTGCTGCTCGTTGCACCCCCTGTCATTCGCTGGGCGCGTGCAGCCTTCGACACTAGCGGAGGACGCATCTTGTCCCTGGTGTTCAGCGGAGGGCCTGTGCGGGGTGTGGCAGTGTCGTGCTGGAGGGCCCACTGGTAGCGATGTGGGCTTCCTCGCCTCGCCTCGCCTCGCCTCGCCTCACACCAGGTGTCTGCGTAAGTTTGCAGTGCATTCGCACCATTCCTATCCCTGTCCCTGTCCCCGTCCCGACTTGTCCCGACTTTGCTCGACTGCCGCTCGCTGCCGCTCGGGTCGTAGTCCATATGACAGCGCAAGCACGACAAACGTCTGCGGGACGAGACGAGACGAGACGACTAAGGAATAAATTCGTGGTTACAAATCAAATTTGGAACTCTACACTCCTACACAACAATAGGCGGTGACGTATTTCAGAAATCACCTGCCGATTCGTACTGTTTTGTCGTTTTCAAAGTCTTTTTGGCAAACTTGGTTAGCACATTCTCCCTCAAACTGAGTTAATTACTGCATTTTCGTACCATTACAGTAGTTTAAAAGGCTTAAGGAAGCATCTTTGTCACAACAGAAAGGTAGTTTGAAATTTGGGATGGCGACATAACAAAAAAAAAAAACAGGAAAGGAGCCAACAGCACCCGGGTTTCCCAGGCGGTCACCCATCCAAGTACTAGCCGGGCCCGATGATGCTTAACTTCGGTGATCGGACGAGAACCGGTGTATTCATCATGGTATGGCCGTTGGCGCTCATCTAATGTAGGAGCACGGCAGAATTCGCGTTCGGCTTTTCTCCCAACACACAAAATGTTAGTTTTCGGCCGCATTTGACGAAAGCGCTTCCTTCCGCAACCGCCAGTTCCTCGAGGACGGCGCGGGGAGGCGCGCCCGGCGTCCCAGCAGAGTGACGGCCGAATTGGCGGGCGCACCGCCGCGTGTGTGAGACGCACTGCTGCTCGTTGCACCCCCTGTCATTCGCTGGGCGCGTGCAGCCTTCGACACTAGCGGAGGACGCATCTTGTCCCTGGTGTTCAGCGGAGGGCCTGTGCGGGGTGTGGCAGTGTCGTGCTGGAGGGCCCACTGGTAGCGATGTGGGCTTCCTCGCCTCGCCTCGCCTCGCCTCGCCTCACACCAGGTGTCTGCGTAAGTTTGCAGTGCATTCGCACCATTCCTATCCCTGTCCCTGTCCCCGTCCCGACTTGTCCCGACTTTGCTCGACTGCCGCTCGCTGCCGCTCGGGTCGTAGTCCATATGACAGCGCAAGCACGACAAACGTCTGCGGGACGAGACGAGACGAGACGACTAAGGAATAAATTCGTGGTTACAAATCAAATTTGGAACTCTACACTCCTACACAACAATAGGCGGTGACGTATTTCAGAAATCACCTGCCGATTCGTACTGTTTTGTCGTTTTCAAAGTCTTTTTGGCAAACTTGGTTAGCACATTCTCCCTCAAACTGAGTTAATTACTGCATTTTCGTACCATTACAGTAGTTTAAAAGGCTTAAGGAAGCATCTTTGTCACAACAGAAAGGTAGTTTGAAATTTGGGATGGCGACATAACAAAAAAAAAAAAAAACAGGAAGGGAGCCAACAGCACCCGGGTTTCCCAGGCGGTCACCCATCCAAGTACTAGCCGGGCCCGATGATGCTTAACTTCGGTGATCGGACGAGAACCGGTGTATTCATCATGGTATGGCCGTTGGCGCTCATCTAATGTAGGAGCACGGCAGAATTCGCGTTCGGCTTTTCTCCCAACACACAAAATGTTAGTTTTCGGCCGCATTTGACGAAAGCGCTTCCTTCCGCAACCGCCAGTTCCTCGAGGACGGCGCGGGGAGGCGCGCCCGGCGTCCCAGCAGAGTGACGGCCGAATTGGCGGGCGCACCGCCGCGTGTGTGAGACGCACTGCTGCTCGTTGCACCCCCTGTCATTCGCTGGGCGCGTGCAGCCTTCGACACTAGCGGAGGACGCATCTTGTCCCTGGTGTTCAGCGGAGGGCCTGTGCGGGGTGTGGCAGTGTCGTGCTGGAGGGCCCACTGGTAGCGATGTGGGCTTCCTCGCCTCGCCTCGCCTCGCCTCGCCTCGCCTCACATCAGGTGTCTGCGTAGTTTGCAGTGCATTCGCACCATTCCTATCCCTGTCCCTGTCCCCGTCCCGACTTGTCCCGACTTTGCTCGACTGCCGCTCGCTGCCGCTCGGGTCGTGGTCCATATGACAGCGCAAGCACGACAAACGTCTGCGGGACGAGACGAGACGAGACGAGACGACTAAGGAATAAGTTCGTGGTTACAAATCAAATTTGGAACTCAACACACCTACACAACAATAGGCGGTGACGTATTTCAGAAATCACCTGCCGATTCGTAGTGTTTTGTCGTTTTCAAAGTCTTCTTGGCAAACTTGGTTAGCACATTCTCCCTCAAACTGAGTTAATTACTGCATTTTCGTTCCATTACAGTAGTTTAAAAGGCTTAAGGAAGCATCTTTGTCACAACAGAAAGGTAGTTTGAAAATTGGGCTGGCGACATAACAAAAAAAAAACAGTAAGGGAGCCAACAGCACCCGGGTTTCCCAGGCGGTCACCCATCCAAGTACTAGCCGGGCCCGATGATGCTTAACTTCGGTGATCGGACGAGAACCGGTGTATTCATCATGGTATGGCCGTTGGCGCTCATCTAATGTAGGAGCACGGCAGAATTCGCGTTCGGCTTTTCTCCCAACACACAAAATGTTAGTTTTCGGCCGCATTTGACGAAAGCGCTTCCTTCCGCAACCGCCAGTTCCTCGAGGACGGCGCGGGGAGGCGCGCCCGGCGTCCCAGCAGAGTGACGGCCGAATTGGCGGGCGCACCGCCGCGTGTGTGAGACGCACTGCTGCTCGTTGCACCCCCTGTCATTCGCTGGGCGCGTGCAGCCTTCGACACTAGCGGAGGACGCATCTTGTCCCTGGTGTTCAGCGGAGGGCCTGTGCGGGGTGTGGCAGTGTCGTGCTGGAGGGCCCACTGGTAGCGATGTGGGCTTCCTCGCCTCGCCTCGCCTCGCCTCGCCTCACACCAGGTGTCTGCGTAAGTTTGCAGTGCATTCGCACCATTCCTATCCCTGTCCCTGTCCCCGTCCCGACTTGTCCCGACTTTGCTCGACTGCCGCTCGCTGCCGCTCGGGTCGTAGTCCATATGACAGCGCAAGCACGACAAACGTCTGCGGGACGAGACGAGACGAGACGACTAAGGAATAAATTCGTGGTTACAAATCAAATTTGGAACTCTACACTCCTACACAACAATAGGCGGTGACGTATTTCAGAAATCACCTGCCGATTCGTACTGTTTTGTCGTTTTCAAAGTCTTTTTGGCAAACTTGGTTAGCACATTCTCCCTCAAACTGAGTTAATTACTGCATTTTCGTACCATTACAGTAGTTTAAAAGGCTTAAGGAAGCATCTTTGTCACAACAGAAAGGTAGTTTGAAATTTGGGATGGCGACATAACAAAAAAAAAAAAAAACAGGAAGGGAGCCAACAGCACCCGGGTTTCCCAGGCGGTCACCCATCCAAGTACTAGCCGGGCCCGATGATGCTTAACTTCGGTGATCGGACGAGAACCGGTGTATTCATCATGGTATGGCCGTTGGCGCTCATCTAATGTAGGAGCACGGCAGAATTCGCGTTCGGCTTTTCTCCCAACACACAAAATGTTAGTTTTCGGCCGCATTTGACGAAAGCGCTTCCTTCCGCAACCGCCAGTTCCTCGAGGACGGCGCGGGGAGGCGCGCCCGGCGTCCCAGCAGAGTGACGGCCGAATTGGCGGGCGCACCGCCGCGTGTGTGAGACGCACTGCTGCTCGTTGCACCCCCTGTCATTCGCTGGGCGCGTGCAGCCTTCGACACTAGCGGAGGACGCATCTTGTCCCTGGTGTTCAGCGGAGGGCCTGTGCGGGGTGTGGCAGTGTCGTGCTGGAGGGCCCACTGGTAGCGATGTGGGCTTCCTCGCCTCGCCTCGCCTCGCCTCGCCTCGCCTCACATCAGGTGTCTGCGTAGTTTGCAGTGCATTCGCACCATTCCTATCCCTGTCCCTGTCCCCGTCCCGACTTGTCCCGACTTTGCTCGACTGCCGCTCGCTGCCGCTCGGGTCGTGGTCCATATGACAGCGCAAGCACGACAAACGTCTGCGGGACGAGACGAGACGAGACGAGACGACTAAGGAATAAGTTCGTGGTTACAAATCAAATTTGGAACTCAACACACCTACACAACAATAGGCGGTGACGTATTTCAGAAATCACCTGCCGATTCGTAGTGTTTTGTCGTTTTCAAAGTCTTCTTGGCAAACTTGGTTAGCACATTCTCCCTCAAACTGAGTTAATTACTGCATTTTCGTTCCATTACAGTAGTTTAAAAGGCTTAAGGAAGCATCTTTGTCACAACAGAAAGGTAGTTTGAAAATTGGGCTGGCGACATAACAAAAAAAAAACAGTAAGGGAGCCAACAGCACCCGGGTTTCCCAGGCGGTCACCCATCCAAGTACTAGCCGGGCCCGATGATGCTTAACTTCGGTGATCGGACGAGAACCGGTGTATTCATCATGGTATGGCCGTTGGCGCTCATCTAATGTAGGAGCACGGCAGAATTCGCGTTCGGCTTTTCTCCCAACACACAAAATGTTAGTTTTCGGCCGCATTTGACGAAAGCGCTTCCTTCCGCAACCGCCAGTTCCTCGAGGACGGCGCGGGGAGGCGCGCCCGGCGTCCCAGCAGAGTGACGGCCGAATTGGCGGGCGCACCGCCGCGTGTGTGAGACGCACTGCTGCTCGTTGCACCCCCTGTCATTCGCTGGGCGCGTGCAGCCTTCGACACTAGCGGAGGACGCATCTTGTCCCTGGTGTTCAGCGGAGGGCCTGTGCGGGGTGTGGCAGTGTCGTGCTGGAGGGCCCACTGGTAGCGATGTGGGCTTCCTCGCCTCGCCTCGCCTCGCCTCGCCTCACACCAGGTGTCTGCGTAAGTTTGCAGTGCATTCGCACCATTCCTATCCCTGTCCCTGTCCCCGTCCCGACTTGTCCCGACTTTGCTCGACTGCCGCTCGCTGCCGCTCGGGTCGTAGTCCATATGACAGCGCAAGCACGACAAACGTCTGCGGGACGAGACGAGACGAGACGACTAAGGAATAAATTCGTGGTTACAAATCAAATTTGGAACTCTACACTCCTACACAACAATAGGCGGTGACGTATTTCAGAAATCACCTGCCGATTCGTACTGTTTTGTCGTTTTCAAAGTCTTTTTGGCAAACTTGGTTAGCACATTCTCCCTCAAACTGAGTTAATTACTGCATTTTCGTACCATTACAGTAGTTTAAAAGGCTTAAGGAAGCATCTTTGTCACAACAGAAAGGTAGTTTGAAATTTGGGATGGCGACATAACAAAAAAAAAAAAACAGGAAAGGAGCCAACAGCACCCGGGTTTCCCAGGCGGTCACCCATCCAAGTACTAGCCGGGCCCGATGATGCTTAACTTCGGTGATCGGACGAGAACCGGTGTATTCATCATGGTATGGCCGTTGGCGCTCATCTAATGTAGGAGCACGGCAGAATTCGCGTTCGGCTTTTCTCCCAACACACAAAATGTTAGTTTTCGGCCGCATTTGACGAAAGCGCTTCCTTCCGCAACCGCCAGTTCCTCGAGGACGGCGCGGGGAGGCGCGCCCGGCGTCCCAGCAGAGTGACGGCCGAATTGGCGGGCGCACCGCCGCGTGTGTGAGACGCACTGCTGCTCGTTGCACCCCCTGTCATTCGCTGGGCGCGTGCAGCCTTCGACACTAGCGGAGGACGCATCTTGTCCCTGGTGTTCAGCGGAGAACCTGTGCGGGGTGTGGCAGTGTCGTGCTGGAGGGCCCACTGGTAGCGATGTGGGCTTCCTCGCCTCGCCTCGCCTCGCCTCGCCTCACACCAGGTGTCTGCGTAAGTTTGCAGTGCATTCGCACCATTCCTATCCCTGTCCCTGTCCCCGTCCCGACTTGTCCCGACTTTGCTCGACTGCCGCTCGCTGCCGCTCGGGTCGTAGTCCATATGACAGCGCAAGCACGACAAACGTCTGCGGGACGAGACGAGACGAGACGACTAAGGAATAAATTCGTGGTTACAAATCAAATTTGGAACTCTACACTCCTACACAACAATAGGCGGTGACGTATTTCAGAAATCACCTGCCGATTCGTACTGTTTTGTCGTTTTCAAAGTCTTTTTGGCAAACTTGGTTAGCACATTCTCCCTCAAACTGAGTTAATTACTGCATTTTCGTACCATTACAGTAGTTTAAAAGGCTTAAGGAAGCATCTTTGTCACAACAGAAAGGTAGTTTGAAATTTGGGATGGCGACATAACAAAAAAAAAAAAACAGGAAAGGAGCCAACAGCACCCGGGTTTCCCAGGCGGTCACCCATCCAAGTACTAGCCGGGCCCGATGATGCTTAACTTCGGTGATCGGACGAGAACCGGTGTATTCATCATGGTATGGCCGTTGGCGCTCATCTAATGTAGGAGCACGGCAGAATTCGCGTTCGGCTTTTCTCCCAACACACAAAATGTTAGTTTTCGGCCGCATTTGACGAAAGCGCTTCCTTCCGCAACCGCCAGTTCCTCGAGGACGGCGCGGGGAGGCGCGCCCGGCGTCCCAGCAGAGTGACGGCCGAATTGGCGGGCGCACCGCCGCGTGTGTGAGACGCACTGCTGCTCGTTGCACCCCCTGTCATTCGCTGGGCGCGTGCAGCCTTCGACACTAGCGGAGGACGCATCTTGTCCCTGGTGTTCAGCGGAGGGCCTGTGCGGGGTGTGGCAGTGTCGTGCTGGAGGGCCCACTGGTAGCGATGTGGGCTTCCTCGCCTCGCCTCGCCTCGCCTCGCCTCACACCAGGTGTCTGCGTAAGTTTGCAGTGCATTCGCACCATTCCTATCCCTGTCCCTGTCCCCGTCCCGACTTGTCCCGACTTTGCTCGACTGCCGCTCGCTGCCGCTCGGGTCGTAGTCCATATGACAGCGCAAGCACGACAAACGTCTGCGGGACGAGACGAGACGAGACGACTAAGGAATAAATTCGTGGTTACAAATCAAATTTGGAACTCTACACTCCTACACAACAATAGGCGGTGACGTATTTCAGAAATCACCTGCCGATTCGTACTGTTTTGTCGTTTTCAAAGTCTTTTTGGCAAACTTGGTTAGCACATTCTCCCTCAAACTGAGTTAATTACTGCATTTTCGTACCATTACAGTAGTTTAAAAGGCTTAAGGAAGCATCTTTGTCACAACAGAAAGGTAGTTTGAAATTTGGGATGGCGACATAACAAAAAAAAAAAAAAACAGGAAGGGAGCCAACAGCACCCGGGTTTCCCAGGCGGTCACCCATCCAAGTACTAGCCGGGCCCGATGATGCTTAACTTCGGTGATCGGACGAGAACCGGTGTATTCATCATGGTATGGCCGTTGGCGCTCATCTAATGTAGGAGCACGGCAGAATTCGCGTTCGGCTTTTCTCCCAACACACAAAATGTTAGTTTTCGGCCGCATTTGACGAAAGCGCTTCCTTCCGCAACCGCCAGTTCCTCGAGGACGGCGCGGGGAGGCGCGCCCGGCGTCCCAGCAGAGTGACGGCCGAATTGGCGGGCGCACCGCCGCGTGTGTGAGACGCACTGCTGCTCGTTGCACCCCCTGTCATTCGCTGGGCGCGTGCAGCCTTCGACACTAGCGGAGGACGCATCTTGTCCCTGGTGTTCAGCGGAGGGCCTGTGCGGGGTGTGGCAGTGTCGTGCTGGAGGGCCCACTGGTAGCGATGTGGGCTTCCTCGCCTCGCCTCGCCTCGCCTCGCCTCGCCTCACATCAGGTGTCTGCGTAGTTTGCAGTGCATTCGCACCATTCCTATCCCTGTCCCTGTCCCCGTCCCGACTTGTCCCGACTTTGCTCGACTGCCGCTCGCTGCCGCTCGGGTCGTGGTCCATATGACAGCGCAAGCACGACAAACGTCTGCGGGACGAGACGAGACGAGACGAGACGACTAAGGAATAAGTTCGTGGTTACAAATCAAATTTGGAACTCAACACACCTACACAACAATAGGCGGTGACGTATTTCAGAAATCACCTGCCGATTCGTAGTGTTTTGTCGTTTTCAAAGTCTTCTTGGCAAACTTGGTTAGCACATTCTCCCTCAAACTGAGTTAATTACTGCATTTTCGTTCCATTACAGTAGTTTAAAAGGCTTAAGGAAGCATCTTTGTCACAACAGAAAGGTAGTTTGAAAATTGGGCTGGCGACATAACAAAAAAAAAACAGTAAGGGAGCCAACAGCACCCGGGTTTCCCAGGCGGTCACCCATCCAAGTACTAGCCGGGCCCGATGATGCTTAACTTCGGTGATCGGACGAGAACCGGTGTATTCATCATGGTATGGCCGTTGGCGCTCATCTAATGTAGGAGCACGGCAGAATTCGCGTTCGGCTTTTCTCCCAACACACAAAATGTTAGTTTTCGGCCGCATTTGACGAAAGCGCTTCCTTCCGCAACCGCCAGTTCCTCGAGGACGGCGCGGGGAGGCGCGCCCGGCGTCCCAGCAGAGTGACGGCCGAATTGGCGGGCGCACCGCCGCGTGTGTGAGACGCACTGCTGCTCGTTGCACCCCCTGTCATTCGCTGGGCGCGTGCAGCCTTCGACACTAGCGGAGGACGCATCTTGTCCCTGGTGTTCAGCGGAGGGCCTGTGCGGGGTGTGGCAGTGTCGTGCTGGAGGGCCCACTGGTAGCGATGTGGGCTTCCTCGCCTCGCCTCGCCTCGCCTCGCCTCACACCAGGTGTCTGCGTAAGTTTGCAGTGCATTCGCACCATTCCTATCCCTGTCCCTGTCCCCGTCCCGACTTGTCCCGACTTTGCTCGACTGCCGCTCGCTGCCGCTCGGGTCGTAGTCCATATGACAGCGCAAGCACGACAAACGTCTGCGGGACGAGACGAGACGAGACGACTAAGGAATAAATTCGTGGTTACAAATCAAATTTGGAACTCTACACTCCTACACAACAATAGGCGGTGACGTATTTCAGAAATCACCTGCCGATTCGTACTGTTTTGTCGTTTTCAAAGTCTTTTTGGCAAACTTGGTTAGCACATTCTCCCTCAAACTGAGTTAATTACTGCATTTTCGTACCATTACAGTAGTTTAAAAGGCTTAAGGAAGCATCTTTGTCACAACAGAAAGGTAGTTTGAAATTTGGGATGGCGACATAACAAAAAAAAAAAAAAACAGGAAGGGAGCCAACAGCACCCGGGTTTCCCAGGCGGTCACCCATCCAAGCACTAGCCGGGCCCGATGATGCTTAACTTCGGTGATCGGACGAGAACCGGTGTATTCATCATGGTATGGCCGTTGGCGCTCATCTAATGTAGGAGCACGGCAGAATTCGCGTTCGGCTTTTCTCCCAACACACAAAATGTTAGTTTTCGGCCGCATTTGACGAAAGCGCTTCCTTCCGCAACCGCCAGTTCCTCGAGGACGGCGCGGGGAGGCGCGCCCGGCGTCCCAGCAGAGTGACGGCCGAATTGGCGGGCGCACCGCCGCGTGTGTGAGACGCACTGCTGCTCGTTGCACCCCCTGTCATTCGCTGGGCGCGTGCAGCCTTCGACACTAGCGGAGGACGCATCTTGTCCCTGGTGTTCAGCGGAGGGCCTGTGCGGGGTGTGGCAGTGTCGTGCTGGAGGGCCCACTGGTAGCGATGTGGGCTTCCTCGCCTCGCCTCGCCTCGCCTCGCCTCGCCTCACATCAGGTGTCTGCGTAGTTTGCAGTGCATTCGCACCATTCCTATCCCTGTCCCTGTCCCCGTCCCGACTTGTCCCGACTTTGCTCGACTGCCGCTCGCTGCCGCTCGGGTCGTGGTCCATATGACAGCGCAAGCACGACAAACGTCTGCGGGACGAGACGAGACGAGACGAGACGACTAAGGAATAAGTTCGTGGTTACAAATCAAATTTGGAACTCAACACACCTACACAACAATAGGCGGTGACGTATTTCAGAAATCACCTGCCGATTCGTAGTGTTTTGTCGTTTTCAAAGTCTTCTTGGCAAACTTGGTTAGCACATTCTCCCTCAAACTGAGTTAATTACTGCATTTTCGTTCCATTACAGTAGTTTAAAAGGCTTAAGGAAGCATCTTTGTCACAACAGAAAGGTAGTTTGAAAATTGGGCTGGCGACATAACAAAAAAAAAACAGTAAGGGAGCCAACAGCACCCGGGTTTCCCAGGCGGTCACCCATCCAAGTACTAGCCGGGCCCGATGATGCTTAACTTCGGTGATCGGACGAGAACCGGTGTATTCATCATGGTATGGCCGTTGGCGCTCATCTAATGTAGGAGCACGGCAGAATTCGCGTTCGGCTTTTCTCCCAACACACAAAATGTTAGTTTTCGGCCGCATTTGACGAAAGCGCTTCCTTCCGCAACCGCCAGTTCCTCGAGGACGGCGCGGGGAGGCGCGCCCGGCGTCCCAGCAGAGTGACGGCCGAATTGGCGGGCGCACCGCCGCGTGTGTGAGACGCACTGCTGCTCGTTGCACCCCCTGTCATTCGCTGGGCGCGTGCAGCCTTCGACACTAGCGGAGGACGCATCTTGTCCCTGGTGTTCAGCGGAGGGCCTGTGCGGGGCGTGGCAGTGTCGTGCTGGAGGGCCCACTGGTAGCGATGTGGGCTTCCTCGCCTCGCCTCGCCTCGCCTCGCCTCACACCAGGTGTCTGCGTAAGTTTGCAGTGCATTCGCACCATTCCTATCCCTGTCCCTGTCCCCGTCCCGACTTGTCCCGACTTTGCTCGACTGCCGCTCGCTGCCGCTCGGGTCGTAGTCCATATGACAGCGCAAGCACGACAAACGTCTGCGGGACGAGACGAGACGAGACGACTAAGGAATAAATTCGTGGTTACAAATCAAATTTGGAACTCTACACTCCTACACAACAATAGGCGGTGACGTATTTCAGAAATCACCTGCCGATTCGTACTGTTTTGTCGTTTTCAAAGTCTTTTTGGCAAACTTGGTTAGCACATTCTCCCTCAAACTGAGTTAATTACTGCATTTTCGTACCATTACAGTAGTTTAAAAGGCTTAAGGAAGCATCTTTGTCACAACAGAAAGGTAGTTTGAAATTTGGGATGGCGACATAACAAAAAAAAAAAAACAGGAAGGGAGCCAACAGCACCCGGGTTTCCCAGGCGGTCACCCATCCAAGTACTAGCCGGGCCCGATGATGCTTAACTTCGGTGATCGGACGAGAACCGGTGTATTCATCATGGTATGGCCGTTGGCGCTCATCTAATGTAGGAGCACGGCAGAATTCGCGTTCGGCTTTTCTCCCAACACACAAAATGTTAGTTTTCGGCCGCATTTGACGAAAGCGCTTCCTTCCGCAACCGCCAGTTCCTCGAGGACGGCGCGGGGAGGCGCGCCCGGCGTCCCAGCAGAGTGACGGCCGAATTGGCGGGCGCACCGCCGCGTGTGTGAGACGCACTGCTGCTCGTTGCACCCCCTGTCATTCGCTGGGCGCGTGCAGCCTTCGACTCTAGCGGAGGACGCATCTTGTCCCTGGTGTTCAGCGGAGGGCCTGTGCGGGGTGTGGCAGTGTCGTGCTGGAGGGCCCACTGGTAGCGATGTGGGCTTCCTCGCCTCGCCTCGCCTCGCCTCGCCTCACACCAGGTGTCTGCGTAAGTTTGCAGTGCATTCGCACCATTCCTATCCCTGTCCCTGTCCCCGTCCCGACTTGTCCCGACTTTGCTCGACTGCCGCTCGCTGCCGCTCGGGTCGTGGTCCATATGACAGCGCAAGCACGACAAACGTCTGCGGGACGAGACGAGACGAGACGAGACGACTAAGGAATAAGTTCGTGGTTACAAATCAAATTTGGAACTCAACACACCTACACAACAATAGGCGGTGACGTATTTCAGAAATCACCTGCCGATTCGTAGTGTTTTGTCGTTTTCAAAGTCTTCTTGGCAAACTTGGTTAGCACATTCTCCCTCAAACTGAGTTAATTACTGCATTTTCGTTCCATTACAGTAGTTTAAAAGGCTTAAGGAAGCATCTTTGTCACAACAGAAAGGTAGTTTGAAAATTGGGCTGGCGACATAACAAAAAAAAAACAGTAAGGGAGCCAACAGCACCCGGGTTTCCCAGGCGGTCACCCATCCAAGTACTAGCCGGGCCCGATGATGCTTAACTTCGGTGATCGGACGAGAACCGGTGTATTCATCATGGTATGGCCGTTGGCGCTCATCTAATGTAGGAGCACGGCAGAATTCGCGTTCGGCTTTTCTCCCAACACACAAAATGTTAGTTTTCGGCCGCATTTGACGAAAGCGCTTCCTTCCGCAACCGCCAGTTCCTCGAGGACGGCGCGGGGAGGCGCGCCCGGCGTCCCAGCAGAGTGACGGCCGAATTGGCGGGCGCACCGCCGCGTGTGTGAGACGCACTGCTGCTCGTTGCACCCCCTGTCATTCGCTGGGCGCGTGCAGCCTTCGACACTAGCGGAGGACGCATCTTGTCCCTGGTGTTCAGCGGAGGGCCTGTGCGGGGTGTGGCAGTGTCGTGCTGGAGGGCCCACTGGTAGCGATGTGGGCTTCCTCGCCTCGCCTCGCCTCGCCTCGCCTCGCCTCACACCAGGTGTCTGCGTAAGTTTGCAGTGCATTCGCACCATTCCTATCCCTGTCCCTGTCCCCGTCCCGACTTGTCCCGACTTTGCTCGACTGCCGCTCGCTGCCGCTCGGGTCGTAGTCCATATGACAGCGCAAGCACGACAAACGTCTGCGGGACGAGACGAGACGAGACGACTAAGGAATAAATTCGTGGTTACAAATCAAATTTGGAACTCTACACTCCTACACAACAATAGGCGGTGACGTATTTCAGAAATCACCTGCCGATTCGTACTGTTTTGTCGTTTTCAAAGTCTTTTTGGCAAACTTGGTTAGCACATTCTCCCTCAAACTGAGTTAATTACTGCATTTTCGTACCATTACAGTAGTTTAAAAGGCTTAAGGAAGCATCTTTGTCACAACAGAAAGGTAGTTTGAAATTTGGGATGGCGACATAACAAAAAAAAAAAAACAGGAAAGGAGCCAACAGCACCCGGGTTTCCCAGGCGGTCACCCATCCAAGTACTAGCCGGGCCCGATGATGCTTAACTTCGGTGATCGGACGAGAACCGGTGTATTCATCATGGTATGGCCGTTGGCGCTCATCTAATGTAGGAGCACGGCAGAATTCGCGTTCGGCTTTTCTCCCAACACACAAAATGTTAGTTTTCGGCCGCATTTGACGAAAGCGCTTCCTTCCGCAACCGCCAGTTCCTCGAGGACGGCGCGGGGAGGCGCGCCCGGCGTCCCAGCAGAGTGACGGCCGAATTGGCGGGCGCACCGCCGCGTGTGTGAGACGCACTGCTGCTCGTTGCACCCCCTGTCATTCGCTGGGCGCGTGCAGCCTTCGACACTAGCGGAGGACGCATCTTGTCCCTGGTGTTCAGCGGAGGGCCTGTGCGGGGTGTGGCAGTGTCGTGCTGGAGGGCCCACTGGTAGCGATGTGGGCTTCCTCGCCTCGCCTCGCCTCGCCTCGCCTCACACCAGGTGTCTGCGTAAGTTTGCAGTGCATTCGCACCATTCCTATCCCTGTCCCTGTCCCCGTCCCGACTTGTCCCGACTTTGCTCGACTGCCGCTCGCTGCCGCTCGGGTCGTAGTCCATATGACAGCGCAAGCACGACAAACGTCTGCGGGACGAGACGAGACGAGACGACTAAGGAATAAATTCGTGGTTACAAATCAAATTTGGAACTCTACACTCCTACACAACAATAGGCGGTGACGTATTTCAGAAATCACCTGCCGATTCGTACTGTTTTGTCGTTTTCAAAGTCTTTTTGGCAAACTTGGTTAGCACATTCTCCCTCAAACTGAGTTAATTACTGCATTTTCGTACCATTACAGTAGTTTAAAAGGCTTAAGGAAGCATCTTTGTCACAACAGAAAGGTAGTTTGAAATTTGGGATGGCGACATAACAAAAAAAAAAAAAAACAGGAAGGGAGCCAACAGCACCCGGGTTTCCCAGGCGGTCACCCATCCAAGTACTAGCCGGGCCCGATGATGCTTAACTTCGGTGATCGGACGAGAACCGGTGTATTCATCATGGTATGGCCGTTGGCGCTCATCTAATGTAGGAGCACGGCAGAATTCGCGTTCGGCTTTTCTCCCAACACACAAAATGTTAGTTTTCGGCCGCATTTGACGAAAGCGCTTCCTTCCGCAACCGCCAGTTCCTCGAGGACGGCGCGGGGAGGCGCGCCCGGCGTCCCAGCAGAGTGACGGCCGAATTGGCGGGCGCACCGCCGCGTGTGTGAGACGCACTGCTGCTCGTTGCACCCCCTGTCATTCGCTGGGCGCGTGCAGCCTTCGACACTAGCGGAGGACGCATCTTGTCCCTGGTGTTCAGCGGAGGGCCTGTGCGGGGTGTGGCAGTGTCGTGCTGGAGGGCCCACTGGTAGCGATGTGGGCTTCCTCGCCTCGCCTCGCCTCGCCTCGCCTCGCCTCACATCAGGTGTCTGCGTAGTTTGCAGTGCATTCGCACCATTCCTATCCCTGTCCCTGTCCCCGTCCCGACTTGTCCCGACTTTGCTCGACTGCCGCTCGCTGCCGCTCGGGTCGTGGTCCATATGACAGCGCAAGCACGACAAACGTCTGCGGGACGAGACGAGACGAGACGAGACGACTAAGGAATAAGTTCGTGGTTACAAATCAAATTTGGAACTCAACACACCTACACAACAATAGGCGGTGACGTATTTCAGAAATCACCTGCCGATTCGTAGTGTTTTGTCGTTTTCAAAGTCTTCTTGGCAAACTTGGTTAGCACATTCTCCCTCAAACTGAGTTAATTACTGCATTTTCGTTCCATTACAGTAGTTTAAAAGGCTTAAGGAAGCATCTTTGTCACAACAGAAAGGTAGTTTGAAATTTGGGATGGCGACATAACAAAAAAAAAAAAAAACAGGAAGGGAGCCAACAGCACCCGGGTTTCCCAGGCGGTCACCCATCCAAGTACTAGCCGGGCCCGATGATGCTTAACTTCGGTGATCGGACGAGAACCGGTGTATTCATCATGGTATGGCCGTTGGCGCTCATCTAATGTAGGAGCACGGCAGAATTCGCGTTCGGCTTTTCTCCCAACACACAAAATGTTAGTTTTCGGCCGCATTTGACGAAAGCGCTTCCTTCCGCAACCGCCAGTTCCTCGAGGACGGCGCGGGGAGGCGCGCCCGGCGTCCCAGCAGAGTGACGGCCGAATTGGCGGGCGCACCGCCGCGTGTGTGAGACGCACTGCTGCTCGTTGCACCCCCTGTCATTCGCTGGGCGCGTGCAGCCTTCGACACTAGCGGAGGACGCATCTTGTCCCTGGTGTTCAGCGGAGGGCCTGTGCGGGGTGTGGCAGTGTCGTGCTGGAGGGCCCACTGGTAGCGATGTGGGCTTCCTCGCCTCGCCTCGCCTCGCCTCGCCTCACACCAGGTGTCTGCGTAAGTTTGCAGTGCATTCGCACCATTCCTATCCCTGTCCCTGTCCCCGTCCCGACTTGTCCCGACTTTGCTCGACTGCCGCTCGCTGCCGCTCGGGTCGTAGTCCATATGACAGCGCAAGCACGACAAACGTCTGCGGGACGAGACGAGACGAGACGACTAAGGAATAAATTCGTGGTTACAAATCAAATTTGGAACTCTACACTCCTACACAACAATAGGCGGTGACGTATTTCAGAAATCACCTGCCGATTCGTACTGTTTTGTCGTTTTCAAAGTCTTTTTGGCAAACTTGGTTAGCACATTCTCCCTCAAACTGAGTTAATTACTGCATTTTCGTACCATTACAGTAGTTTAAAAGGCTTAAGGAAGCATCTTTGTCACAACAGAAAGGTAGTTTGAAATTTGGGATGGCGACATAACAAAAAAAAAAAAACAGGAAGGGAGCCAACAGCACCCGGGTTTCCCAGGCGGTCACCCATCCAAGTACTAGCCGGGCCCGATGATGCTTAACTTCGGTGATCGGACGAGAACCGGTGTATTCATCATGGTATGGCCGTTGGCGCTCATCTAATGTAGGAGCACGGCAGAATTCGCGTTCGGCTTTTCTCCCAACACACAAAATGTTAGTTTTCGGCCGCATTTGACGAAAGCGCTTCCTTCCGCAACCGCCAGTTCCTCGAGGACGGCGCGGGGAGGCGCGCCCGGCGTCCCAGCAGAGTGACGGCCGAATTGGCGGGCGCACCGCCGCGTGTGTGAGACGCACTGCTGCTCGTTGCACCCCCTGTCATTCGCTGGGCGCGTGCAGCCTTCGACTCTAGCGGAGGACGCATCTTGTCCCTGGTGTTCAGCGGAGGGCCTGTGCGGGGTGTGGCAGTGTCGTGCTGGAGGGCCCACTGGTAGCGATGTGGGCTTCCTCGCCTCGCCTCGCCTCGCCTCGCCTCACACCAGGTGTCTGCGTAAGTTTGCAGTGCATTCGCACCATTCCTATCCCTGTCCCTGTCCCCGTCCCGACTTGTCCCGACTTTGCTCGACTGCCGCTCGCTGCCGCTCGGGTCGTGGTCCATATGACAGCGCAAGCACGACAAACGTCTGCGGGACGAGACGAGACGAGACGAGACGACTAAGGAATAAGTTCGTGGTTACAAATCAAATTTGGAACTCAACACACCTACACAACAATAGGCGGTGACGTATTTCAGAAATCACCTGCCGATTCGTAGTGTTTTGTCGTTTTCAAAGTCTTCTTGGCAAACTTGGTTAGCACATTCTCCCTCAAACTGAGTTAATTACTGCATTTTCGTTCCATTACAGTAGTTTAAAAGGCTTAAGGAAGCATCTTTGTCACAACAGAAAGGTAGTTTGAAAATTGGGCTGGCGACATAACAAAAAAAAAACAGTAAGGGAGCCAACAGCACCCGGGTTTCCCAGGCGGTCACCCATCCAAGTACTAGCCGGGCCCGATGATGCTTAACTTCGGTGATCGGACGAGAACCGGTGTATTCATCATGGTATGGCCGTTGGCGCTCATCTAATGTAGGAGCACGGCAGAATTCGCGTTCGGCTTTTCTCCCAACACACAAAATGTTAGTTTTCGGCCGCATTTGACGAAAGCGCTTCCTTCCGCAACCGCCAGTTCCTCGAGGACGGCGCGGGGAGGCGCGCCCGGCGTCCCAGCAGAGTGACGGCCGAATTGGCGGGCGCACCGCCGCGTGTGTGAGACGCACTGCTGCTCGTTGCACCCCCTGTCATTCGCTGGGCGCGTGCAGCCTTCGACACTAGCGGAGGACGCATCTTGTCCCTGGTGTTCAGCGGAGGGCCTGTGCGGGGTGTGGCAGTGTCGTGCTGGAGGGCCCACTGGTAGCGATGTGGGCTTCCTCGCCTCGCCTCGCCTCGCCTCGCCTCGCCTCACACCAGGTGTCTGCGTAAGTTTGCAGTGCATTCGCACCATTCCTATCCCTGTCCCTGTCCCCGTCCCGACTTGTCCCGACTTTGCTCGACTGCCGCTCGCTGCCGCTCGGGTCGTAGTCCATATGACAGCGCAAGCACGACAAACGTCTGCGGGACGAGACGAGACGAGACGACTAAGGAATAAATTCGTGGTTACAAATCAAATTTGGAACTCTACACTCCTACACAACAATAGGCGGTGACGTATTTCAGAAATCACCTGCCGATTCGTAGTGTTTTGTCGTTTTCAAAGTCTTCTTGGCAAACTTGGTTAGCACATTCTCCCTCAAACTGAGTTAATTACTGCATTTTCGTTCCATTACAGTAGTTTAAAAGGCTTAAGGAAGCATCTTTGTCACAACAGAAAGGTAGTTTGAAAATTGGGCTGGCGACATAACAAAAAAAAAAAACAGTAAGGGAGCCAACAGCACCCGGGTTTCCCAGGCGGTCACCCATCCAAGTACTAGCCGGGCCCGATGATGCTTAACTTCGGTGATCGGACGAGAACCGGTGTATTCATCATGGTATGGCCGTTGGCGCTCATCTAATGTAGGAGCACGGCAGAATTCGCGTTCGGCTTTTCTCCCAACACACAAAATGTTAGTTTTCGGCCGCATTTGACGAAAGCGCTTCCTTCCGCAACCGCCAGTTCCTCGAGGACGGCGCGGGGAGGCGCGCCCGGCGTCCCAGCAGAGTGACGGCCGAATTGGCGGGCGCACCGCCGCGTGTGTGAGACGCACTGCTGCTCGTTGCACCCCCTGTCATTCGCTGGGCGCGTGCAGCCTTCGACACTAGCGGAGGACGCATCTTGTCCCTGGTGTTCAGCGGAGGGCCTGTGCGGGGTGTGGCAGTGTCGTGCTGGAGGGCCCACTGGTAGCGATGTGGGCTTCCTCGCCTCGCCTCGCCTCGCCTCGCCTCACACCAGGTGTCTGCGTAAGTTTGCAGTGCATTCGCACCATTCCTATCCCTGTCCCTGTCCCCGTCCCGACTTGTCCCGACTTTGCTCGACTGCCGCTCGCTGCCGCTCGGGTCGTAGTCCATATGACAGCGCAAGCACGACAAACGTCTGCGGGACGAGACGAGACGAGACGACTAAGGAATAAATTCGTGGTTACAAATCAAATTTGGAACTCTACACTCCTACACAACAATAGGCGGTGACGTATTTCAGAAATCACCTGCCGATTCGTACTGTTTTGTCGTTTTCAAAGTCTTTTTGGCAAACTTGGTTAGCACATTCTCCCTCAAACTGAGTTAATTACTGCATTTTCGTACCATTACAGTAGTTTAAAAGGCTTAAGGAAGCATCTTTGTCACAACAGAAAGGTAGTTTGAAATTTGGGATGGCGACATAACAAAAAAAAAAAAAACAGGAAGGGAGCCAACAGCACCCGGGTTTCCCAGGCGGTCACCCATCCAAGTACTAGCCGGGCCCGATGATGCTTAACTTCGGTGATCGGACGAGAACCGGTGTATTCATCATGGTATGGCCGTTGGCGCTCATCTAATGTAGGAGCACGGCAGAATTCGCGTTCGGCTTTTCTCCCAACACACAAAATGTTAGTTTTCGGCCGCATTTGACGAAAGCGCTTCCTTCCGCAACCGCCAGTTCCTCGAGGACGGCGCGGGGAGGCGCGCCCGGCGTCCCAGCAGAGTGACGGCCGAATTGGCGGGCGCACCGCCGCGTGTGTGAGACGCACTGCTGCTCGTTGCACCCCCTGTCATTCGCTGGGCGCGTGCAGCCTTCGACACTAGCGGAGGACGCATCTTGTCCCTGGTGTTCAGCGGAGGGCCTGTGCGGGGTGTGGCAGTGTCGTGCTGGAGGGCCCACTGGTAGCGATGTGGGCTTCCTCGCCTCGCCTCGCCTCGCCTCGCCTCGCCTCACACCAGGTGTCTGCGTAGTTTGCAGTGCATTCGCACCATTCCTATCCCTGTCCCTGTCCCCGTCCCGACTTGTCCCGACTTTGCTCGACTGCCGCTCGCTGCCGCTCGGGTCGTGGTCCATATGACAGCGCAAGCACGACAAACGTCTGCGGGACGAGACGAGACGAGACGAGACGACTAAGGAATAAGTTCGTGGTTACAAATCAAATGTGGAACTCAACACACCTACACAACTATAGGCGGTGACGTATTTCAGAAATCACCTGCCGATTCGTACTGTTTTGTCGTTTTCAAAGTCTTCTTGGCAAACTTGGTTAGCACATTCTCCCTCAAACTGAGTTAATTACTGCATTTTCGTTCCATTACAGTAGTTTAAAAGGCTTAAGGAAGCATCTTTGTCACAACAGAAAGGTAGTTTGAAAATTGGGCTGGCGACATAACAAAAAAAAAACAGTAAGGGAGCCAACAGCACCCGGGTTTCCCAGGCGGTCACCCATCCAAGTACTAGCCGGGCCCGATGATGCTTAACTTCGGTGATCGGACGAGAACCGGTGTATTCATCATGGTATGGCCGTTGGCGCTCATCTAATGTAGGAGCACGGCAGAATTCGCGTTCGGCTTTTCTCCCAACACACAAAATGTTAGTTTTCGGCCGCATTTGACGAAAGCGCTTCCTTCCGCAACCGCCAGTTCCTCGAGGACGGCGCGGGGAGGCGCGCCCGGCGTCCCAGCAGAGTGACGGCCGAATTGGCGGGCGCACCGCCGCGTGTGTGAGACGCACTGCTGCTCGTTGCACCCCCTGTCATTCGCTGGGCGCGTGCAGCCTTCGACACTAGCGGAGGACGCATCTTGTCCCTGGTGTTCAGCGGAGGGCCTGTGCGGGGTGTGGCAGTGTCGTGCTGGAGGGCCCACTGGTAGCGATGTGGGCTTCCTCGCCTCGCCTCGCCTCGCCTCGCCTCGCCTCACACCAGGTGTCTGCGTAAGTTTGCAGTGCATTCGCACCATTCCTATCCCTGTCCCTGTCCCCGTCCCGACTTGTCCCGACTTTGCTCGACTGCCGCTCGCTGCCGCTCGGGTCGTAGTCCATATGACAGCGCAAGCACGACAAACGTCTGCGGGACGAGACGAGACGAGACGACTAAGGAATAAATTCGTGGTTACAAATCAAATTTGGAACTCTACACTCCTACACAACAATAGGCGGTGACGTATTTCAGAAATCACCTGCCGATTCGTACTGTTTTGTCGTTTTCAAAGTCTTTTTGGCAAACTTGGTTAGCACATTCTCCCTCAAACTGAGTTAATTACTGCATTTTCGTACCATTACAGTAGTTTAAAAGGCTTAAGGAAGCATCTTTGTCACAACAGAAAGGTAGTTTGAAATTTGGGATGGCGACATAACAAAAAAAAAAAAACAGGAAGGGAGCCAACAGCACCCGGGTTTCCCAGGCGGTCACCCATCCAAGTACTAGCCGGGCCCGATGATGCTTAACTTCGGTGATCGGACGAGAACCGGTGTATTCATCATGGTATGGCCGTTGGCGCTCATCTAATGTAGGAGCACGGCAGAATTCGCGTTCGGCTTTTCTCCCAACACACAAAATGTTAGTTTTCGGCCGCATTTGACGAAAGCGCTTCCTTCCGCAACCGCCAGTTCCTCGAGGACGGCGCGGGGAGGCGCGCCCGGCGTCCCAGCAGAGTGACGGCCGAATTGGCGGGCGCACCGCCGCGTGTGTGAGACGCACTGCTGCTCGTTGCACCCCCTGTCATTCGCTGGGCGCGTGCAGCCTTCGACACTAGCGGAGGACGCATCTTGTCCCTGGTGTTCAGCGGAGGGCCTGTGCGGGGTGTGGCAGTGTCGTGCTGGAGGGCCCACTGGTAGCGATGTGGGCTTCCTCGCCTCGCCTCGCCTCGCCTCGCCTCACACCAGGTGTCTGCGTAGTTTGCAGTGCATTCGCACCATTCCTATCCCTGTCCCTGTCCCCGTCCCGACTTGTCCCGACTTTGCTCGACTGCCGCTCGCTGCCGCTCGGGTCGTGGTCCATATGACAGCGCAAGCACGACAAACGTTTGCGGGACGAGACGAGACGAGACGAGACGACTAAGGAATAAGTTCGTGGTTACAAATCAAATTTGGAACTCAACACACCTACACAACAATAGGCGGTGACGTATTTCAGAAATCACCTGCCGATTCGTAGTGTTTTGTCGTTTTCAAAGTCTTCTTGGCAAACTTGGTTAGCACATTCTCCCTCAAACTGAGTTAATTACTGCATTTTCGTTCCATTACAGTAGTTTAAAAGGCTTAAGGAAGCATCTTTGTCACAACAGAAAGGTAGTTTGAAAATTGGGCTGGCGACATAACAAAAAAAAAAAAACAGTAAGGGAGCCAACAGCACCCGGGTTTCCCAGGCGGTCACCCATCCAAGTACTAGCCGGGCCCGATGATGCTTAACTTCGGTGATCGGACGAGAACCGGTGTATTCATCATGGTATGGCCGTTGGCGCTCATCTAATGTAGGAGCACGGCAGAATTCGCGTTCGGCTTTTCTCCCAACACACAAAATGTTAGTTTTCGGCCGCATTTGACGAAAGCGCTTCCTTCCGCAACCGCCAGTTCCTCGAGGACGGCGCGGGGAGGCGCGCCCGGCGTCCCAGCAGAGTGACGGCCGAATTGGCGGGCGCACCGCCGCGTGTGTGAGACGCACTGCTGCTCGTTGCACCCCCTGTCATTCGCTGGGCGCGTGCAGCCTTCGACACTAGCGGAGGACGCATCTTGTCCCTGGTGTTCAGCGGAGGGCCTGTGCGGGGTGTGGCAGTGTCGTGCTGGAGGGCCCACTGGTAGCGATGTGGGCTTCCTCGCCTCGCCTCGCCTCGCCTCGCCTCACACCAGGTGTCTGCGTAAGTTTGCAGTGCATTCGCACCATTCCTATCCCTGTCCCTGTCCCCGTCCCGACTTGTCCCGACTTTGCTCGACTGCCGCTCGCTGCCGCTCGGGTCGTAGTCCATATGACAGCGCAAGCACGACAAACGTCTGCGGGACGAGACGAGACGAGACGACTAAGGAATAAATTCGTGGTTACAAATCAAATTTGGAACTCTACACTCCTACACAACAATAGGCGGTGACGTATTTCAGAAGTCACCTGCCGATTCGTACTGTTTTGTCGTTTTCAAAGTCTTTTTGGCAAACTTGGTTAGCACATTCTCCCTCAAACTGAGTTAATTACTGCATTTTCGTACCATTACAGTAGTTTAAAAGGCTTAAGGAAGCATCTTTGTCACAACAGAAAGGTAGTTTGAAATTTGGGATGGCGACATAACAAAAAAAAAAAAAAACAGGAAGGGAGCCAACAGCACCCGGGTTTCCCAGGCGGTCACCCATTCAAGTACTAGCCGGGCCCGATGATGCTTAACTTCGGTGATCGGACGAGAACCGGTGTATTCATCATGGTATGGCCGTTGGCGCTCATCTAATGTAGGAGCACGGCAGAATTCGCGTTCGGCTTTTCTCCCAACACACAAAATGTTAGTTTTCGGCCGCATTTGACGAAAGCGCTTCCTTCCGCAACCGCCAGTTCCTCGAGGACGGCGCGGGGAGGCGCGCCCGGCGTCCCAGCAGAGTGACGGCCGAATTGGCGGGCGCACCGCCGCGTGTGTGAGACGCACTGCTGCTCGTTGCACACCCTGTCATTCGCTGGGCGCGTGCAGCCTTCGACACTAGCGGAGGACGCATCTTGTCCCTGGTGTTCAGCGGAGGGCCTGTGCGGGGTGTGGCAGTGTCGTGCTGGAGGGCCCACTGGTAGCGATGTGGGCTTCCTCGCCTCGCCTCGCCTCGCCTCGCCACACACCAGGTGTCTGCGTAAGTTTGCAGTGCATTCGCACCATTCCTATCCCTGTCCCTGTCCCCGTCCCGACTTGTCCCGACTTTGCTCGACTGCCGCTCGCTGCCGCTCGGGTCGTAGTCCATATGACAGCGCAAGCACGACAAACGTCTGCGGGACGAGACGAGACGAGACGACTAAGGAATAAATTCGTGGTTACAAATCAAATTTGGAACTCTACACTCCTACACAACAATAGGCGGTGACGTATTTCAGAAATCACCTGCCGATTCGTAGTGTTTTGTCGTTTTCAAAGTCTTTTTGGCAAACTTGGTTAGCACATTCTCCCTCAAACTGAGTTAATTACTGCATTTTCGTACCATTACAGTAGTTTAAAAGGCTTAAGGAAGCATCTTTGTCACAACAGAAAGGTAGTTTGAAATTTGGGATGGCGACATAACAAAAAAAAAAAAAAACAGGAAGGGAGCCAACAGCACCCGGGTTTCCCAGGCGGTCACCCATCCAAGTACTAGCCGGGCCCGATGATGCTTAACTTCGGTGATCGGACGAGAACCGGTGTATTCATCATGGTATGGCCGTTGGCGCTCATCTAATGTAGGAGCACGGCAGAATTCGCGTTCGGCTTTTCTCCCAACACACAAAATGTTAGTTTTCGGCCGCATTTGACGAAAGCGCTTCCTTCCGCAACCGCCAGTTCCTCGAGGACGGCGCGGGGAGGCGCGCCCGGCGTCCCAGCAGAGTGACGGCCGGATTGGCGGGCGCACCGCCGCGTGTGTGAGACGCACTGCTGCTCGTTGCACCCCCTGTCATTCGCTGGGCGCGTGCAGCCTTCGACACTAGCGGAGGACGCATCTTGTCCCTGGTGTTCAGCGGAGGGCCTGTGCGGGGTGTGGCAGTGTCGTGCTGGAGGGCCCACTGGTAGCGATGTGGGCTTCCTCGCCTCGCCTCGCCTCGCCTCGCCTCGCCTCACACCAGGTGTCTGCGTAGTTTGCAGTGCATTCGCACCATTCCTATCCCTGTCCCTGTCCCCGTCCCGACTTGTCCCGACTTTGCTCGACTGCCGCTCGCTGCCGCTCGGGTCGTGGTCCATATGACAGCGCAAGCACGACAAACGTTTGCGGGACGAGACGAGACGAGACGAGACGACTAAGGAATAAGTTCGTGGTTACAAATCAAATTTGGAACTCAACACACCTACACAACAATAGGCGGTGACGTATTTCAGAAATCACCTGCCGATTCGTAGTGTTTTGTCGTTTTCAAAGTCTTCTTGGCAAACTTGGTTAGCACATTCTCCCTCAAACTGAGTTAATTACTGCATTTTCGTTCCATTACAGTAGTTTAAAAGGCTTAAGGAAGCATCTTTGTCACAACAGAAAGGTAGTTTGAAAATTGGGCTGGCGACATAACAAAAAAAAAACAGTAAGGGAGCCAACAGCACCCGGGTTTCCCAGGCGGTCACCCATCCAAGTACTAGCCGGGCCCGATGATGCTTAACTTCGGTGATCGGACGAGAACCGGTGTATTCATCATGGTATGGCCGTTGGCGCTCATCTAATGTAGGAGCACGGCAGAATTCGCGTTCGGCTTTTCTCCCAACACACAAAATGTTAGTTTTCGGCCGCATTTGACGAAAGCGCTTCCTTCCGCAACCGCCAGTTCCTCGAGGACGGCGCGGGGAGGCGCGCCCGGCGTCCCAGCAGAGTGACGGCCGAATTGGCGGGCGCACCGCCGCGTGTGTGAGACGCACTGCTGCTCGTTGCACCCCCTGTCATTCGCTGGGCGCGTGCAGCCTTCGACACTAGCGGAGGACGCATCTTGTCCCTGGTGTTCAGCGGAGGGCCTGTGCGGGGTGTGGCAGTGTCGTGCTGGAGGGCCCACTGGTAGCGATGTGGGCTTCCTCGCCTCGCCTCGCCTCGCCTCGCCTCGCCTCACACCAGGTGTCTGCGTAAGTTTGCAGTGCATTCGCACCATTCCTATCCCTGTCCCTGTCCCCGTCCCGACTTGTCCCGACTTTGCTCGACTGCCGCTCGCTGCCGCTCGGGTCGTAGTCCATATGACAGCGCAAGCACGACAAACGTCTGCGGGACGAGACGAGACGAGACGACTAAGGAATAAATTCGTGGTTACAAATCAAATTTGGAACTCTACACTCCTACACAACAATAGGCGGTGACGTATTTCAGAAATCACCTGCCGATTCGTACTGTTTTGTCGTTTTCAAAGTCTTTTTGGCAAACTTGGTTAGCACATTCTCCCTCAAACTGAGTTAATTACTGCATTTTCGTACCATTACAGTAGTTTAAAAGGCTTAAGGAAGCATCTTTGTCACAACAGAAAGGTAGTTTGAAATTTGGGATGGCGACATAACAAAAAAAAAAAACAGGAAGGGAGCCAGCAGCACCCGGGTTTCCCAGGCGGTCACCCATCCAAGTACTAGCCGGGCCCGATGATGCTTAACTTCGGTGATCGGACGAGAACCGGTGTATTCATCATGGTATGGCCGTTGGCGCTCATCTAATGTAGGAGCACGGCAGAATTCGCGTTCGGCTTTTCTCCCAACACACAAAATGTTAGTTTTCGGCCGCATTTGACGAAAGCGCTTCCTTCCGCAACCGCCAGTTCCTCGAGGACGGCGCGGGGAGGCGCGCCCGGCGTCCCAGCAGAGTGACGGCCGAATTGGCGGGCGCACCGCCGCGTGTGTGAGACGCACTGCTGCTCGTTGCACCCCCTGTCATTCGCTGGGCGCGTGCAGCCTTCGACACTAGCGGAGGACGCATCTTGTCCCTGGTGTTCAGCGGAGGGCCTGTGCGGGGTGTGGCAGTGTCGTGCTGGAGGGCCCACTGGTAGCGATGTGGGCTTCCTCGCCTCGCCTCGCCTCGCCTCGCCTCACACCAGGTGTCTGCGTAGTTTGCAGTGCATTCGCACCATTCCTATCCCTGTCCCTGTCCCCGTCCCGACTTGTCCCGACTTTGCTCGACTGCCGCTCGCTGCCGCTCGGGTCGTGGTCCATATGACAGCGCAAGCACGACAAACGTCTGCGGGACGAGACGAGACGAGACGAGACGACTAAGGATTAAGTTCGTGGTTACAAATCAAATTTGGAACTCAACACACCTACACAACAATAGGCGGTGACGTATTTCAGAAATCACCTGCCGATTCGTAGTGTTTTGTCGTTTTCAAAGTCTTCTTGGCAAACTTGGTTAGCACATTCTCCCTCAAACTGAGTTAATTACTGCATTTTCGTTCCATTACAGTAGTTTAAAAGGCTTAAGGAAGCATCTTTGTCACAACAGAAAGGTAGTTTGAAAATTGGGCTGGCGACATAACAAAAAAAAAACAGTAAGGGAGCCAACAGCACCCGGGTTTCCCAGGCGGTCACCCATCCAAGTACTAGCCGGGCCCGATGATGCTTAACTTCGGTGATCGGACGAGAACCGGTGTATTCATCATGGTATGGCCGTTGGCGCTCATCTAATGTAGGAGCACGGCAGAATTCGCGTTCGGCTTTTCTCCCAACACACAAAATGTTAGTTTTCGGCCGCATTTGACGAAAGCGCTTCCTTCCGCAACCGCCAGTTCCTCGAGGACGGCGCGGGGAGGCGCGCCCGGCGTCCCAGCAGAGTGACGGCCGAATTGGCGGGCGCACCGCCGCGTGTGTGAGACGCACTGCTGCTCGTTGCACCCCCTGTCATTCGCTGGGCGCGTGCAGCCTTCGACACTAGCGGAGGACGCATCTTGTCCCTGGTGTTCAGCGGAGGGCCTGTGCGGGGTGTGGCAGTGTCGTGCTGGAGGGCCCACTGGTAGCGATGTGGGCTTCCTCGCCTCGCCTCGCCTCACCTCGCCTCACACCAGGTGTCTGCGTAAGTTTGCAGTGCATTCGCACCATTCCTATCCCTGTCCCTGTCCCCGTCCCGACTTGTCCCGACTTTGCTCGACTGCCGCTCGCTGCCGCTCGGGTCGTAGTCCATATGACAGCGCAAGCACGACAAACGTCTGTGGGACGAGACGAGACGAGACGACTAAGGAATAAATTCGTGGTTACAAATCAAATTTGGAACTCTACACTCCTACACAACAATAGGCGGTGACGTATTTCAGAAATCACCTGCCGATTCGTACTGTTTTGTCGTTTTCAAAGTCTTTTTGGCAAACTTGGTTAGCACATTCTCCCTCAAACTGAGTTAATTACTGCATTTTCGTACCATTACAGTAGTTTAAAAGGCTTAAGGAAGCATCTTTGTCACAACAGAAAGGTAGTTTGAAATTTGGGATGGCGACATAACAAAAAAAAAAAAAAAAACAGGAAGGGAGCCAACAGCGTCCGGGTTTCCCAGGCGGTCACCCATCCAAGTACTAGCCGGGCCCGATGATGCTTAACTTCGGTGATCGGACGAGAACCGGTGTATTCATCATGGTATGGCCGTTGGCGCTCATCTAATGTAGGAGCACGGCAGAATTCGCGTTCGGCTTTTCTCCCAACACACAAAATGTTAGTTTTCGGCCGCATTTGACGAAAGCGCTTCCTTCCGCAACCGCCAGTTCCTCGAGGACGGCGCGGGGAGGCGCGCCCGGCGTCCCAGCAGAGTGACGGCCGAATTGGCGGGCGCACCGCCGCGTGTGTGAGACGCACTGCTGCTCGTTGCACCCCCTGTCATTCGCTGGGCGCGTGCAGCCTTCGACACTAGCGGAGGACGCATCTTGTCCCTGGTGTTCAGCGGAGGGCCTGTGCGGGGTGTGGCAGTGTCGTGCTGGAGGGCCCACTGGTAGCGATGTGGGCTTCCTCGCCTCGCCTCGCCTCGCCTCGCCACACACCAGGTGTCTGCGTAAGTTTGCAGTGCATTCGCACCATTCCTATCCCTGTCCCTGTCCCCGTCCCGACTTGTCCCGACTTTGCTCGACTGCCGCTCGCTGCCGCTCGGGTCGTAGTCCATATGACAGCGCAAGCACGACAAACGTCTGCGGGACGAGACGAGACGAGACGACTAAGGAATAAATTCGTGGTTACAAATCAAATTTGGAACTCTACACTCCTACACAACAATAGGCGGTGACGTATTTCAGAAATCACCTGCCGATTCGTACTGTTTTGTCGTTTTCAAAGTCTTTTTGGCAAACTTGGTTAGCACATTCTCCCTCAAACTGAGTTAATTACTGCATTTTCGTACCATTACAGTAGTTTAAAAGGCTTAAGGAAGCATCTTTGTCACAACAGAAAGGTAGTTTGAAATTTGGGATGGCGACATAACAAAAAAAAAAAAAAACAGGAAGGGAGCCAACAGCACCCGGGTTTCCCAGGCGGTCACCCATCCAAGTACTAGCCGGGCCCGATGATGCTTAACTTCGGTGATCGGACGAGAACCGGTGTATTCATCATGGTATGGCCGTTGGCGCTCATCTAATGTAGGAGCACGGCAGAATTCGCGTTCGGCTTTTCTCCCAACACACAAAATGTTAGTTTTCGGCCGCATTTGACGAAAGCGCTTCCTTCCGCAACCGCCAGTTCCTCGAGGACGGCGCGGGGAGGCGCGCCCGGCGTCCCAGCAGAGTGACGGCCGAATTGGCGGGCGCACCGCCGCGTGTGTGAGACGCACTGCTGCTCGTTGCACCCCCTGTCATTCGCTGGGCGCGTGCAGCCTTCGACACTAGCGGAGGACGCATCTTGTCCCTGGTGTTCAGCGGAGGGCCTGTGCGGGGTGTGGCAGTGTCGTGCTGGAGGGCCCACTGGTAGCGATGTGGGCTTCCTCGCCTCGCCTCGCCTCGCCTCACACCAGGTGTCTGCGTAGTTTGCAGTGCATTCGCACCATTCCTATCCCTGTCCCTGTCCCCGTCCCGACTTGTCCCGACTTTGCTCGACTGCCGCTCGCTGCCGCTCGGGTCGTGGTCCATATGACAGCGCAAGCACGACAAACGTTTGCGGGACGAGACGAGACGAGACGAGACGACTAAGGAATAAGTTCGTGGTTACAAATCAAATTTGGAACTCAACACACCTACACAACAATAGGCGGTGACGTATTTCAGAAATCACCTGCCGATTCGTAGTGTTTTGTCGTTTTCAAAGTCTTCTTGGCAAACTTGGTTAGCACATTCTCCCTCAAACTGAGTTAATTACTGCATTTTCGTTCCATTACAGTAGTTTAAAAGGCTTAAGGAAGCATCTTTGTCACAACAGAAAGGTAGTTTGAAAATTGGGCTGGCGACATAACAAAAAAAAAAACAGTAAGGGAGCCAACAGCACCCGGGTTTCCCAGGCGGTCACCCATCCAAGTACTAGCCGGGCCCGATGATGCTTAACTTCGGTGATCGGACGAGAACCGGTGTATTCATCATGGTATGGCCGTTGGCGCTCATCTAATGTAGGAGCACGGCAGAATTCGCGTTCGGCTTTTCTCCCAACACACAAAATGTTAGTTTTCGGCCGCATTTGACGAAAGCGCTTCCTTCCGCAACCGCCAGTTCCTCGAGGACGGCGCGGGGAGGCGCGCCCGGCGTCCCAGCAGAGTGACGGCCGAATTGGCGGGCGCACCGCCGCGTGTGTGAGACGCACTGCTGCTCGTTGCACCCCCTGTCATTCGCTGGGCGCGTGCAGCCTTCGACACTAGCGGAGGACGCATCTTGTCCCTGGTGTTCAGCGGAGGGCCTGTGCGGGGTGTGGCAGTGTCGTGCTGGAGGGCCCACTGGTAGCGATGTGGGCTTCCTCGCCTCGCCTCGCCTCGCCTCGCCTCACACCAGGTGTCTGCGTAGTTTGCAGTGCATTCGCACCATTCCTATCCCTGTCCCTGTCCCCGTCCCGACTTGTCCCGACTTTGCTCGACTGCCGCTCGCTGCCGCTCGGGTCGTGGTCCATATGACAGCGCAAGCACGACAAACGTCTGCGGGACGAGACGAGACGAGACGAGACGACTAAGGATTAAGTTCGTGGTTACAAATCAAATTTGGAACTCAACACACCTACACAACAATAGGCGGTGACGTATTTCAGAAATCACCTGCCGATTCGTAGTGTTTTGTCGTTTTCAAAGTCTTCTTGGCAAACTTGGTTAGCACATTCTCCCTCAAACTGAGTTAATTACTGCATTTTCGTTCCATTACAGTAGTTTAAAAGGCTTAAGGAAGCATCTTTGTCACAACAGAAAGGTAGTTTGAAAATTGGGCTGGCGACATAACAAAAAAAAAACAGTAAGGGAGCCAACAGCACCCGGGTTTCCCAGGCGGTCACCCATCCAAGTACTAGCCGGGCCCGATGATGCTTAACTTCGGTGATCGGACGAGAACCGGTGTATTCATCATGGTATGGCCGTTGGCGCTCATCTAATGTAGGAGCACGGCAGAATTCGCGTTCGGCTTTTCTCCCAACACACAAAATGTTAGTTTTCGGCCGCATTTGACGAAAGCGCTTCCTTCCGCAACCGCCAGTTCCTCGAGGACGGCGCGGGGAGGCGCGCCCGGCGTCCCAGCAGAGTGACGGCCGAATTGGCGGGCGCACCGCCGCGTGTGTGAGACGCACTGCTGCTCGTTGCACCCCCTGTCATTCGCTGGGCGCGTGCAGCCTTCGACACTAGCGGAGGACGCATCTTGTCCCTGGTGTTCAGCGGAGGGCCTGTGCGGGGTGTGGCAGTGTCGTGCTGGAGGGCCCACTGGTAGCGATGTGGGCTTCCTCGCCTCGCCTCGCCTCACCTCGCCTCACACCAGGTGTCTGCGTAAGTTTGCAGTGCATTCGCACCATTCCTATCCCTGTCCCTGTCCCCGTCCCGACTTGTCCCGACTTTGCTCGACTGCCGCTCGCTGCCGCTCGGGTCGTAGTCCATATGACAGCGCAAGCACGACAAACGTCTGTGGGACGAGACGAGACGAGACGACTAAGGAATAAATTCGTGGTTACAAATCAAATTTGGAACTCTACACTCCTACACAACAATAGGCGGTGACGTATTTCAGAAATCACCTGCCGATTCGTACTGTTTTGTCGTTTTCAAAGTCTTTTTGGCAAACTTGGTTAGCACATTCTCCCTCAAACTGAGTTAATTACTGCATTTTCGTACCATTACAGTAGTTTAAAAGGCTTAAGGAAGCATCTTTGTCACAACAGAAAGGTAGTTTGAAATTTGGGATGGCGACATAACAAAAAAAAAAAAAAAACAGGAAGGGAGCCAACAGCACCAGGGTTTCCCAGGCGGTCACCCATCCAAGTACTAGCCGGGCCCGATGATGCTTAACTTCGGTGATCGGACGAGAACCGGTGTATTCATCATGGTATGGCCGTTGGCGCTCATCTAATGTAGGAGCACGGCAGAATTCGCGTTCGGCTTTTCTCCCAACACACAAAATGTTAGTTTTCGGCCGCATTTGACGAAAGCGCTTCCTTCCGCAACCGCCAGTTCCTCGAGGACGGCGCGGGGAGGCGCGCCCGGCGTCCCAGCAGAGTGACGGCCGAATTGGCGGGCGCACCGCCGCGTGTGTGAGACGCACTGCTGCTCGTTGCACCCCCTGTCATTCGCTGGGCGCGTGCAGCCTTCGACACTAGCGGAGGACGCATCTTGTCCCTGGTGTTCAGCGGAGGGCCTGTGCGGGGTGTGGCAGTGTCGTGCTGGAGGGCCCACTGGTAGCGATGTGGGCTTCCTCGCCTCGCCTCGCCTCGCCTCGCCTCACACCAGGTGTCTGCGTAGTTTGCAGTGCATTCGCACCATTCCTATCCCTGTCCCTGTCCCCGTCCCGACTTGTCCCGACTTTGCTCGACTGCCGCTCGCTGCCGCTCGGGTCGTGGTCCATATGACAGCGCAAGCACGACAAACGTCTGCGGGACGAGACGAGACGAGACGAGACGACTAAGGATTAAGTTCGTGGTTACAAATCAAATTTGGAACTCAACACACCTACACAACAATAGGCGGTGACGTATTTCAGAAATCACCTGCCGATTCGTAGTGTTTTGTCGTTTTCAAAGTCTTCTTGGCAAACTTGGTTAGCACATTCTCCCTCAAACTGAGTTAATTACTGCATTTTCGTTCCATTACAGTAGTTTAAAAGGCTTAAGGAAGCATCTTTGTCACAACAGAAAGGTAGTTTGAAAATTGGGCTGGCGACATAACAAAAAAAAAACAGTAAGGGAGCCAACAGCACCCGGGTTTCCCAGGCGGTCACCCATCCAAGTACTAGCCGGGCCCGATGATGCTTAACTTCGGTGATCGGACGAGAACCGGTGTATTCATCATGGTATGGCCGTTGGCGCTCATCTAATGTAGGAGCACGGCAGAATTCGCGTTCGGCTTTTCTCCCAACACACAAAATGTTAGTTTTCGGCCGCATTTGACGAAAGCGCTTCCTTCCGCAACCGCCAGTTCCTCGAGGACGGCGCGGGGAGGCGCGCCCGGCGTCCCAGCAGAGTGACGGCCGAATTGGCGGGCGCACCGCCGCGTGTGTGAGACGCACTGCTGCTCGTTGCACCCCCTGTCATTCGCTGGGCGCGTGCAGCCTTCGACACTAGCGGAGGACGCATCTTGTCCCTGGTGTTCAGCGGAGGGCCTGTGCGGGGTGTGGCAGTGTCGTGCTGGAGGGCCCACTGGTAGCGATGTGGGCTTCCTCGCCTCGCCTCGCCTCACCTCGCCTCACACCAGGTGTCTGCGTAAGTTTGCAGTGCATTCGCACCATTCCTATCCCTGTCCCTGTCCCCGTCCCGACTTGTCCCGACTTTGCTCGACTGCCGCTCGCTGCCGCTCGGGTCGTGGTCCATATGACAGCGCAAGCACGACAAACGTCTGCGGGACGAGACGAGACGAGACGAGACGACCAAGGATTAAGTTCGTGGTTACAAATCAAATTTGGAACTCAACACACCTACACAACAATAGGCGGTGACGTATTTCAGAAATCACCTGCCGATTCGTAGTGTTTTGTCGTTTTCAAAGTCTTCTTGGCAAACTTGGTTAGCACATTCTCCCTCAAACTGAGTTAATTACTGCATTTTCGTTCCATTACAGTAGTTTAAAAGGCTTAAGGAAGCATCTTTGTCACAACAGAAAGGTAGTTTGAAAATTGGGCTGGCGACATAACAAAAAAAAAACAGTAAGGGAGCCAACAGCACCCGGGTTTCCCAGGCGGTCACCCATCCAAGTACTAGCCGGGCCCGATGATGCTTAACTTCGGTGATCGGACGAGAACCGGTGTATTCATCATGGTATGGCCGTTGGCGCTCATCTAATGTAGGAGCACGGCAGAATTCGCGTTCGGCTTTTCTCCCAACACACAAAATGTTAGTTTTCGGCCGCATTTGACGAAAGCGCTTCCTTCCGCAACCGCCAGTTCCTCGAGGACGGCGCGGGGAGGCGCGCCCGGCGTCCCAGCAGAGTGACGGCCGAATTGGCGGGCGCACCGCCGCGTGTGTGAGACGCACTGCTGCTCGTTGCACCCCCTGTCATTCGCTGGGCGCGTGCAGCCTTCGACACTAGCGGAGGACGCATCTTGTCCCTGGTGTTCAGCGGAGGGCCTGTGCGGGGTGTGGCAGTGTCGTGCTGGAGGGCCCACTGGTAGCGATGTGGGCTTCCTCGCCTCGCCTCGCCTCACCTCGCCTCACACCAGGTGTCTGCGTAAGTTTGCAGTGCATTCGCACCATTCCTATCCCTGTCCCTGTCCCCGTCCCGACTTGTCCCGACTTTGCTCGACTGCCGCTCGCTGCCGCTCGGGTCGTAGTCCATATGACAGCGCAAGCACGACAAACGTCTGTGGGACGAGACGAGACGAGACGACTAAGGAATAAATTCGTGGTTACAAATCAAATTTGGAACTCTACACTCCTACACAACAATAGGCGGTGACGTATTTCAGAAATCACCTGCCGATTCGTACTGTTTTGTCGTTTTCAAAGTCTTTTTGGCAAACTTGGTTAGCACATTCTCCCTCAAACTGAGTTAATTACTGCATTTTCGTACCATTACAGTAGTTTAAAAGGCTTAAGGAAGCATCTTTGTCACAACAGAAAGGTAGTTTGAAAATTGGGCTGGCGACATAACAAAAAAAAAAACAGTAAGGGAGCCAACAGCACCCGGGTTTCCCAGGCGGTCACCCATCCAAGTACTAGCCGGGCCCGATGATGCTTAACTTCGGTGATCGGACGAGAACCGGTGTATTCATCATGGTATGGCCGTTGGCGCTCATCTAATGTAGGAGCACGGCAGAATTCGCGTTCGGCTTTTCTCCCAACACACAAAATGTTAGTTTTCGGCCGCATTTGACGAAAGCGCTTCCTTCCGCAACCGCCAGTTCCTCGAGGACGGCGCGGGGAGGCGCGCCCGGCGTCCCAGCAGAGTGACGGCCGAATTGGCGGGCGCACCGCCGCGTGTGTGAGACGCACTGCTGCTCGTTGCACCCCCTGTCATTCGCTGGGCGCGTGCAGCCTTCGACACTAGCGGAGGACGCATCTTGTCCCTGGTGTTCAGCGGAGGGCCTGTGCGGGGTGTGGCAGTGTCGTGCTGGAGGGCCCACTGGTAGCGATGTGGGCTTCCTCGCCTCGCCTCGCCTCGCCTCGCCTCACACCAGGTGTCTGCGTAGTTTGCAGTGCATTCGCACCATTCCTATCCCTGTCCCTGTCCCCGTCCCGACTTGTCCCGACTTTGCTCGACTGCCGCTCGCTGCCGCTCGGGTCGTGGTCCATATGACAGCGCAAGCACGACAAACGTCTGCGGGACGAGACGAGACGAGACGAGACGACTAAGGATTAAGTTCGTGGTTACAAATCAAATTTGGAACTCAACACACCTACACAACAATAGGCGGTGACGTATTTCAGAAATCACCTGCCGATTCGTAGTGTTTTGTCGTTTTCAAAGTCTTCTTGGCAAACTTGGTTAGCACATTGTCCCTCAAACTGAGTTAATTACTGCATTTTCGTTCCATTACAGTAGTTTAAAAGGCTTAAGGAAGCATCTTTGTCACAACAGAAAGGTAGTTTGAAAATTGGGCTGGCGACATAACAAAAAAAAAACAGTAAGGGAGCCAACAGCACCCGGGTTTCCCAGGCGGTCACCCATCCAAGTACTAGCCGGGCCCGATGATGCTTAACTTCGGTGATCGGACGAGAACCGGTGTATTCATCATGGTATGGCCGTTGGCGCTCATCTAATGTAGGAGCACGGCAGAATTCGCGTTCGGCTTTTCTCCCAACACACAAAATGTTAGTTTTCGGCCGCATTTGACGAAAGCGCTTCCTTCCGCAACCGCCAGTTCCTCGAGGACGGCGCGGGGAGGCGCGCCCGGCGTCCCAGCAGAGTGACGGCCGAATTGGCGGGCGCACCGCCGCGTGTGTGAGACGCACTGCTGCTCGTTGCACCCCCTGTCATTCGCTGGGCGCGTGCAGCCTTCGACACTAGCGGAGGACGCATCTTGTCCCTGGTGTTCAGCGGAGGGCCTGTGCGGGGTGTGGCAGTGTCGTGCTGGAGGGCCCACTGGTAGCGATGTGGGCTTCCTCGCCTCGCCTCGCCTCACCTCGCCTCACACCAGGTGTCTGCGTAAGTTTGCAGTGCATTCGCACCATTCCTATCCCTGTCCCTGTCCCCGTTCCGACTTGTCCCGACTTTGCTCGACTGCCGCTCGCTGCCGCTCGGGTCGTAGTCCATATGACAGCGCAAGCACGACAAACGTCTGTGGGACGAGACGAGACGAGACGACTAAGGAATAAATTCGTGGTTACAAATCAAATTTGGAACTCTACACTCCTACACAACAATAGGCGGTGACGTATTTCAGAAATCACCTGCCGATTCGTACTGTTTTGTCGTTTTCAAAGTCTTTTTGGCAAACTTGGTTAGCACATTCTCCCTCAAACTGAGTTAATTACTGCATTTTCGTACCATTACAGTAGTTTAAAAGGCTTAAGGAAGCATCTTTGTCACAACAGAAAGGTAGTTTGAAATTTGGGATGGCGACATAACAAAAAAAAAAAAAAAACAGGAAGGGAGCCAACAGCACCCGGGTTTCCCAGGCGGTCACCCATCCAAGTACTAGCCGGGCCCGATGATGCTTAACTTCGGTGATCGGACGAGAACCGGTGTATTCATCATGGTATGGCCGTTGGCGCTCATCTAATGTAGGAGCACGGCAGAATTCGCGTTCGGCTTTTCTCCCAACACACAAAATGTTAGTTTTCGGCCGCATTTGACGAAAGCGCTTCCTTCCGCAACCGCCAGTTCCTCGAGGACGGCGCGGGGAGGCGCGCCCGGCGTCCCAGCAGAGTGACGGCCGAATTGGCGGGCGCACCGCCGCGTGTGTGAGACGCACTGCTGCTCGTTGCACCCCCTGTCATTCGCTGGGCGCGTGCAGCCTTCGACACTAGCGGAGGACGCATCTTGTCCCTGGTGTTCAGCGGAGGGCCTGTGCGGGGTGTGGCAGTGTCGTGCTGGAGGGCCCACTGGTAGCGATGTGGGCTTCCTCGCCTCGCCTCGCCTCGCCTCGCCACACACCAGGTGTCTGCGTAAGTTTGCAGTGCATTCGCACCATTCCTATCCCTGTCCCTGTCCCCGTCCCGACTTGTCCCGACTTTGCTCGACTGCCGCTCGCTGCCGCTCGGGTCGTAGTCCATATGACAGCGCAAGCACGACAAACGTCTGCGGGACGAGACGAGACGAGACGACTAAGGAATAAATTCGTGGTTACAAATCAAATTTGGAACTCTACACTCCTACACAACAATAGGCGGTGACGTATTTCAGAAATCACCTGCCGATTCGTACTGTTTTGTCGTTTTCAAAGTCTTTTTGGCAAACTTGGTTAGCACATTCTCCCTCAAACTGAGTTAATTACTGCATTTTCGTACCATTACAGTAGTTTAAAAGGCTTAAGGAAGCATCTTTGTCACAACAGAAAGGTAGTTTGAAATTTGGGATGGCGACATAACAAAAAAAAAAAAAAACAGGAAGGGAGCCAACAGCACCCGGGTTTCCCAGGCGGTCACCCATCCAAGTACTAGCCGGGCCCGATGATGCTTAACTTCGGTGATCGGACGAGAACCGGTGTATTCATCATGGTATGGCCGTTGGCGCTCATCTAATGTAGGAGCACGGCAGAATTCGCGTTCGGCTTTTCTCCCAACACACAAAATGTTAGTTTTCGGCCGCATTTGACGAAAGCGCTTCCTTCCGCAACCGCCAGTTCCTCGAGGACGGCGCGGGGAGGCGCGCCCGGCGTCCCAGCAGAGTGACGGCCGAATTGGCGGGCGCACCGCCGCGTGTGTGAGACGCACTGCTGCTCGTTGCACCCCCTGTCATTCGCTGGGCGCGTGCAGCCTTCGACACTAGCGGAGGACGCATCTTGTCCCTGGTGTTCAGCGGAGGGCCTGTGCGGGGTGTGGCAGTGTCGTGCTGGAGGGCCCACTGGTAGCGATGTGGGCTTCCTCGCCTCGCCTCGCCTCGCCTCACACCAGGTGTCTGCGTAGTTTGCAGTGCATTCGCACCATTCCTATCCCTGTCCCTGTCCCCGTCCCGACTTGTCCCGACTTTGCTCGACTGCCGCTCGCTGCCGCTCGGGTCGTGGTCCATATGACAGCGCAAGCACGACAAACGTTTGCGGGACGAGACGAGACGAGACGAGACGACTAAGGAATAAGTTCGTGGTTACAAATCAAATTTGGAACTCAACACACCTACACAACAATAGGCGGTGACGTATTTCAGAAATCACCTGCCGATTCGTAGTGTTTTGTCGTTTTCAAAGTCTTCTTGGCAAACTTGGTTAGCACATTCTCCCTCAAACTGAGTTAATTACTGCATTTTCGTTCCATTACAGTAGTTTAAAAGGCTTAAGGAAGCATCTTTGTCACAACAGAAAGGTAGTTTGAAAATTGGGCTGGTGACATAACAAAAAAAAAAACAGTAAGGGAGCCAACAGCACCCGGGTTTCCCAGGCGGTCACCCATCCAAGTACTAGCCGGGCCCGATGATGCTTAACTTCGGTGGTCGGACGAGAACCGGTGTATTCATCATGGTATGGCCGTTGGCGCTCATCTAATGTAGGAGCACGGCAGAATTCGCGTTCGGCTTTTCTCCCAACACACAAAATGTTAGTTTTCGGCCGCATTTGACGAAAGCGCTTCCTTCCGCAACCGCCAGTTCCTCGAGGACGGCGCGGGGAGGCGCGCCCGGCGTCCCAGCAGAGTGACGGCCGAATTGGCGGGCGCACCGCCGCGTGTGTGAGACGCACTGCTGCTCGTTGCACCCCCTGTCATTCGCTGGGCGCGTGCAGCCTTCGACACTAGCGGAGGACGCATCTTGTCCCTGGTGTTCAGCGGAGGGCCTGTGCGGGGTGTGGCAGTGTCGTGCTGGAGGGCCCACTGGTAGCGATGTGGGCTTCCTCGCCTCGCCTCGCCTCGCCTCACACCAGGTGTCTGCGTAGTTTGCAGTGCATTCGCACCATTCCTATCCCTGTCCCTGTCCCCGTCCCGACTTGTCCCGACTTTGCTCGACTGCCGCTCGCTGCCGCTCGGGTCGTGGTCCATATGACAGCGCAAGCACGACAAACGTTTGCGGGACGAGACGAGACGAGACGAGACGACTAAGGAATAAGTTCGTGGTTACAAATCAAATTTGGAACTCAACACACCTACACAACAATAGGCGGTGACGTATTTCAGAAATCACCTGCCGATTCGTAGTGTTTTGTCGTTTTCAAAGTCTTCTTGGCAAACTTGGTTAGCACATTCTCCCTCAAACTGAGTTAATTACTGCATTTTCGTTCCATTACAGTAGTTTAAAAGGCTTAAGGAAGCATCTTTGTCACAACAGAAAGGTAGTTTGAAAATTGGGCTGGCGACATAACAAAAAAAAAAACAGTAAGGGAGCCAACAGCACCCGGGTTTCCCAGGCGGTCACCCATCCAAGTACTAGACGGGCCCGATGATGCTTAACTTCGGTGATCGGACGAGAACCGGTGTATTCATCATGGTATGGCCGTTGGCGCTCATCTAATGTAGGAGCACGGCAGAATTCGCGTTCGGCTTTTCTCCCAACACACAAAATGTTAGTTTTCGGCCGCATTTGACGAAAGCGCTTCCTTCCGCAACCGCCAGTTCCTCGAGGACGGCGCGGGGAGGCGCGCCCGGCGTCCCAGCAGAGTGACGGCCGAATTGGCGGGCGCACCGCCGCGTGTGTGAGACGCACTGCTGCTCGTTGCACCCCCTGTCATTCGCTGGGCGCGTGCAGCCTTCGACACTAGCGGAGGACGCATCTTGTCCCTGGTGTTCAGCGGAGGGCCTGTGCGGGGTGTGGCAGTGTCGTGCTGGAGGGCCCACTGGTAGCGATGTGGGCTTCCTCGCCTCGCCTCGCCTCGCCTCGCCTCGCCTCACACCAGGTGTCTGCGTAAGTTTGCAGTGCATTCGCACCATTCCTATCCCTGTCCCTGTCCCCGTCCCGACTTGTCCCGACTTTGCTCGACTGCCGCTCGCTGCCGCTCGGGTCGTAGTCCATATGACAGCGCAAGCACGACAAACGTCTGCGGGACGAGACGAGACGAGACGACTAAGGAATAAATTCGTGGTTACAAATCAAATTTGGAACTCTACACTCCTACACAACAATAGGCGGTGACGTATTTCAGAAATCATCTGCCGATTCGTACTGTTTTGTCGTTTTCAAAGTCTTTTTGGCAAACTTGGTTAGCACATTCTCCCTCAAACTGAGTTAATTACTGCATTTTCGTACCATTACAGTAGTTTAAAAGGCTTAAGGAAGCATCTTTGTCACAACAGAAAGGTAGTTTGAAATTTGGGATGGCGACATAACAAAAAAAAAAAAACAGGAAGGGAGCCAACAGCACCCGGGTTTCCCAGGCGGTCACCCATCCAAGTACTAGCCGGGCCCGATGATGCTTAACTTCGGTGATCGGACGAGAACCGGTGTATTCATCATGGTATGGCCGTTGGCGCTCATCTAATGTAGGAGCACGGCAGAATTCGCGTTCGGCTTTTCTCCCAACACACAAAATGTTAGTTTTCGGCCGCATTTGACGAAAGCGCTTCCTTCCGCAACCGCCAGTTCCTCGAGGACGGCGCGGGGAGGCGCGCCCGGCGTCCCAGCAGAGTGACGGCCGAATTGGCGGGCGCACCGCCGCGTGTGTGAGACGCACTGCTGCTCGTTGCACCCCCTGTCATTCGCTGGGCGCGTGCAGCCTTCGACACTAGCGGAGGACGCATCTTGTCCCTGGTGTTCAGCGGAGGGCCTGTGCGGGGTGTGGCAGTGTCGTGCTGGAGGGCCCACTGGTAGCGATGTGGGCTTCCTCGCCTCGCCTCGCCTCGCCTCGCCTCGCCTCACACCAGGTGTCTGCGTAGTTTGCAGTGCATTCGCACCATTCCTATCCCTGTCCCTGTCCCCGTCCCGACTTGTCCCGACTTTGCTCGACTGCCGCTCGCTGCCGCTCGGGTCGTGGTCCATATGACAGCGCAAGCACGACAAACGTCTGCGGGACGAGACGAGACGAGACGAGACGACTAAGGATTAAGTTCGTGGTTACAAATCAAATTTGGAACTCAACACACCTACACAACAATAGGCGGTGACGTATTTCAGAAATCACCTGCCGATTCGTAGTGTTTTGTCGTTTTCAAAGTCTTCTTGGCAAACTTGGTTAGCACATTCTCCCTCAAACTGAGTTAATTACTGCATTTTCGTTCCATTACAGTAGTTTAAAAGGCTTAAGGAAGCATCTTTGTCACAACAGAAAGGTAGTTTGAAAATTGGGCTGGCGACATAACAAAAAAAAAACAGTAAGGGAGCCAACAGCACCCGGGTTTCCCAGGCGGTCACCCATCCAAGTACTAGCCGGGCCCGATGATGCTTAACTTCGGTGAACGGACGAGAACCGGTGTATTCATCATGGTATGGCCGTTGGCGCTCATCTAATGTAGGAGCACGGCAGAATTCGCGTTCGGCTTTTCTCCCAACACACAAAATGTTAGTTTTCGGCCGCATTTGACGAAAGCGCTTCCTTCCGCAACCGCCAGTTCCTCGAGGACGGCGCGGGGAGGCGCGCCCGGCGTCCCAGCAGAGTGACGGCCGAATTGGCGGGCGCACCGCCGCGTGTGTGAGACGCACTGCTGCTCGTTGCACCCCCTGTCATTCGCTGGGCGCGTGCAGCCTTCGACACTAGCGGAGGACGCATCTTGTCCCTGGTGTTCAGCGGAGGGCCTGTGCGGGGTGTGGCAGTGTCGTGCTGGAGGGCCCACTGGTAGCGATGTGGGCTTCCTCGCCTCGCCTCGCCTCACCTCGCCTCACACCAGGTGTCTGCGTAAGTTTGCAGTGCATTCGCACCATTCCTATCCCTGTCCCTGTCCCCGTCCCGACTTGTCCCGACTTTGCTCGACTGCCGCTCGCTGCCGCTCGGGTCGTAGTCCATATGACAGCGCAAGCACGACAAACGTCTGTGGGACGAGACGAGACGAGACGACTAAGGAATAAATTCGTGGTTACAAATCAAATTTGGAACTCTACACTCCTACACAACAATAGGCGGTGACGTATTTCAGAAATCACCTGCCGATTCGTACTGTTTTGTCGTTTTCAAAGTCTTTTTGGCAAACTTGGTTAGCACATTCTCCCTCAAACTGAGTTAATTACTGCATTTTCGTACCATTACAGTAGTTTAAAAGGCTTAAGGAAGCATCTTTGTCACAACAGAAAGGTAGTTTGAAATTTGGGATGGCGACATAACAAAAAAAAAAAAAAAAAACAGGAAGGGAGCCAACAGCACCCGGGTTTCCCAGGCGGTCACCCATCCAAGTACTAGCCGGGCCCGATGATGCTTAACTTCGGTGATCGGACGAGAACCGGTGTATTCATCATGGTATGGCCGTTGGCGCTCATCTAATGTAGGAGCACGGCAGAATTCGCGTTCGGCTTTTCTCCCAACACACAAAATGTTAGTTTTCGGCCGCATTTGACGAAAGCGCTTCCTTCCGCAACCGCCAGTTCCTCGAGGACGGCGCGGGGAGGCGCGCCCGGCGTCCCAGCAGAGTGACGGCCGAATTGGCGGGCGCACCGCCGCGTGTGTGAGACGCACTGCTGCTCGTTGCACCCCCTGTCATTCGCTGGGCGCGTGCAGCCTTCGACACTAGCGGAGGACGCATCTTGTCCCTGGTGTTCAGCGGAGGGCCTGTGCGGGGTGTGGCAGTGTCGTGCTGGACGGCCCACTGGTAGCGATGTGGGCTTCCTCGCCTCGCCTCGCCTCACCTCGCCTCACACCAGGTGTCTGCGTAAGTTTGCAGTGCATTCGCACCATTCCTATCCCTGTCCCTGTCCCCGTCCCGACTTGTCCCGACTTTGCTCGACTGCCGCTCGCTGCCGCTCGGGTCGTAGTCCATATGACAGCGCAAGCACGACAAACGTCTGCGGGACGAGACGAGACGAGACGACTAAGGAATAAATTCGTGGTTACAAATCAAATTTGGAACTCTACACTCCTACACAACAATAGGCGGTGACGTATTTCAGAAATCATCTGCCGATTCGTACTGTTTTGTCGTTTTCAAAGTCTTTTTGGCAAACTTGGTTAGCACATTCTCCCTCAAACTGAGTTAATTACTGCATTTTCGTACCATTACAGTAGTTTAAAAGGCTTAAGGAAGCATCTTTGTCACAACAGAAAGGTAGTTTGAAATTTGGGATGGCGACATAACAAAAAAAAAAAAACAGGAAGGGAGCCAACAGCACCCGGGTTTCCCAGGCGGTCACCCATCCAAGTACTAGCCGGGCCCGATGATGCTTAACTTCGGTGATCGGACGAGAACCGGTGTATTCATCATGGTATGGCCGTTGGCGCTCATCTAATGTAGGAGCACGGCAGAATTCGCGTTCGGCTTTTCTCCCAACACACAAAATGTTAGTTTTCGGCCGCATTTGACGAAAGCGCTTCCTTCCGCAACCGCCAGTTCCTCGAGGACGGCGCGGGGAGGCGCGCCCGGCGTCCCAGCAGAGTGACGGCCGAATTGGCGGGCGCACCGCCGCGTGTGTGAGACGCACTGCTGCTCGTTGCACCCCCTGTCATTCGCTGGGCGCGTGCAGCCTTCGACACTAGCGGAGGACGCATCTTGTCCCTGGTGTTCAGCGGAGGGCCTGTGCGGGGTGTGGCAGTGTCGTGCTGGAGGGCCCACTGGTAGCGATGTGGGCTTCCTCGCCTCGCCTCGCCTCGCCTCGCCTCGCCTCACACCAGGTGTCTGCGTAGTTTGCAGTGCATTCGCACCATTCCTATCCCTGTCCCTGTCCCCGTCCCGACTTGTCCCGACTTTGCTCGACTGCCGCTCGCTGCCGCTCGGGTCGTGGTCCATATGACAGCGCAAGCACGACAAACGTCTGCGGGACGAGACGAGACGAGACGAGACGACTAAGGATTAAGTTCGTGGTTACAAATCAAATTTGGAACTCAACACACCTACACAACAATAGGCGGTGACGTATTTCAGAAATCACCTGCCGATTCGTAGTGTTTTGTCGTTTTCAAAGTCTTCTTGGCAAACTTGGTTAGCACATTCTCCCTCAAACTGAGTTAATTACTGCATTTTCGTTCCATTACAGTAGTTTAAAAGGCTTAAGGAAGCATCTTTGTCACAACAGAAAGGTAGTTTGAAAATTGGGCTGGCGACATAACAAAAAAAAAACAGTAAGGGAGCCAACAGCACCCGGGTTTCCCAGGCGGTCACCCATCCAAGTACTAGCCGGGCCCGATGATGCTTAACTTCGGTGATCGGACGAGAACCGGTGTATTCATCATGGTATGGCCGTTGGCGCTCATCTAATGTAGGAGCACGGCAGAATTCGCGTTCGGCTTTTCTCCCAACACACAAAATGTTAGTTTTCGGCCGCATTTGACGAAAGCGCTTCCTTCCGCAACCGCCAGTTCCTCGAGGACGGCGCGGGGAGGCGCGCCCGGCGTCCCAGCAGAGTGACGGCCGAATTGGCGGGCGCACCGCCGCGTGTGTGAGACGCACTGCTGCTCGTTGCACCCCCTGTCATTCGCTGGGCGCGTGCAGCCTTCGACACTAGCGGAGGACGCATCTTGTCCCTGGTGTTCAGCGGAGGGCCTGTGCGGGGTGTGGCAGTGTCGTGCTGGAGGGCCCACTGGTAGCGATGTGGGCTTCCTCGCCTCGCCTCGCCTCACCTCGCCTCACACCAGGTGTCTGCGTAAGTTTGCAGTGCATTCGCACCATTCCTATCCCTGTCCCTGTCCCCGTCCCGACTTGTCCCGACTTTGCTCGACTGCCGCTCGCTGCCGCTCGGGTCGTAGTCCATATGACAGCGCAAGCACGACAAACGTCTGTGGGACGAGACGAGACGAGACGACTAAGGAATAAATTCGTGGTTACAAATCAAATTTGGAACTCTACACTCCTACACAACAATAGGCGGTGACGTATTTCAGAAATCACCTGCCGATTCGTACTGTTTTGTCGTTTTCAAAGTCTTTTTGGCAAACTTGGTTAGCACATTCTCCCTCAAACTGAGTTAATTACTGCATTTTCGTACCATTACAGTAGTTTAAAAGGCTTAAGGAAGCATCTTTGTCACAACAGAAAGGTAGTTTGAAATTTGGGATGGCGACATAACAAAAAAAAAAAAAAAAAACAGGAAGGGAGCCAACAGCACCCGGGTTTCCCAGGCGGTCACCCATCCAAGTACTAGCCGGGCCCGATGATGCTTAACTTCGGTGATCGGACGAGAACCGGTGTATTCATCATGGTATGGCCGTTGGCGCTCATCTAATGTAGGAGCACGGCAGAATTCGCGTTCGGCTTTTCTCCCAACACACAAAATGTTAGTTTTCGGCCGCATTTGACGAAAGCGCTTCCTTCCGCAACCGCCAGTTCCTCGAGGACGGCGCGGGGAGGCGCGCCCGGCGTCCCAGCAGAGTGACGGCCGAATTGGCGGGCGCACCGCCGCGTGTGTGAGACGCACTGCTGCTCGTTGCACCCCCTGTCATTCGCTGGGCGCGTGCAGCCTTCGACACTAGCGGAGGACGCATCTTGTCCCTGGTGTTCAGCGGAGGGCCTGTGCGGGGTGTGGCAGTGTCGTGCTGGAGGGCCCACTGGTAGCGATGTGGGCTTCCTCGCCTCGCCTCGCCTCGCCTCGCCTCGCCTCACACCAGGTGTCTGCGTAGTTTGCAGTGCATTCGCACCATTCCTATCCCTGTCCCTGTCCCCGTCCCGACTTGTCCCGACTTTGCTCGACTGCCGCTCGCTGCCGCTCGGGTCGTGGTCCATATGACAGCGCAAGCACGACAAACGTCTGCGGGACGAGACGAGACGAGACGAGACGACTAAGGATTAAGTTCGTGGTTACAAATCAAATTTGGAACTCAACACACCTACACAACAATAGGCGGTGACGTATTTCAGAAATCACCTGCCGATTCGTAGTGTTTTGTCGTTTTCAAAGTCTTCTTGGCAAACTTGGTTAGCACATTCTCCCTCAAACTGAGTTAATTACTGCATTTTCGTTCCATTACAGTAGTTTAAAAGGCTTAAGGAAGCATCTTTGTCACAACAGAAAGGTAGTTTGAAAATTGGGCTGGCGACATAACAAAAAAAAAACAGTAAGGGAGCCAACAGCACCCGGGTTTCCCAGGCGGTCACCCATCCAAGTACTAGCCGGGCCCGATGATGCTTAACTTCGGTGATCGGACGAGAACCGGTGTATTCATCATGGTATGGCCGTTGGCGCTCATCTAATGTAGGAGCACGGCAGAATTCGCGTTCGGCTTTTCTCCCAACACACAAAATGTTAGTTTTCGGCCGCATTTGACGAAAGCGCTTCCTTCCGCAACCGCCAGTTCCTCGAGGACGGCGCGGGGAGGCGCGCCCGGCGTCCCAGCAGAGTGACGGCCGAATTGGCGGGCGCACCGCCGCGTGTGTGAGACGCACTGCTGCTCGTTGCACCCCCTGTCATTCGCTGGGCGCGTGCAGCCTTCGACACTAGCGGAGGACGCATCTTGTCCCTGGTGTTCAGCGGAGGGCCTGTGCGGGGTGTGGCAGTGTCGTGCTGGAGGGCCCACTGGTAGCGATGTGGGCTTCCTCGCCTCGCCTCGCCTCACCTCGCCTCACACCAGGTGTCTGCGTAAGTTTGCAGTGCATTCGCACCATTCCTATCCCTGTCCCTGTCCCCGTCCCGACTTGTCCCGACTTTGCTCGACTGCCGCTCGCTGCCGCTCGGGTCGTAGTCCATATGACAGCGCAAGCACGACAAACGTCTGTGGGACGAGACGAGACGAGACGACTAAGGAATAAATTCGTGGTTACAAATCAAATTTGGAACTCTACACTCCTACACAACAATAGGCGGTGACGTATTTCAGAAATCACCTGCCGATTCGTACTGTTTTGTCGTTTTCAAAGTCTTTTTGGCAAACTTGGTTAGCACATTCTCCCTCAAACTGAGTTAATTACTGCATTTTCGTACCATTACAGTAGTTTAAAAGGCTTAAGGAAGCATCTTTGTCACAACAGAAAGGTAGTTTGAAATTTGGGATGGCGACATAACAAAAAAAAAAAAAAAAAAACAGGAAGGGAGCCAACAGCACCCGGGTTTCCCAGGCGGTCACCCATCCAAGTACTAGCCGGGCCCGATGATGCTTAACTTCGGTGATCGGACGAGAACCGGTGTATTCATCATGGTATGGCCGTTGGCGCTCATCTAATGTAGGAGCACGGCAGAATTCGCGTTCGGCTTTTCTCCCAACACACAAAATGTTAGTTTTCGGCCGCATTTGACGAAAGCGCTTCCTTCCGCAACCGCCAGTTCCTCGAGGACGGCGCGGGGAGGCGCGCCCGGCGTCCCAGCAGAGTGACGGCCGAATTGGCGGGCGCACCGCCGCGTGTGTGAGACGCACTGCTGCTCGTTGCACCCCCTGTCATTCGCTGGGCGCGTGCAGCCTTCGACACTAGCGGAGGACGCATCTTGTCCCTGGTGTTCAGCGGAGGGCCTGTGCGGGGTGTGGCAGTGTCGTGCTGGAGGGCCCACTGGTAGCGATGTGGGCTTCCTCGCCTCGCCTCGCCTCGCCTCGCCTCGCCTCACACCAGGTGTCTGCGTAGTTTGCAGTGCATTCGCACCATTCCTATCCCTGTCCCTGTCCCCGTCCCGACTTGTCCCGACTTTGCTCGACTGCCGCTCGCTGCCGCTCGGGTCGTGGTCCATATGACAGCGCAAGCACGACAAACGTCTGCGGGACGAGACGAGACGAGACGAGACGACTAAGGATTAAGTTCGTGGTTACAAATCAAATTTGGAACTCAACACACCTACACAACAATAGGCGGTGACGTATTTCAGAAATCACCTGCCGATTCGTAGTGTTTTGTCGTTTTCAAAGTCTTCTTGGCAAACTTGGTTAGCACATTCTCCCTCAAACTGAGTTAATTACTGCATTTTCGTTCCATTACAGTAGTTTAAAAGGCTTAAGGAAGCATCTTTGTCACAACAGAAAGGTAGTTTGAAAATTGGGCTGGCGACATAACAAAAAAAAAACAGTAAGGGAGCCAACAGCACCCGGGTTTCCCAGGCGGTCACCCATCCAAGTACTAGCCGGGCCCGATGATGCTTAACTTCGGTGATCGGACGAGAACCGGTGTATTCATCATGGTATGGCCGTTGGCGCTCATCTAATGTAGGAGCACGGCAGAATTCGCGTTCGGCTTTTCTCCCAACACACAAAATGTTAGTTTTCGGCCGCATTTGACGAAAGCGCTTCCTTCCGCAACCGCCAGTTCCTCGAGGACGGCGCGGGGAGGCGCGCCCGGCGTCCCAGCAGAGTGACGGCCGAATTGGCGGGCGCACCGCCGCGTGTGTGAGACGCACTGCTGCTCGTTGCACCCCCTGTCATTCGCTGGGCGCGTGCAGCCTTCGACACTAGCGGAGGACGCATCTTGTCCCTGGTGTTCAGCGGAGGGCCTGTGCGGGGTGTGGCAGTGTCGTGCTGGAGGGCCCACTGGTAGCGATGTGGGCTTCCTCGCCTCGCCTCGCCTCACCTCGCCTCACACCAGGTGTCTGCGTAAGTTTGCAGTGCATTCGCACCATTCCTATCCCTGTCCCTGTCCCCGTCCCGACTTGTCCCGACTTTGCTCGACTGCCGCTCGCTGCCGCTCGGGTCGTAGTCCATATGACAGCGCAAGCACGACAAACGTCTGTGGGACGAGACGAGACGAGACGACTAAGGAATAAATTCGTGGTTACAAATCAAATTTGGAACTCTACACTCCTACACAACAATAGGCGGTGACGTATTTCAGAAATCACCTGCCGATTCGTACTGTTTTGTCGTTTTCAAAGTCTTTTTGGCAAACTTGGTTAGCACATTCTCCCTCAAACTGAGTTAATTACTGCATTTTCGTACCATTACAGTAGTTTAAAAGGCTTAAGGAAGCATCTTTGTCACAACAGAAAGGTAGTTTGAAATTTGGGATGGCGACATAACAAAAAAAAAAAAAAAAACAGGAAGGGAGCCAACAGCACCCGGGTTTCCCAGGCGGTCACCCATCCAAGTACTAGCCGGGCCCGATGATGCTTAACTTCGGTGATCGGACGAGAACCGGTGTATTCATCATGGTATGGCCGTTGGCGCTCATCTAATGTAGGAGCACGGCAGAATTCGCGTTCGGCTTTTCTCCCAACACACAAAATGTTAGTTTTCGGCCGCATTTGACGAAAGCGCTTCCTTCCGCAACCGCCAGTTCCTCGAGGACGGCGCGGGGAGGCGCGCCCGGCGTCCCAGCAGAGTGACGGCCGAATTGGCGGGCGCACCGCCGCGTGTGTGAGACGCACTGCTGCTCGTTGCACCCCCTGTCATTCGCTGGGCGCGTGCAGCCTTCGACACTAGCGGAGGACGCATCTTGTCCCTGGTGTTCAGCGGAGGGCCTGTGCGGGGTGTGGCAGTGTCGTGCTGGAGGGCCCACTGGTAGCGATGTGGGCTTCCTCGCCTCGCCTCGCCTCACCTCGCCTCACACCAGGTGTCTGCGTAAGTTTGCAGTGCATTCGCACCATTCCTATCCCTGTCCCTGTCCCCGTCCCGACTTGTCCCGACTTTGCTCGACTGCCGCTCGCTGCCGCTCGGGTCGTAGTCCATATGACAGCGCAAGCACGACAAACGTCTGCGGGACGAGACGAGACGAGACGACTAAGGAATAAATTCGTGGTTACAAATCAAATTTGGAACTCTACACTCCTACACAACAATAGGCGGTGACGTATTTCAGAAATCATCTGCCGATTCGTACTGTTTTGTCGTTTTCAAAGTCTTTTTGGCAAACTTGGTTAGCACATTCTCCCTCAAACTGAGTTAATTACTGCATTTTCGTACCATTACAGTAGTTTAAAAGGCTTAAGGAAGCATCTTTGTCACAACAGAAAGGTAGTTTGAAATTTGGGATGGCGACATAACAAAAAAAAAAAAACAGGAAGGGAGCCAACAGCACCCGGGTTTCCCAGGCGGTCACCCATCCAAGTACTAGCCGGGCCCGATGATGCTTAACTTCGGTGATCGGACGAGAACCGGTGTATTCATCATGGTATGGCCGTTGGCGCTCATCTAATGTAGGAGCACGGCAGAATTCGCGTTCGGCTTTTCTCCCAACACACAAAATGTTAGTTTTCGGCCGCATTTGACGAAAGCGCTTCCTTCCGCAACCGCCAGTTCCTCGAGGACGGCGCGGGGAGGCGCGCCCGGCGTCCCAGCAGAGTGACGGCCGAATTGGCGGGCGCACCGCCGCGTGTGTGAGACGCACTGCTGCTCGTTGCACCCCCTGTCATTCGCTGGGCGCGTGCAGCCTTCGACACTAGCGGAGGACGCATCTTGTCCCTGGTGTTCAGCGGAGGGCCTGTGCGGGGTGTGGCAGTGTCGTGCTGGAGGGCCCACTGGTAGCGATGTGGGCTTCCTCGCCTCGCCTCGCCTCGCCTCGCCTCGCCTCACACCAGGTGTCTGCGTAGTTTGCAGTGCATTCGCACCATTCCTATCCCTGTCCCTGTCCCCGTCCCGACTTGTCCCGACTTTGCTCGACTGCCGCTCGCTGCCGCTCGGGTCGTGGTCCATATGACAGCGCAAGCACGACAAACGTCTGCGGGACGAGACGAGACGAGACGAGACGACTAAGGATTAAGTTCGTGGTTACAAATCAAATTTGGAACTCAACACACCTACACAACAATAGGCGGTGACGTATTTCAGAAATCACCTGCCGATTCGTAGTGTTTTGTCGTTTTCAAAGTCTTCTTGGCAAACTTGGTTAGCACATTCTCCCTCAAACTGAGTTAATTACTGCATTTTCGTTCCATTACAGTAGTTTAAAAGGCTTAAGGAAGCATCTTTGTCACAACAGAAAGGTAGTTTGAAAATTGGGCTGGCGACATAACAAAAAAAAAACAGTAAGGGAGCCAACAGCACCCGGGTTTCCCAGGCGGTCACCCATCCAAGTACTAGCCGGGCCCGATGATGCTTAACTTCGGTGATCGGACGAGAACCGGTGTATTCATCATGGTATGGCCGTTGGCGCTCATCTAATGTAGGAGCACGGCAGAATTCGCGTTCGGCTTTTCTCCCAACACACAAAATGTTAGTTTTCGGCCGCATTTGACGAAAGCGCTTCCTTCCGCAACCGCCAGTTCCTCGAGGACGGCGCGGGGAGGCGCGCCCGGCGTCCCAGCAGAGTGACGGCCGAATTGGCGGGCGCACCGCCGCGTGTGTGAGACGCACTGCTGCTCGTTGCACCCCCTGTCATTCGCTGGGCGCGTGCAGCCTTCGACACTAGCGGAGGACGCATCTTGTCCCTGGTGTTCAGCGGAGGGCCTGTGCGGGGTGTGGCAGTGTCGTGCTGGAGGGCCCACTGGTAGCGATGTGGGCTTCCTCGCCTCGCCTCGCCTCACCTCGCCTCACACCAGGTGTCTGCGTAAGTTTGCAGTGCATTCGCACCATTCCTATCCCTGTCCCTGTCCCCGTCCCGACTTGTCCCGACTTTGCTCGACTGCCGCTCGCTGCCGCTCGGGTCGTAGTCCATATGACAGCGCAAGCACGACAAACGTCTGTGGGACGAGACGAGACGAGACGACTAAGGAATAAATTCGTGGTTACAAATCAAATTTGGAACTCTACACTCCTACACAACAATAGGCGGTGACGTATTTCAGAAATCACCTGCCGATTCGTACTGTTTTGTCGTTTTCAAAGTCTTTTTGGCAAACTTGGTTAGCACATTCTCCCTCAAACTGAGTTAATTACTGCATTTTCGTACCATTACAGTAGTTTAAAAGGCTTAAGGAAGCATCTTTGTCACAACAGAAAGGTAGTTTGAAATTTGGGATGGCGACATAACAAAAAAAAAAAAAAAACAGGAAGGGAGCCAACAGCACCCGGGTTTCCCAGGCGGTCACCCATCCAAGTACTAGCCGGGCCCGATGATGCTTAACTTCGGTGATCGGACGAGAACCGGTGTATTCATCATGGTATGGCCGTTGGCGCTCATCTAATGTAGGAGCACGGCAGAATTCGCGTTCGGCTTTTCTCCCAACACACAAAATGTTAGTTTTCGGCCGCATTTGACGAAAGCGCTTCCTTCCGCAACCGCCAGTTCCTCGAGGACGGCGCGGGGAGGCGCGCCCGGCGTCCCAGCAGAGTGACGGCCGAATTGGCGGGCGCACCGCCGCGTGTGTGAGACGCACTGCTGCTCGTTGCACCCCCTGTCATTCGCTGGGCGCGTGCAGCCTTCGACACTAGCGGAGGACGCATCTTGTCCCTGGTGTTCAGCGGAGGGCCTGTGCGGGGTGTGGCAGTGTCGTGCTGGAGGGCCCACTGGTAGCGATGTGGGCTTCCTCGCCTCGCCTCGCCTCGCCTCGCCTCGCCTCACACCAGGTGTCTGCGTAGTTTGCAGTGCATTCGCACCATTCCTATCCCTGTCCCTGACCCCGTCCCGACTTGTCCCGACTTTGCTCGACTGCCGCTCGCTGCCGCTCGGGTCGTGGTCCATATGACAGCGCAAGCACGACAAACGTCTGCGGGACGAGACGAGACGAGACGAGACGACTAAGGATTAAGTTCGTGGTTACAAATCAAATTTGGAACTCAACACACCTACACAACAATAGGCGGTGACGTATTTCAGAAATCACCTGCCGATTCGTAGTGTTTTGTCGTTTTCAAAGTCTTCTTGGCAAACTTGGTTAGCACATTCTCCCTCAAACTGAGTTAATTACTGCATTTTCGTTCCATTACAGTAGTTTAAAAGGCTTAAGGAAGCATCTTTGTCACAACAGAAAGGTAGTTTGAAAATTGGGCTGGCGACATAACAAAAAAAAAACAGTAAGGGAGCCAACAGCACCCGGGTTTCCCAGGCGGTCACCCATCCAAGTACTAGCCGGGCCCGATGATGCTTAACTTCGGTGATCGGACGAGAACCGGTGTATTCATCATGTTATGGCCGTTGGCGATCATCTAATGTAGGAGCACGGCAGAATTCGCGTTCGGCTTTTCTCCCAACACACAAAATGTTAGTTTTCGGCCGCATTTGACGAAAGCGCTTCCTTCCGCAACCGCCAGTTCCTCGAGGACGGCGCGGGGAGGCGCGCCCGGCGTCCCAGCAGAGTGACGGCCGAATTGGCGGGCGCACCGCCGCGTGTGTGAGACGCACTGCTGCTCGTTGCACCCCCTGTCATTCGCTGGGCGCGTGCAGCCTTCGACACTAGCGGAGGACGCATCTTGTCCCTGGTGTTCAGCGGAGGGCCTGTGCGGGGTGTGGCAGTGTCGTGCTGGAGGGCCCACTGGTAGCGATGTGGGCTTCCTCGCCTCGCCTCGCCTCACCTCGCCTCACACCAGGTGTCTGCGTAAGTTTGCAGTGCATTCGCACCATTCCTATCCCTGTCCCTGTCCCCGTCCCGACTTGTCCCGACTTTGCTCGACTGCCGCTCGCTGCCGCTCGGGTCGTAGTCCATATGACAGCGCAAGCACGACAAACGTCTGCGGGACGAGACGAGACGAGACGACTAAGGAATAAATTCGTGGTTACAAATCAAATTTGGAACTCTACACTCCTACACAACAATAGGCGGTGACGTATTTCAGAAATCACCTGCCGATTCGTACTGTTTTGTCGTTTTCAAAGTCTTTTTGGCAAACTTGGTTAGCACATTCTCCCTCAAACTGAGTTAATTACTGCATTTTCGTACCATTACAGTAGTTTAAAAGGCTTAAGGAAGCATCTTTGTCACAACAGAAAGGTAGTTTGAAATTTGGGATGGCGACATAACAAAAAAAAAAAAAAAAAAAACAGGAAGGGAGCCAACAGCACCCGGGTTTCCCAGGCGGTCACCCATCCAAGTACTAGCCGGGCCCGATGATGCTTAACTTCGGTGATCGGACGAGAACCGGTGTATTCATCATGGTATGGCCGTTGGCGCTCATCTAATGTAGGAGCACGGCAGAATTCGCGTTCGGCTTTTCTCCCAACACACAAAATGTTAGTTTTCGGCCGCATTTGACGAAAGCGCTTCCTTCCGCAACCGCCAGTTCCTCGAGGACGGCGCGGGGAGGCGCGCCCGGCGTCCCAGCAGAGTGACGGCCGAATTGGCGGGCGCACCGCCGCGTGTGTGAGACGCACTGCTGCTCGTTGCACCCCCTGTCATTCGCTGGGCGCGTGCAGCCTTCGACACTAGCGGAGGACGCATCTTGTCCCTGGTGTTCAGCGGAGGGCCTGTGCGGGGTGTGGCAGTGTCGTGCTGGAGGGCCCACTGGTAGCGATGTGGGCTTCCTCGCCTCGCCTCGCCTCGCCTCGCCTCGCCTCACACCAGGTGTCTGCGTAGTTTGCAGTGCATTCGCACCATTCCTATCCCTGTCCCTGTCCCCGTCCCGACTTGTCCCGACTTTGCTCGACTGCCGCTCGCTGCCGCTCGGGTCGTGGTCCATATGACAGCGCAAGCACGACAAACGTCTGCGGGACGAGACGAGACGAGACGAGACGACTAAGGAATAAGTTCGTGGTTACAAATCAAATTTGGAACTCAACACACCTACACAACAATAGGCGGTGACGTATTTCAGAAATCACCTGCCGATTCGTAGTGTTTTGTCGTTTTCAAAGTCTTCTTGGCAAACTTGGTTAGCACATTCTCCCTCAAACTGAGTTAATTACTGCATTTTCGTTCCATTACAGTAGTTTAAAAGGCTTAAGGAAGCATCTTTGTCACAACAGAAAGGTAGTTTGAAAATTGGGCTGGCGACATAACAAAAAAAAAACAGTAAGGGAGCCAACAGCACCCGGGTTTCCCAGGCGGTCACCCATCCAAGTACTAGCCGGGCCCGATGATGCTTAACTTCGGTGATCGGACGAGAACCGGTGTATTCATCATGGTATGGCCGTTGGCGCTCATCTAATGTAGGAGCACGGCAGAATTCGCGTTCGGCTTTTCTCCCAACACACAAAATGTTAGTTTTCGGCCGCATTTGACGAAAGCGCTTCCTTCCGCAACCGCCAGTTCCTCGAGGACGGCGCGGGGAGGCGCGCCCGGCGTCCCAGCAGAGTGACGGCCGAATTGGCGGGCGCACCGCCGCGTGTGTGAGACGCACTGCTGCTCGTTGCACCCCCTGTCATTCGCTGGGCGCGTGCAGCCTTCGACACTAGCGGAGGACGCATCTTGTCCCTGGTGTTCAGCGGAGGGCCTGTGCGGGGTGTGGCAGTGTCGTGCTGGAGGGCCCACTGGTAGCGATGTGGGCTTCCTCGCCTCGCCTCGCCTCACCTCGCCTCACACCAGGTGTCTGCGTAAGTTTGCAGTGCATTCGCACCATTCCTATCCCTGTCCCTGTCCCCGTCCCGACTTGTCCCGACTTTGCTCGACTGCCGCTCGCTGCCGCTCGGGTCGTAGTCCATATGACAGCGCAAGCACGACAAACGTCTGCGGGACGAGACGAGACGAGACGACTAAGGAATAAATTCGTGGTTACAAATCAAATTTGGAACTCTACACTCCTACACAACAATAGGCGGTGACGTATTTCAGAAATCACCTGCCGATTCGTACTGTTTTGTCGTTTTCAAAGTCTTTTTGGCAAACTTGGTTAGCACATTCTCCCTCAAACTGAGTTAATTACTGCATTTTCGTACCATTACAGTAGTTTAAAAGGCTTAAGGAAGCATCTTTGTCACAACAGAAAGGTAGTTTGAAATTTGGGATGGCGACATAACAAAAAAAAAAAAAAAACAGGAAGGGAGCCAACAGCACCCGGGTTTCCCAGGCGGTCACCCATCCGAGTACTAGCCGGGCCCGATGATGCTTAACTTCGGTGATCGGACGAGAACCGGTGTATTCATCATGGTATGGCCGTTGGCGCTCATCTAATGTAGGAGCACGGCAGAATTCGCGTTCGGCTTTTCTCCCAACACACAAAATGTTAGTTTTCGGCCGCATTTGACGAAAGCGCTTCCTTCCGCAACCGCCAGTTCCTCGAGGACGGCGCGGGGAGGCGCGCCCGGCGTCCCAGCAGAGTGACGGCCGAATTGGCGGGCGCACCGCCGCGTGTGTGAGACGCACTGCTGCTCGTTGCACCCCCTGTCATTCGCTGGGCGCGTGCAGCCTTCGACACTAGCGGAGGACGCATCTTGTCCCTGGTGTTCAGCGGAGGGCCTGTGCGGGGTGTGGCAGTGTCGTGCTGGAGGGCCCACTGGTAGCGATGTGGGCTTCCTCGCCTCGCCTCGCCTCGCCTCGCCACACACCAGGTGTCTGCGTAAGTTTGCAGTGCATTCGCACCATTCCTATCCCTGTCCCTGTCCCCGTCCCGACTTGTCCCGACTTTGCTCGACTGCCGCTCGCTGCCGCTCGGGTCGTAGTCCATATGACAGCGCAAGCACGACAAACGTCTGCGGGACGAGACGAGACGAGACGACTAAGGAATAAATTCGTGGTTACAAATCAAATTTGGAACTCTACACTCCTACACAACAATAGGCGGTGACGTATTTCAGAAATCACCTGCCGATTCGTAGTGTTTTGTCGTTTTCAAAGTCTTCTTGGCAAACTTGGTTAGCACATTCTCCCTCAAACTGAGTTAATTACTGCATTTTCGTTCCATTACAGTAGTTTAAAAGGCTTAAGGAAGCATCTTTGTCACAACAGAAAGGTAGTTTGAAAATTGGGCTGGCGACATAACAAAAAAAAAACAGTAAGGGA